>NC_092769.1:32311399-32665762 GCF_047496795.1 Chiloscyllium punctatum | reverse complement strand
ATCCCCACTAAACGCCATCAGCATCGTCTCTAATGCCTTAGCAGCCCAGTATACGCTGACAGTGTCCTCTCTGATAGAATCACAGATTCCCTACTGTGCAGAAAGTACAGTTCAGTCAATCGAGTCTGTTGGGACACTCTGAACAGCATCTCAACCAGACCGAGCTCCCTTCTCTATCCCCGCAGGCCTCTGGCTTGTGATTTCAAATAAACCTGTTGAAATAAAACCTGGCAACGTGTGACTGCTGACCTTATCACTGCGTTACCCATGGCTAATTCACTGAACTGACTGAATTAGCTCCCTGGACACATCAGCTCAATTTAACATGGCCAATCCACCTAACCTACAGAATTAACAGCAGTGAGAACCACTGAGCAAATGTACCATCACATTGAACACTATTTGAAGCATGTGTAATGGCTTTACACACTGGTAATCCGACCTAGTGAAAGCAAGTTGCGCCCACCAACCCGAATTCAATGCTTCTAAACGCGGTTCTACGCTACATCCTCATTAGTGCTGCTGGAAATGGTTCTGCACTCAGATCTGAATGGGTTTGCTCTGTTTTCTTCCTCAGATTCCTGCTTTAAATAAACTAATCAGTCAGGAACAACTCTATATAATGGTTTTCATAAACACAGTATGCAGTGTGCTGAAGTTACGTGTTTGCACTTTCACTGACACTCTCTCTCCCCAGGAGCTGCAGTCCTTCCCCAGCTGATTCAGACAGCACTGTCCTTCCTGTGACATATCAAATCGAGAATGGAAGGCCAAGCATTAATATCCTTCAGAGGGGAACAGAGCCACAGGTTTCAAACCATTACGATGCCCCCAGCGGAGAATTGAGCCCAGTGACAGGCGGGGACACTAACCACGATACTGTGGAGGACAACAACATCGAAGGAGACCCTTCAGCCTGTTGTGGCCGCACTTGTCCAACACAACTGCTTAACGACCTGAATCAAGTTTTCCATGATTTAGCACATAGTCTTATATGTTTTGCCATCACAAATTCACATCTCTTTTTTTTCAGGTTAGAAGGATTTCCGCCTCTCTGACCATTTCCGCAAATTTACTCAAACTTTTCTGCCTTTCCCGAAATCACTTGGCCCCAGTGTTCGATCCCTCCATCAATAAGAAACGCTTCTTTCAGGCTATCCTATCCATATCCCTCATTATTTTGTACATCTCAGTCATGTCTTCTCCAATCTCCTCTGCTCGGCGACAAACAACCCCAGTTTGTCCAATCTCTCCTCACAACTGAAACTCTTCAGCCCAGACAATATCCCAGTAAATCACTTCTGCAATATTCCCTGAACGATCACATCCATGCTCTTCTGTGAGTTGCAAGACTGCACACAGTAATCTAGCTGGAACCGAATGAACTTTTTTTTACGATTCTGTTACAGTATGAGGGTGTCGCTGGCTCGGCAGTATTTATTACTGTCCCTCATTGCACAGCGGGTAGTTGAGAATCAACCGTATTGCAGTGAGTCTGGAGTCACAAGGAGGCCCGAACAGGTAAGAATGGCAGTTACGTTCCTAAAATGACTTCAAATGGTTTTGTTTTTTTCAACAATTGGCTATAGATTAACAGGAGTTATTAGATTCGTATTTCCAGATATTTATTGAATCCAAATTCTACCACCTAGCATAGTCGGAGTCAAACCCGAGTCCGTGGTTTCTGAATAAACAGTCCAGTGGTCAGTGGTAATAGCGCTCGGCCATTGCAGAAAAGAGGCGATACTGATCTTTTCCAGTGAAGTCGCTTTTCCCCGAGACTGTCCTGTGCTATTTTCCTGAGCTTGACTTCCCCACCCCACCCCACCCCACCCCACCCCACCCCACCCCACCCCACAATAATCTCTGGTCCATGTCGGTAAAAGCTTCTACATGAGGATTGATCTCACAACAGTGGTAACGAAATGGATCAAATGGTCTGCAGGTCCCGGTGGTGGGGTTGGGGCACGTTCACCCAGCAACAGTGACCGCAGCCACACAGACTGATCGGTATCAATGTGAGAGTCAGTGTTAGATTCTGCAGTACCTTAATGAAATAGGAAATGACTCCACAAACACATGATGAAAGAGCAGCGCTCCGAAAGTTAGTGCTTCAATTAAAGCTGTAAGATCATAACCTGGTGTTGGGTGATTTTTAACTTTGTACTCCATAGTCCAACACCGGCATCCCCAAATTAATGAAATGGGGGTATGGGATGGAAAGTTCGGTTAGTAATCGTAGGAGGGAAGAAATCTCTGAGAACGGGTGGATTTGAATTCTGAAACACAGAGATGTGAGCGAGCAGAACTTGAAGGAAAAAGTAATCACTTTGGAGAAAATTACCATGTTAAAACAACTGATTCCTTTGCGTTTTACCAAAGACTGGGACAAATAGAGCGATTGCAGCCGCGACTCGGATTCGAACCGAGGTTGCTGCGGCCACAACGCAGAGTACTAAACACTATACGATCACGGCACCCCACAGATGAGCACGTGAGATCGCAGCAATAAGTACAGTATCATAAGAAATGTTAGGCAGAGCACCAAATGCACAATATCAGTGCTTATCGAACAGTGCCAGACATGTGGGAACTCAGAATGGGCCGACCGTTTAACTTCAGTGCCCCAAGTGGCTGTGGTGATTCCATCATTAATATGCTGAAGGCTGAGACAAATAGATTTCTCTAAAACATCAAAGACTCCGGAGACAGTGTAGCTTTTGTTGAAATGTATGCTGCAATAGCAATGCAGTATAACATCGGCTCCTTCACCAGCTCCCCACACAAGGCAGTAACCACTGCTGCCAGAGAGTACCAATTCCCAGCCCCTGAATCAGAGGAACTGAGTGACGCAGTCGCGAAGATCCAACTTGAAATCGGGATGAGAATGTGGTCTCAGAGATACTCGATGGCTCCAGTGACACAACCGGCGAATGCACGGTATTTCTATGACGGTTTAGAGGCGCAACCAATACCGAGGTTGGGAGTGCTCCTGGTCAAAGGCGGGGCAGAAGGGAAAAGGTGTTCCCGTTTATGATAACAGCAATCTACAGTGCATCTTGCTGAGATAACTGAGTGCCACAACTGGAGCGTGGGCAGCTGGTTTGAAGTTTAATTTTACTTCACTTTCACCCACTTCCCTGGAATGAATTGCTTTCACCCTGTAGTCTGCGGCTTTCTTCCTCATGGTTAACTGCATGATTAACTGTTGTATGATCTGCACACAGCTAAAATACGGCCACTGCGAGTAAATATGAATCAATGATCTATATGAGAAAGCAGTGCAACTCACAGCAGGCGTGCTTCGTAGGTCTGCAGGCGACATCAGTATTGTAGACAATGAAGAAGATTATCTAAGATTCAAAAGGATCTTAATCCAATGAGTCGTTGGACTGAAAAATGTGACATGGATTTCAATCTGGATAATTGGGAGTTATTCCATTTTGGTACAGCAAATGGAGCAGGGCTTTACGTCGTATTGGAGAAAACGGAAGCTAGGGATGCCGGAACATAATTCCTTGTAGTTTGCATCACATGCAGACAGGATGGTTCAAAGGCATTTAACTTACTTCCCTTCATTACTTTGTCTTTTGTATACACTAGTTGCGACGTTAAGTTTAAAATTTTCAGGGCATTGTTGAGGCCGATTCTGGAATATTATGTTCAGTTCTGGTAGCCCAGTTGTAGGAATTATATTATTCAGCTGGTGCAGGTTCAGAAAAGGAATGCACGCATATTGCCGTGTGTGGAATGTTTGAGTTATAATTAAAATCTGGATAGGCTGAGACTATTTTAAGATTCGAGATCGGCGTGTTGGAAAACCACAACGGGTTAGGCAGCATCCGAGGAGCAGGAGAATCAACCTTTCGCACAAGTGTCGCTCATCAGGCTCTTGCCCGAATAATCGATTCTCAAGCTCCTCAAATATTGCCTGACCTGCTGTGCTTTCCCAGCACAACAATCTCGATTCTGATCTCTCATCTGCAGTTCTCACGGTCTCCTCATTGTGACTGTTTTCACTCCAGGTTAGGGGTTTGAGCGGCGACCTGATGGAAGTTTATGAGAGGTAAGTTAGAGTTAACCATAGCTGCCTTTTCCCAGCAGGGTAATTTCAAGACGAGAGGGCATATGTTCAAGATGGAGAGAGTATTTTTTTAAAAAAAGACATGTGAGGCATTTTTCGAGAGTAGGTGTTTTCCGTGTGCACTTAACCTGCTGAGGAAGTGATGGAGGAGGGTACATTTGCAACATTTAAAGGACAATTGGATCCAAAAATGAATGGGAAAGTAGGATTTTTAAAATAAATTTATTCATGCCGAGTACATCAGTTATTTCCCAGAGGACAGTAAAGAGCCAACCACGATATTATCCATCTGGAATCTCATGTGGGACAGAGCAGCTGAATATGACAGTCTGCTTCCCGAAATCGGATGGGATTTTCCACACAACTGATTCAGGTCACCACGAGACACTTCAATTGCAGGTGCTTATTGAATTCAATCTCCACCATCTGTCATGCCAGGACCTGAACCTTTTGTCCCCAAGATATTACCTGGGTTTTTGGATTAGTAACACAGTAATAAAACTACAAGGGCATTATAACCACTCAGTGGGTACAGGAGGAGACAGATGGGACAAGATTAGTTTGGCAGTATGTTCAGCATGGATCGGTTGGTCTGACAGACCTATTTTCATGCTGTATGATTCTATGATTGACGCTATGGAACAAATACCTGGTTAGGATTAACAGCAGCATTGACACCATAACCGAACTCCTGATGGGATATGTAATCCTGCTGGAGTCTCCGGAGGTTGTTTTGCGCAGTGATCCCTTCCCACACACGGGACTGGTGAACGGTCTCTCCCCAGTGTTACTGATTAAATAAGTTCCCATTTCTGTGGTTAATTGAATCTCTTCCTGCAGTTCCCACATTGCCCTGCTTTCTCTGTCGGATCAGTGTCCTTTTTACAACCCAGGGTGAACGATCCTTTCAAATTGTGTCCACACAGATATAAATTCCGTTTTCCAAGTTGTGAATGTGTTTTCATTCTTCCTCATTCACCCACAGGGTGTGAGTACCAGTGGTCAGGACAACATTTATTCTTCGCCCCTTGTTCGTTGCTGCCTGGCTGCACCACACACCCAGGTGCGATCCCAGCCTCGGGTGTCTGTCTGTGGGCAGTCTGCACATTCTCTGTGTTTTTGCTTTTTTATTTCTCCCTCTGACCAAAAATGTGCCAGTTACAGGGATAAACAATGTGAAATGCAGACCTATGGGACAGGGAATATTGTGGGATCTGGTGGGATGCGCTTCGGATGGACCGTGTGTACTGGAAGGGCCGACTTGCCTGCTTCCCCACACGGTGGGGATTCTTGAATTAAGGGTCAGCTCATGTTTTTCTGACCTGGAGTCTCTCGTAGGCAGGACTGGGTGAAGATGGCAGAATCCCCTGCATAAGGGACATGACTGAATGGGATTGCAGGAAATTAAATTTATTATCTCTGTTCCTGAGGTCAGGCTTGCATTCGAGGTTTTATTCGTCGAACTTAAACATCACCCTTTCCGTGTTCCAATCGCCAGGGATGACCAGTTTAAAATATCAGCCCAACACCACCTTCTCCAGGTTGAAGTTTTGACTGTGTGGAAGAAACGGATACTGAGCTGATGCAAGCAAATGTAGCTGTCACCACCAGTGTCGGAAACACAGATCCAAACAGCAAAATCATCTTTTAAACTCACCACTGCAAAGTTCACGGCTCAACACGCTCCAGTTGGGCCACTCAGCTGTCTTAGCAAGATGTACTGTAGATCGCCATGAGAGTATAAACGGGAACAACCATTCCCTTGATCAGGAGCATACTCAACCTAGGAATTTCTTGCGTCTTCATACCATCATAAAAAGACTGCACGCTCACCTATTGCATCACTTGAGCCAGAGAGTAACTCCGCGCCTCATTCCCATCCTATTTCCGTTGGGATCTGGGCGGCTGTGCCGCAGTTTCTCTGATTCCGAGGTTGGGAACTGGGATTGTGTGTGATTATCTGCAACACTGATTACAACTTTAGGAAGCTGGTGAAGTCGCCGATGTTATGCTAAAATGCTATTTGAGCATACTTTTCAACAATATCCTGTACTGTCCCCTGAGTCTTTGATGTTTTGTCAAAAGCTATCAATCTCAGTTTTCAACATTCTCATTCAAGGGATCTCCACAGCCTCTGAAGACATCGAACTGGAAGATTCAGCTCATTCTCAGCTCCCACATATCTGTCACTGTTCGTTGAGTACTGATATTGTACACTTGCTGTTCTTTCGAACATTTCCTCTGCCAGTATATTTATTGCTGCTTGCAAGCATCCTGTTCTGTGGGTACTGTGATCGTGGTTGTCGGTATTTTGCATTGTGACCACAGCAACTTCGATTTGAATCCAAATCACGACACTCAGTGTTCCCTCCGTTGTCTTTTTTTGTGATAAATGCTAAGAGATTAATTGTTTTGCCTTCAAATTCCGCTCTCTCACATCTCTGCGTTTCATATATCACGATTCAAACACAGCCGTTGTCGGAGATTTCTCTCCTTCCCACGATCATTATCCCTCCTTTCCGTCCCTCCCCCCATTTCTCTGAGGCACTGCCCAATCTATCACTCTCTTTCACATTCATACTGTTCTGTCTGTGCTGCTGCTGCGGTCACTGTTGTTGGGTGAACGTGCCCCAATTCCACCATCGGGACCTTCAAACAAATCGATCCATTTGGATACCGCGGTTGTGAAATCAATCCCCATGTAGCAACTTTTACTGACATATGACAGAGACAATTGGAGCGTCAGGCTCATGGAAAATACCCAGGGCATGTTTGGGGGAAAAGACATTTTATTGTTAACGATCAGCTTTGTGGCTTTCTGCGTTGGTCTTGTGGTAATTTCATAGGATTGATAATCCAGAGACTGAGGTAATAGTCTCAGCACTCGAGCTTGAATCCCACCGTACCATAATCGTCAAATTTGGATTCAATAAATATCTGCAATGAAGAATCTAATGACTACTATATATCCATTGACAATTGTTGAAAAAAAATCTGTTTCACTGATGTCATTTCGGGATGGAATTTGCAATCCTTACATGGTCTGGGCTGCATGTGACTTCAGACTCATAGCAATATGGTTGAGTCTCAACTGTCCTCTGTGCAATTAGGAATGAGTAATAAATTCTACTTCGCCAGAATCGCCCTCGTACTAATTCAGAAATTTTATAACAACTGCTCATAAAGCTCACGCAAGAGTGTTGTTGTGCAGTTTTGCAAGTCACATTATAGCAGGGATGTGATCACACTGAGAAAAGTGCAGGAGATATTTACCGGGATATTGTTTGGGCTGAAGAGTTTCAGTTGTGAAGAACGACAGGACAGAGTGGAGTGTTTGTCGCAGTGCAAAGGAGATGTAGACAAGACATGATTGAGTTAGGGTGTGGACAGGGTTGACTGAAGGAGTTTCCCATTGATGGAGTGATCGATCAGCAGGGGCCAGAGATTTAAGGAGAAAGGCTGAGTAGTTTGAGAAGATGTGCGGAAAATCTTTATCAGCCAGTGCGGGGGGAGGGGGGGAGGGGGGGTGTTGGAATTTGGAATACGTTGTCTGTATTGTTCAGTCAGGCAGAAACCCTAATGACCTGAATAAATATTCAGATGTGAATGTGTGATGCCAAAACATATAAGGTTGTGGGATAAACATATTGAAATGAGATTCAGTTCATTAAGCAGTTGTTTTTGACTAGTTTGGCCACAATTAGCTGAAGGGCCTTCTTTGACACTCTTGTCCTCTGTATTATAATGGTTTGTGTTCCCGCCTGTCACAGGGCTCAGTTCTCCGCTGGGGACAGTGGAAATATTTTAAAACTGTCACTCCAGTTGCAAGTGCGGGTATTGATACCTGCCCTTCCATTCTCAATGGGGCATGTCACAGGAAGGGCAGTGCTGCCTGAATCAGTGTGGGGAAGGGCTACAGCTCTCAGGGAGGTGGAGTGTCAGTGAACGTGCAAACACGTGACTTTTGCAAGCTGCATCTTGTGACTGTGATGGAATGAAAACCATTTGACACACTTGTTCCGGATTGAAGTGTTTACCGGAAGCACGAAGGTGAGGAATAAACAGGATAAAAGCATTCAAATATAAGTGCAGAAACACTTCCCGCAGCACGAATGAAATTGTAGAGTAGAGTGTAGTGTTTCGATACATTGAATTTGGGTTGATTTGCATTGATGAGGCTGAGTTACCAGGGTATAAAGCTAATAAAAATGATCCACCATTTGCTCACTATGATGGAGCATTGACTCAGTAATTCGCACTGCTGTTCGGTCGGAGGGTGAGTATGATTAGCAAAGTTAAATTTCCCTCTCGTGACCAGGGATTGAATAAAGCATGTTAAGAGATAATTAACCATGGGTTACGTGGGGACAAAGTCAAAAGTCACAGAACGCCAGGTTATAGTCCAACAGGTTTATTGAAATCGTAAGGGAGACGGCTGCCCCTTCTTCAGGTGAAATACACGGGAATAGGAAGGAGAATTAGGTCTTGATGAGATGCTCTTCAGGGTGTCGACACCGGCTCGATTGACTTAAATGCCCGTTCTGCACTGTAGGATTCTGTGATGCTATCGGCGTGGGTAATGACGGTAAATAATGGGGTGAAACACCATGATAGACGATGCTGACGTGGTGTACTGAGGGTAACATTTTATTCACCTGTAGCCTTGGAAAATTTACAACAGTTATCCCTGTACTAAGGAAGACTTAATGGGGCTTATGAAATATTTGGACAGAGTAGATAGGTGGAAAATCCCCTCTTTCAAGTAAGTAAACATCTCGACATCAGGCATTCAAAGCCTTTGATAAAACCTTTGAAGGACAAAGAAATGATGAGAGCAGAATTGCTGTCACTCTGATAATCTGTTTTTTAAAATATTTGGAAAGGCACATTTGGTGACACACCAGGAATAAATTTTACAAGGAGAGAGAAGCGTGTGGCGAGATAAAGGTGTTGGGGTGGGATGTAGTTGGTCAGAAGTTGCGGGGAAAAAATGCCTAAGTTGGTTGACTTTAAATATAAAGATATTTGGTGAACGCGTGCAGCTGAATAAGATTCGGTTCCAAAAACTCTGGATTTTGAAAGATTTGGCAGAATATTCCACCTAAACCATTGTAAATGGAACTGAGTGGATTTTCTTATTGTGAAGGGAAAATATTACATAATGAAAAGGAAGTGATCAGTTGCTTGGAGATATACTTCCAGCTTTAATCAAATGCATTAAGGATGTGAGGGCAAACACCATGATGTTTGGTCTATTTAATACTCGGGGAAATCTGCCAAAGCAACGAGCAACAAAACTGGTGGGTTTTCTTTTGCACTTTAACCCACTGTTTTTCTATGCAGTATTTTCCTGAATGAGAAATAAAGTCGGAGCAAATTTGAATACACCATTTATCATTCCAATGAGATAAGTCTAATTCACTTCCGATTATTACAATGAACATTGTGAGGTTGCAGCAAAAATACAATGAAATGAACAAAACAGCGTTTCTTGGGATTTAATCCAATTCACGTTCAGCCATATGAGAAAGGCCATTGAGCCACAATATCACCTTTATTTCCCTCTCCATGGCTGCTTCTTCACGTGAGAGAGAAAGTGACTGAAGAAATTACGAGTCAAACGTAGGTGAGAAGATGACGGAAAATTCTTGTTCTATGTTTCATTCTCTCACAGTTCTGACTCAGAATTTATCAATAACAGCGATTCTTTCTGTGAACATGGCTATTTATTGATATTTGTTGTTATTATAATTCTGGTGAAAGCAGAAACACCATGGTGTAGATTCGATTCCACTCTGGAAATTTCAATGACTTGCACCACATGTAACCTGATGAGGTTAGAAGTCACACCTCTACAAATCGTGCTGAGGAGACTGAGCCTTTATGGTGGTGGGTTGTTATACCACTGTGCTCCACATTCACGGGTTAGAGTCTCACTCTGGTTGCTAACTTCACAAACAGCTCCAGCAGTTTTTCTTTGCACCTCTCGTATACACTGGTTCAAGGATCTTGTTCTTGCTGTTCACTGCACAGGTGATTCACGAATACTCGACACCACATTAAAGTCGCAATGATGAGTGATAGCAGTCATTACATTCAATTTTCGATTAAATTGGTGTAATGAGATTGAACGCATTTTTCTTTCTGCCCCACATTCCATCTTGTCTTTCTATGAATTTTCGTCGAAAGGAAGAGAAACAAATAACAAGAGACCAGAGCGCAAGTTTATCCAGTGGGGTCGTTCATGAGTATTTTAACCTAACACTTCACACAATGATCTGATCAGTTATTCAAACAGTCACTCGGCATTGGAACCGCAGAAAACCTCTCCAATGAGATGAACTTTTCATTCTTTCACAAATTTCTGCTGTGTGTGAATCATACAATGATCCATTATCCAGCGTGATCACTGACTTGCCAACTGTATAAGATCTACCAACTTTCTTCAGCAATCACAGCTTCAGTACACAACCACGTGTGCTGGGCCCAGTGTCATTTGTTGCCCCCAGGTCATAGCACATTTCTTCCTCCCGAGTTTATGAGCGTTGTTCCTGATCTGTCTGATCTGTTTATTAAACCTTTTCTATCAGTTCATCCCATTCCCTCACAATTCTGAATTTATGAATAAAATAAGGCGTTAGACCAAATGTTAAGCAAGTGGAAGTTTGCCATTCAGCCCATGGAGTCTGCCCCACCATTCAAAGAAATCATGGTTGATCTGATAATCTTTCAATACTTTCTGCTCACTTACCTCGACAAAGAGTTATCATCTTTCTGATTAACTATCTGGCACAGTTTGAAAATGCCCAACAACACAGTCTCAACAGCGATTGCTGAAAAATGCCACAGATTATTTGGTCCCTGTGAAATTACTCCTCATTTCTGAATTAAATGGGCAATATCTAATTCTGCGATTATGTCCTCTGGTGCTCTCCTCACAGCATGGGGAAAACCACATGCCCGTTTCTCCCCAGTCAAGATTCCACGAATATTGAACGTTTAGAATTCTCCCCTCCATCTCCTTTGTTTCTAGGAGAAAAAGCCCAGCCTAACCAATCACTTCACGAGCTCCATTTGATACAGAGTTGGCAACATCCTTGTAAATATCTGCTCTCCCCTGCAGCGTCCTTACATTTATTAAGAAAGCTGAAGAAATGTCGGCGAGAGTTCAAATTTCAGGCGCAGACGGAATTGGAACTTGAAATCAGAAAGCGATTGGAATCGGATTGATGTATAGAAGGACCAAATACAGCAATGATTACTCTGACCAATGTGAATCTTATCATATTCGATTGGCCTTTAATGGCTTCATTGTAGCTGAATTCCTCCGTGTAATCGTCCTGGGAGCTAGTATTTAGGAGAAATGGAACCTGATCGCCCATATAAAGAAGTTGACTCCAAAATAATGTCCGTCGGTCGACTTTGTTTGATTATTAATTCAACTCTTCTCAACGTGAAGGCTACATCGTCTGCAACGCACAAATTAGATGTGTAACAGAACTCTCTCCATTTGCCTAAGTCGGTGTCGCTTCAATACCATTGAAGGAACTGGACACACTCCACGACAATACAGTCACATAAGTGTACATTGTTCAACACCGGAATATTTATTTCCTGAACTGCTAAGGCACAATTTCAGCAGAGAGCACCTCCTAGAAGATTCCCTGAAGTATGTCATCCAGGTTTTGTTGACACAACCGTCAAAGCTCAAAAACTGTACCGACGATAACGACAAGGTTGAAGATGCACTGAAACGTCACCATTTACAAATTACCCTCCAAGGCACATACCAGCATGACTTGGAGAGGAATCAGTGGTAAATTCATTGAGTGATGAAGCGGTCTTGATGGGCAAAGACTTATACTTCAGCCATCCACCTTTTATTTTACAATTTTTAAAAATGTTGATTATTGCATGTACCAGACTTGTGCCCATTCCTTAAGTTGTTCCCTAAACTGGCGGTTGATAAAGATCGAATATCATCCTGAGCCTGTGGTCACCAATAGAAAATATGCAAAAAGCCTCACAAACATCTGATCTCCCTGTCCAACAATCTTCAGGGATCTCTGAATGTTTACTCCAAGATCTCTTTTTTCCTGTACACCACTCAGAATACTCAATGCTATTGTTTCAACTCCCCAACTCCCCAAGTGTCTGTTCCTGGGCTGTGAATTTACTCTGTGTTCTTTGTTCTTCTTTGTTAATACTCTGCCAACTTCATGTTACACTGCTGCATCTCAGAAAATGACATTGTCAATTCTAATTATCACAGAGGGAATGAGAACATAATATGTGGCTGTGTCGGAATGTAAGTGATGTACGCTGGATTGGAGTGTTTACTGGGAGCAAGCGGCTGATGTGGAGACGATGCGATCAAAAACAGGCCTTACTGTTTCTGGAAAAGGACACAGGGCAGCACTGAGGAAAAGAAAATTTATTCGAAACTACCTCTTTCTGTGGACTTCTACGTCATTTATTTCACTTGGTCATTTAGCTCTATCTTGTCTATTGTGTGCAGTTCTGCAATTCGCATGATAGCACGGATATGATAGCACTGCAAATGATGCAGCAGAGATTTACCAGAATATTGTCTGGTAGAAGAGTTTCAGTTTTGAAGAGAAATTGTATAAACTGAAGGCGTTTATCTTCGAGCAGAAGAAATTGAGAGGAAACATGATTGAGATGTACAAAATAATAAGGAATATGGACGGCGTCGATTGAAATAAACGTTTCTCTATGATGGTGAGATCGATCACTGGGGGAGGGGTAGGGTGGCATAGATATAAAAATAGAAGAGGAAAGATTTGAGTGAACGTGCAGACAAATGTTTTGAAACAGCCGTTGAATAAAATCTGGAACTCAGTGCATGCAAAGGTTGCAGAGGCAGAAATGCTCATAACTTTCAGAAGTATTCAGATGTGAATTTGTGATGCCAAGACATACAAGGCAAAAGGCCAAGTAATTTTAAAAAAGAGTTCAGATAGTTAAGCGAATGTTAATATCCAGTATTAACAAATAGGATTCTTTTTGCACAGAATTCCTGGGTAGTGCCACCGCCTGTCACTGCGTGAGGTCCGGTTCAATTGGCTTCCAGGACGTGCGCTGGCATATTGGAGGGCTCAGTGAGTGAAACTGTACCATTCAGCGTCAGAAACCCGGCTTCAGTCAAGTCTTGTGTGACTTACTGTGTGTAATTTGCACACTTCTGCTCCCTCTCTCCCGTGTGAGTTTCCTGTGGCTGCTCCGATTCCTTCCCACAGTGCAAAGGTGTGCAATTCAGGTCAATGGCAAACAAAATCTGAATGGAGTGTAAGTGCTGTAAATAAGAGACAAAAGTCAGAATTGCAGCTCGGGGAACACAGAATGACCATTTCGGGACAACAGACCCTTCCTCGGAACTGTTTTGAATTCTCAATGTTAACTCTAATTTCTCTCCACTGATGCTGCCTGACACGCTAAGCTTTTGGAGTAATTTCTATTTTTGTAGGGGGATCACAAATGCGGATTTAGAAAGATAGAGTGGGGGAGTGTGAATCTCTTCCACGGCACAGTGCAGATTCAACTGGCTAAATGGTTTCTGTCTGCACTGTGTCGACTTCCATAAACTCTGAATCTATATGCTTTTCTCCTTTTTTTTCAGTCCTTGGTTTTCACATCTCTCCTGTCATGTGAATTGCAGAGCAGGACAATCGACGTTTCGGGCATAAGCCACCATCAAACCGTTCCCACCTGACGCCTCGAAGATAAACGCTTCATGGTCTGCCTTGGGACCCTGCAACCACACGGGATAAATGTAGATTTCAGCGGCTTCCGCATTTCCCCTCCCCCGACATTATCACAGTCTGATGCATTCAAACTCAGAACCACCCTCCGGAACCATTCATCTCCCCGCCCTCTGACTGAACACCTTCTCCCCGCCTCCATCCACCATTCGCTTTTCCAGCTATCTTACACCCAACCCCAACCCCCTCCCATTTACCTCTCAGTCCCCACCTACAAGACTCATTTCTGTTGAAAACGTCGATTCTCCCACTCCTTGGATACTGCCTGACTTGTTATACTTTTCCAGCAAGACGCTACCGCCATGGCGAATACATACGAGCTCAGCTTAGGCGCCTTCTCTGAGAGTGGGGAGGGCTGAGTGAAGAAGTGATTAAGCTGCACATTAAAGGGATAGATATGTGTGATAGGAATAAACTTCTTATGGGAAGAGTTAACTACCAGGGATCTCCGTCAAACCCCAGTAAGAGGATGTTCAGAGGAGAGATAGTAAGAACGTTTTCACTCTGAGATTGTTGTTTAATTGGAATTCACTGTTTGAACGTGTGGTAAAGCTATGCATCAGGAGTATTTAGCCGAATACTTGAGAAGTTAGAGCACACATGGATAAGGACCAGGTACTAGAAAGTGGGGTGAAGATAAATAGAAGTCTGATGAAAAATCTAAACACTGTACAGAAAATACAGAGCATGAAAACATGGAAAGGGTAAAGACATGGAAAATACTGACGATCCGTTACAAGGGGTCTGCGGAATGCTACGCGCGTCAAAAGGTCACTGGGGCAGGATGGGGCCAGTGTGGCAGGATGGGATAAGAATAGTGGAATGCTGCTACACCAATTAGCAGAGTCAGACTGGTCTGAAAGGCTACTATGGCAGGCTGAGATAATAACAATTAATAACGTCAGACTCGCCTACTAAATATCATCATGGCAGGCTGGGACAAGTCGTGACAATAAATACTTAGGACATGACTTTAAATAATAAATTGATAGTAGAGTCAGCCTGCTTGAGACGCTTGTAGCAGGACATGACATTAAATATCTAATCACTAGTTTGTCGAGTCAGCTTGGGACAGGAAAACATTGTGGTAGATGGGGTAGCTAAATAGCTAAAATGGAGCTCTATAATCACATAATATCAATTATAAACTTCCAATATTCGTGGGATCTTGACAGGGCAGATACGGGCAGACGGTTTGCTCTCTGGTCTGAGGAGAGCATCAGAGGTAATGAACTCAGAATTAGATACTGCCTATTTAATTCAGAAATGAGGAGGAATTTCTTTGCTCATGGCCCAGTGATTCTGTGGAACTCTTTCCTGAAACTGTTGTTGAGGTTGATTTATTGTGTATTTTCAAACTGTGACAGACAGATATTTAACCAGAAAGTGGATGAAGGCAGGAGAATGGAGGTGAAGATTATCAGATCAGCCATGAGTTCGTTGAATGGTGGAGAAGACTCGATGGGTTGAATGGCCGACTTCCAATCCTATATCATTTGATGTAACGCCTTATTTTATTGATAAGTTTAGAATTCTGAGGGATGGGATGAAGTGATATAAAAGGTTTATCAAACTGATCAGACAGATCAGGAACTAGGCTCATAAACTGATGAACAAGAAATATGCACACCACAGATGGGTATGTGCAGACGCTGTCATTGCTAAAGAAAATTCGGAGTTCTTATATTGTTGCCAACTTCGTGATCACGCTGGATGATGGATTGTGATATGATTCACACAGCAAAAAGTTGTGAAAGAAGGAATGATTTGTTTCATTGGAAAAGTTTTCTGCAATTCCAATTCAATTGACTGTTTAAAATACTGATCAGAACTTTGTGTGGAGTGTGACATTAAAATTCACAATCCCACTGGATAAACTATTGCACCCGATCTCTCCTTATTTGTTCCCCTTTCATTCGATGTCAATTCATAGACAGTCAAGATGGAATGAAAGGAGGAAAGAAACGTTGCACTCTTTATCATTATCCAAATTTAACTTATAACAGAAACAAATTGCTTAATTACAACTTTGATGAGGTATTGATTTGTCACAAATCTCCGGTGCAATGAAGGGCAAGAGGAAGATTCTCCATCCAATGTATACTGAAGATGCGAGGCACAAAGGGAAACCACAGCTGCGTTTGATAGAAGTAACAGCCCGAGTAGGATTCACATCCACACATGCACAATGGAAGAGCAACCCGCCGCCTTCACCTCTGGGCCACTTCAGCCCACAGCAAAGGCGCTCACATGTGACCACATCAAGACGGTGCACCTAAGGGATAAGAAATTCCCTGAGCGGAATCGAATCCACACCATTATGTTTCTGCTTTCAGCAGAATAATAATACCAGCAAAATCCAAGGAATTGACCTCGTCCTTGGAAGGAATACCTTGTCCCTGATTTATTCCGAGTCGGAACTGTCTCAGAATGAACCAGCAAACATGAAATTCCCGTCACATTCACACACACATTTCGTCTTGACGCACAATTTCTTCAGACAGTTTCTCTGTCACGTGAATAAGTATATACGGGGAGAGAAGTGAAGGTGATGTTTTAGCTCGATGGGCTTTCTCATATGGCTGAACCTGAAGTGGATAAAGTTCCCGGAAATGCAGTGTTGTTGGTTTCATTTTATTAATTTTGCTGCAACTTCACTCTGTTCATTGCAATGATCGGAAGTGAATTGGATTTATATGATTGGAACGTTTAATGTTGCATTCAATCTTGCTCCGAATTTATTTCAGCTTAAAGAAAATACTGATGAGAAAAACAGAAGGTTAAACTACAAAACAAGATGCCAGTTTTGATGCTCAGTTACTTTGGTAGATTTCAGTGGGTTTCAAATGAACCCAACATCATGGCGATTGTCCTCCCATCTTTAACCTATTGGATTATAGCAGAAAATCGACCTCTAAGAGATGGTTCACTTCCTATTCATTATGGAATAGCTTTCCTTGAATATATACAAAATCTGCTCTGTTCCATTTATAATGCTTCATGTGGTATATTAATAGAAATCTTTCAAAACTCTGAGCTTTTTTTTGCTGAATCTTATTCAGCTGCATACGTTTCCGATATTTCTTTACATCTAAAGTCGTCCAAATTAGAAATTGTTTCCTCGAACCTTCAACCCCCTACACCCCACTTTTACACTTTTACCTGACACAGGCTGTCTCTCTCCTGGTGAAACTCACTGTTTGTGTGTCTCTAAATGTGCCTTTCCAAATATTTTGGAAGTGGATTCTCTGAGTGACAGAAATGATGCTCCCATCATTTCTGTGTCCTACATCGATGGTTTTGAAAAACTGACGTTCCAAAATATACGAACTTGAAAGAGTGAATTTACCACCTATTTACTCTCTTTAAACCTCAAATACTCTGGAAAACTTCCTTTCAGTTTTACTTGGTTCAGTGTCAAATCTTCCCAAACACAAATAAATAAAATTCCATCCCCACTAAACGCCATCAGCATCGTCTCTAATGCCTTAGCAGGCCAGTAAACGCTGAAAGTGTCCTCTCTGACAGAATCACAGACTCCCTACTATGCAGAAAGTACAGTTCAGTCAATCGAGTCTGTAGGGACACTCTGAACAGCATCTCCACCAGACTGAGCTCCCTTCTCTATCCCCGCAGACCTCTGGCTTGTGATTTCAAATAAACCTGTTGAAATAAAACTTGGCAACGTGTGACTGCTGACCTTATCACTGCGTTACCCATGGATAATTCACTTAACTTACTGAATTAGCTCCCTGGACACATCAGCTCAATTTAACATGGCCAATCCACCTAACCTACAGAATTAACAGCAGTGAGAACCACTAAGCAAATGTACCATCACATTGAACACTATTTGAAGCATGTGTAATGGCTGTACACGCTGGTAATCCCACCTAGTGAAAGCAAGCTGCGCCCACCAACCCGAATTCAATGCATCCAAAAGCGGTTCTACGCTGTACATCCTCATTAGTGCTGCTGGAAATGTTTCTGCACTCAGATCTGAATGGTTTTCCTTTGTTTTCTTCCTCAGATTCCTGCTTTAAATAAACACATCAATCAGGAACAACTCTCTGTAATGGTTTTCATAAACACAATGTGCAGTGTGCTGAAGTTACGTGTTTGCACTTTCACTGACACTCTCTCTCCCCAGGAGCTGCAGTCGTTCCCCAGCTGATTCAGACAGCACTGTCCTTCCTGTGACATATCAAATCGAGAATGGAAGGCTAGGCATCAATAGCCTTCAGTGGGAAACAGAGCGACAGGTTTCAAACATTTACGATGCCCCCAGCGGAGAATTGAGCCCTGTGACAGGCGGGGACACTAACCACGAGACTGTGGAGGACAACAACATCGAAGGAGACCCTTCAGCCTGTTGTGGCCACACTTGTCCAACACAACTGCTTAACGACCTGAATCAAGTTTTCCATGATTTAGCACATAGTCTTATATGTTTTGCCATCACAAATTCACATCTCTTTTTCTTCAGGTTAGAAGGATTTCCGCCTCTCTGACACTTTCCGCAAATCTGCTCCAGCTTTTCTGCCTTTTCCCGAAATCTCTTGGCCCCAGTGTTCGATCCCTCCATCAATAACAAACGCTTCTTTCAGTCTATCCTATCCATACCCCTCATTATTTTGTCCATCTCAGTCATGTCTTCTCCAATCTCGTCTGCTCGGCGACAAACAACCCCAGTTTGTCCAATCTCTCCTCACAACTGAAACTCTTCAGCCCAGACAATATCCCAGTAATTCACTCCTGCAATATTCCTTGAGCGATCACATCCATGCTCTTCTGTGAGTTGCAAGACTGCACACAGTAATCCAGCTGGAACCAAATGAACTTTTTTTTCCGATTCTGTTGCAGTATGAGGGTTTCGCTGGCTCGGCAGTATTTATTGCTGTCCCTAATTGCACAGCGGGTAGTTGAGATTCAAACGTATTGCAGTGAGTCTGAAGTAACATGGAGGCCCGAACAGGTAAGAATGGCAGTTACATTCCTTAAATGTCGTCAGATGGATTTGTTTTTTTTCAACAATGGGTTATAGATTAACAGGAGCTATTAGATTCGTATTTCCAGATATTTATTGAATCCAAATTCTACCACCTAGCATAGTCGGAGTCAAACCCGAGTCCGTGGTTTCTGAATAAACAGTCCAGTGGTCAGTGGTAATAGCGCTCGGCCATTGCAGAAAAGGGGAGATACTGATCTTTTCCAGTGAAGTCGCTTTTCCCCGAGACTGTCCTGTGCCATTTTCCTGAGCTTGACCGCCACACCCCACCCCACCCCACCCCACCCACAATAATCTCTGCTCCATGTCGGTAAAAGCTGCTACAAGAGTATTAAACTCACAACAGTGGTAACCAAAGGGATCAAACCGATAGGTCCCGGTGGTGGGGTTGCGGTACGTTCACCCAGCAACAGTGACCGCAGCCACACAGACTGATCAGTATCAATGGGAGAGTCAGTGTTAGATTCTGCAGTGCCTTAATGAAATAGGAAATGACTCCACAAACACATGATGAAAGAGCAGCGCTCCGACAGCTAGTGCTTCAATTAAACCTGTAAGATCATAACCTGGTGTTGGGTGATTTTTAACTTTGTACTCCATAGTCCAACACCGGCATCCCCGAATTAATGAAATGGGGGTATGGGATGGAAAGTTCGGTTAGTGATCGTAGGAGGGAAGAAATCTCTGAGAACAGGTGGATTAGAATTCTGAAACACAGAGATGTGAGCGAGCAGAACTTGAAGGAAAAAGTCATCACTTTGGAGAAAATTACCATGTTAAAATAACTGATTCCTTTGTGTTTCACAAAAGACTAGGGCAAACAGAGCGGTTGCTGCCGTGACTCGGATCTGAACCGAGGTTGCTGCGGCCACAACGCAGAGTACTAACCACTATACGATCACGGTATCCTACAGATCAGCACACAACATCCCCGCAATAGGTACAGTATCATAAGAAATGTTAGGCAGAGCACCAAATGCACAATATCAGTGCTTATCGAGGTAAGTTAGAGTTAACCATAGCTGCCTTTTCCCAGCAGGGTAATTTCAAGACGAGAGGGCATATGTTCAAGATGGAGAGAGATTTTTTAAAAAAAGATATGTGAGGCATTTTTCGAGAGAAGGTGTTTTACGTGCGCAATTCACCTGCTGAGGAAGTGATGGATGAGGGTACATTTGCAACATTTAAAGGACAATTGGATCCAAAAATGAATGGGAAAGTGGGATTTTTAAAATAAATTTATTCATGCCTAGCACATCAGTTATTTCCCAGAGGACAGTAAAGAGCCAACCACAATATTATCCATCTGGAGTCTCATGTGGGACAGAACAGATGAATATGACAGTTTGTTTCCCGAAATCGGATGGAATTTTCCACACAACTGATTCAGGTCACCACGAGACACTTCAATTGCAGGTGTTTATTGAATTCAAACTCCACCATCTGTCATGCCAGGACCTGAACCTTTTGTCCCCAAGATATTACCTGGGTTTTTGGATTAGCAACACAGTAATAAAACTACAAGGGCATTATAACCACTCAGCTGATTTAACAGGAGACAGATGGTACAAGATTAGTTTGGCAGTATGTTCAGCATGGATTGGGTGGACTGACGGACCTGTTTTCATGCTGTATGACTCTATGATTAACGCTAGGGAACAAATAGCTGGTTGGGATTAACAGCAGCATTGACAGCATAATCGAACACCTGATGGGATATGTAATCCTGCTGGAGTCTCCGGAGGTTGTTTTGCTCAGTGATACCCCCTTCCCACACACGGGACTGGTGAACGGTCTCTCCCCAGTGTTACTGATTAAATAAGTTTCTATTTCTGTGGTTAATTGAATCTCTTCCTGCAGTTCCCACATTGCCCTGCTTTCTCTGTTGTATCAGTGTCCTTTTTACAACACAGGGTGAACGATCCTTTCAAATTGTGTCCACACAGATATAAATTCCGTTTTCCATGTTGTGAATGTGTTTTCATTGTTTCTCATTCACCCAGAGGGTGTGAGTATCACTGGTCAGGACAACATTTATTCATCGCCCCTTGTTCGTTGCTGTCTGGCTACACCACAAACCCGGGTGCGATCCCAGCCTCGGGTGTCTGTCTGTGGGCAGTCTGCACATTCTCTGTGTGTTTGCGTTTTTATTTCTCCCTCTGACTAAAAATGTGCCAGTTAGAGGGATAAACAATGGGAAATGCAGGCTTATGGGATAGGGAATACCGTGGGGGTCTGGTGGGATGCGCTTCGGATGGACCGTGCCGACTTGCCTGCTTCCCCACACGGTGGGGATTCCTGAATTAAGGGTAAGCTCATGTTTTTCGGCTCCTGGAGTCCCTCGTAGGCAGGACTGGGTGAACATGGTAGAATCCCCTGCATAAGGGACATGAATGAATGGGATTTCAGGAAATTAAATTTATTATCTCTGTTCCTGAGGTCAGGCTTGCATTCCAGGTTTTATTCGTCGAACTTAAACAGCACCGTTTCCGTGTCCCAGTCTCCAAGGATGACCAGTTTAAAATATCAGCCCAACACCACCTTCTCCAGGTTGAAGTCTTGACTGTGTCGAAGAAACTGATACTGAGCTGATGCAAGCAAATGTAGCTGTCACCGCCAGTGTCGGAAACACAGATCCAAAAGCAAAATCATCTTTTAAACTCACCACTGCAAAGTTCACGGCTCAACATGGCTCCAGTTGTGCCACTGAACTGTCTTAGCAAGATGCACTGTAGATCGCCATGAGAGTATAAACGGGGACAACCATTCCCTTGATCAGGAGCTTACTCAAATGAAGAATTTCTTGCGTCTCCGTACCATCCTAAAAGGACTGCACGCTCACATGTTGCATCACTGGAGCCAGAGAGTAACTCCGCGCCTCATTCCCATCCCAATTCCCTTTGGATCTGGGCGGCTGTGCCGCAGTTTCTCTGATTCCGAGGCTGGGAACTGGGATTGTGTGTGATTATCTGCAACACTGATTACAACAACTTTAGGAAGCTGGTGAAGTCGCCGATGTTATGCTAAAATGCTATTTGAGCATACTTTTCAGCAATATCCTGTAATGTCCCCTGAGTCTTTGATGTTTTGTCAAAAGCTATCAATCTCAGTTTTCAACATTCTCATTCAAGGGATCTCCACAGCCTCTGAAGACATCGAACTGAAAGATTCAGCTCATTCTCAGCTCCCACATATCTCTCACTGTTCGTTGAGTGCTGATATTGTACATTTGCTGCTCTTCCGAACATTTCCTCTGCTAATTTCCTTATTGCTGCTTGCAAGCATCCTGTTCTGTGGTTACTGTGATCGTGGTTTTCGGTATTTTGCATTGTCACCACAGCAACCTCGATTTGAAACCAAATCACGACACTAAGTGTTCCCTCCGTTGTCTTATTTTGTGTTAAATGCTAAGAAATTAATTGTTTTACCTTCAAATTCCGCTCTCTCACATCTCTGCGTTTCATATATCAGGATTCAAACACAGCCGTTGTCGCAGATTTATCTCCTTCCCACGATCATTAAACCTCCTTTCCGTCCCTCCCCCCATTTCTCTGAGGCAATGCCCAATCTATCACTCTCTTTCACATTCATACTGTTCTGTCTGTGCTGCTGCTGCGGTCACTGTTGTTGGGTGAACGTGCCCCAATCCCACCATCGGGACCTTCAAACAAATCGATCCATTTGGATTCCGCGGTTGTGAAATCAATCCCCATGTAACAGCTTTTACTGACATAGGCCAGAGACAATTGGAGCGTCTGGCTCATTGAAAAGACCCAGGGCAGTTTTGGTGAAAAGACATTTTATCGGAAAACATCAGCTTCGTGGCTTTCTGCGTTGGTCTTGTGATAATTTCATAGGACTGATAATCCAGAGACCGAGGTAATAGTCTCAGTACTCGAGCTTGAATCCCACCGTACCATAATCGTCAAATTTGGATTCAATAAATATCTACAATGAAGAATCTAATGACTACTATATATCCATTGACAATTGTTGAAAAAAAATCTGTTTCACTGATGTCATTTCGGAATGGAATTTGCTATCCTTACTTGGGCTGGGCTGCATGTGACTTCAGACTGATAGCAATATGGTTGAGTCTCAACTGCCCTCTGGGCAATTAGGAATGGGTAATAAATTCTACTTAGTCAGAATTGCCCTCATACTAATACAGAAATTTTAAAACAACTGCTCATAAAGCTCACGCAAGAGTGTTGTTGTGCAGTTTTGCAAGTCACATTATAGCAGGGATGTGATCACACTGAGAAAAGTGCAGGAGATATTTACCGGGATATTGTTTGGGCTGAAGAGTTTCAGTTGTGAAGAACGACAGGACAGAGTGGAGTGTTTGTCGCAGTGCAAAGGAGATGTAGACAAGACATGATTGAGTTAGGGTGTGGACAGGGTTGACTGAACGAGTTTCCCATTGATGGAGGGATCGATCAGCAGGGACCAGAGATTTAAGGAGAAAGGCTGAGTAGTTTGAGAAGATGCGTGGAAAAGCTTTATCAGCCAGCGCGGGGGAGGGGGGTGGAGGGGGTATGGAATTTCGAATACGTTGTCTGTATTGTTCAGTAAGGCAGAAACCCTAATGACCTGAATAAATATTCAGATGTGAATGTGTGATGCCAAAACATATACGGCTGTGGGATAAACATAGTGAAATGGGACTCCGTTCATTAAGCAGTTGTTTTTGACTAGTGTGGCCACAATTAGCTGAAGGGCCTCCTTTGACACTCTTGTCCTTGGTGGTATAATGGTTTGTGTCCCCGCCTGTCACAGGGCTCAGTTCTCCGCTGGGGACAGTGGAAATATTTTAAAACGGTCACTCCATTTCCAAGTGCGGGTATCGATACCTGTCCTTCTATTCTCGATGGGGCATGTCACAGGTAGGACACTGCTGCCTGATTCATGGTGGGGAAGGACTACAGCTCTCAGGGAGGCAGAGTGACAGTGAACGTGCAAACATGTGAAAAGGAAGTGATCAGTTGCTTGGAGATATACCTCCAGCTTTAATCAAATGTGTTAAGGATGTGAGGGCAAACACCATGATGTTTGGTCTATTTAATACTCGGTGAAATCTGCCAAAGCAACGAGCAATAAAACTGCTGGGTTTTCTTTTGCACTTTAACCCGCTGTTTTTCTATGCAGTATTTTCCTGAATGAGAAATAAAGTCGGAGCAAATTTGAATACACCATTTATCATTCCAATGAGATAAGTCTAATTCACTTCCGATTATTACAATGAACATTGTGAGGTTGCAGCAAAAATAAAATGAAATGAACAAAACAGTGTTTCTTGCGATTTAATTCAATTCAGGTTCAGCCATATGAGAAAGGCCATTGAGCCACAACATCGCCTTTATTTCCCTCTCCATGGCTGCTTCTTCACGTGAGAGAGAAAGTGACTGAAGAAATTACGAGTCAAACGTAGGTGTGAATATGACGGAAAATTCTTGTTCTATGTTTCACTCTGACACAGTTCTGACGCAGAATGTATCAATAACAGCTATTCATTCTGCGAACATGGGTATTTATTGATATTTGTTGTTATTATTATTCTGGTGAAAGCAGAAACACCATGGTGTGGATTCGATTCCACTCTGGAAATTTCAATGACTTGCACCACATGTAACGTGATGAGGTTACAAGTCACACCTCTACAAATCGTGCTGAGGAGACTGAGCGATTATGGTGGTGGGTTATTATACCGCTGTGCTCCACATTCACGGGTTAGAGTCACACTCTGGTTGCTAACTTCACAAACCTCTCCAGCAGTTTTTCTTTGCACCTCTCGTATACACTGGTTCGAGGATCTTGTTCTTGCTGTTCACTGCATAGGTGATTCACGAATAATCGACACCACATTAAAGTCGCAATGATGAGTGAGAGCAGTCATTCCATTCAATTTTCGATTAAATTGGTCTAATGAGATTGAACGCATTTTTCTTTCTGCCCCACATTCCATCTTGTCTTTCTATGAATTTTCGTCGAAAGAAAGAGAAACAACTAACAAGGGATCGGAGAGCAAGTTTATCCAGTGGGGTCGTTCATGAGTATTTTAAACTAACACTTCACACAATGATCTGATCAGTTATTCAAACAGTCACTCGGCATTGGAACCGCAGAAAACCTCTCCAATGAGATGAACTTTTCATTCTTTCACAAATTTCTGCTGTGTGTGAATCATACAATGATCCATCATCCAGCGTGATCACTGACTTGCCAACTGTATAAGGTCTACCAACTTTCTTCAGCAATCACAGCTTCAGTACACAACCACGTGTGCTGGACCCAGTGTCATTTGTTGCCCCCAGGTCATAGCACATTTCTTCCTCCTGAGTTTATGAGCGTTGTTCCTGATCTGTCTGATCTGTTTATTAAACCTTTTCTATCACTTCATCCCATTCCCTCACAATTCTGAATTTATGAATAAAATAAGGCGTTAGACCAAATGTTAAGCAAGTGGAAGTTTGCCATTCAGCCCATGGAGTCTGCCCCACCATTCAAAGAAATCATGGTTGATCTGATAATCTTTAATTCCTTTCTGCTCACTTACCTCGACAAAGTGTTATCATCTTTCTGATTAACTATCTGGCACAGTTTGAAAATGCCCACCAACACAGTCTCAACAGCGATTGCTGAAAAATGCCACAGATTATTTGGTCCCTGTGAAATTACTCCTCATTTCTGAATTAAATGGGCAATATCTAATTCTGAGATATGTCCTCTGGTGCTCTCCTCACAGCTTAGGGAAAACCACATGCCCTTTTCTCCCCAGTCAAGATTCCACGAATATTGAACGTTTATACTTCTCCCGTCCACCTCCTTTGTTTCGAATGAGAAAAAGCCAAGCCTAACCAATCAGTTCACGAGCTCCATTTGATACAGAGTTGGCAACATACTTGTAAATATCTGCTCTCCCCTGCAGCGTACTTACATTTATTAAGAAAGCTGAAGAAATTTCGGCGATGAAACGGGTTGAAATTTCAGGCACAGACGGAATTGAAACTTGAAATCACAAAGTGATTGGAATCGGATTGATGTATAGAAGGACCAAATACAGCAATGATTACTCCGACCAATGTGAATCTTATCATATTCGATTGGCCTTTAAAGGCTTCATTGTAGCTGAATTCCTCCGTGTAATCGTCCTGGGAGCTAGTATTTAGGAGAAATGGAACCTGATCGCCCGTGTAAATAAGTTGACTCCAAAATAATGTCCGTCGGTCGACTTTGTTTGATTATTAATTCAACTCTTCTCACCGTGAAGGCTACATCGTCTGCAACGCACAAATTAGATGTGTAACAGAACTCTCTCCATTTGCCTAAGTCGGTGTCGCTTCAATACCATTGAAAGAACTGGACACACTCCACGACAATACAGTCACATAAGTGTACATTGTTCAACACTGGAATATTTATTCCCTGAACTGCTAAGGCGCAATTTCAGCAGAGAGCACCTCCTAGAAGATTCCCTGAAGTAAGTCATCCAGGTTTTGTTGACACAACCGTCAAAGCTCAAAAACTGTACCGACTATAACGACAAGGTTGAAGATGCACTGAAACGTCACCATTTACGAATTACACTCCTAGGCACATACCAGCATGACTTGGAGAGGAATCAGTGGTAAATTCATTGAGTGATGAAGCGGTCTTGATGGGCAAAGACTTATACTTCAGCCATCCACCTTTTATTTTACAATTTTTAAAAATGTTGATTATTGCATGTACCAGACTTGTGCCCATTCCTTAAGTTGTTCCCTAAACTGGCGGTTGATAAAGATCGAATATCATCCTGAGCCTGTGGTCACCAATAGAAAATATCCAAAAAGCCTCACAAACATCTGATCTCCCTGTCCAACAATCTTCAGGGATCTCTGAATGTTTACTCCAAGATCTCTTTATTCCTGTACACCACTCAGAATACTCAATTCTATTGTTTCAACTCCCCAACTCCCCAAGTGTCTGTTCCTAGGCTGTGAATTTTCTCTGTGTTCTTTGTTCTTCTTTGTTAATACTCTGCCAACTTCATGTTACACTGCTGCATCTCAGAGAATTACATTGTCAATTCTAATTATCACAGAGGGAATGAGAACATAATATGTGGCTGTGTCGGAATGTAAGTGATGTACGCTGGATTGGAGTGTTTACTGGGAGCAAGCGGCTGATGTGGAGGCGATGCGATCAAAAACAGGCCTTACTGTCAAAGTAACAAAACAGCGCATTGTTAAGGAAAATTTCAGAGAAGGCTCTCAATTAATTGACCTCTTGCTCAAGGCTCCAGCATGCTTCAGATGAGCTGCTCTGCAGTGTGGTTAATGCTGCTATTGTATTTTAATAATCTAATAAACGGAGACAAATATGATCCTCCACCCTGCCTTTGACCAGGAGCACTCCCAGCTTTGGTATTTCTTGCGCCTCTGTGCCGTCATAGAAGAAACACGTGTTCGGGTTGAAATGAGTCAATCGATTTCGATACAATGGTTGTGACATCAATTCACATGTAGCAGCTTTTACCACATAGACAAGAGATTATTGGAACATCAGGCTCTGGAAAAGGACACAGCGCAGCACTGAGGAAAAGAAAATTTATTCGAAACTACCTCTTTCTGTGGACTTCTACGTCATTTATTTCACTTGGTCATTTAGCTCTATCTTGTCTATTGTGTGCAGTTCTGCAATTCGCATGATAGCACGGATATGATAGCACTGCAAATGATGCAGCAGAGATTTACCAGAATATAGTCTGGGAGAAGAGTTTCAGTTTTGAAGAGAAATTGTATAAACTGGAGGCGTTTATCTTAGAGCAGAAGAAATTGAGAGGAAACATGATTGAGATGTACAAAATAATAAGGAATATGGACGGCGTCGATTGAAATAAACGTTTCTCTATGATGGTGAGATCGATCACTGGGGGAGGGGTAGGGTGGCATAGATATAAAAATAGAAGAGGAAAGATTTGAGTGAACGTGCAGACAAATGTTTTGAAACAGCCGTTGAATAAAATCTGGAACTCAGTGCATGCAAAGGTTGCAGTGGCAGAAATGCTCATAACTTTCAGAAGTTTTCTGATGTGAATTTGTGATGCCAAGACATACAAGGCTATAGGCCAAGTAATTTTAAAAAAAGAGTTCGGTTAGTTAAGCTAATGTTAATTTCCAGTATTAGCAAATAGGCTTCTTTTTGCACAGAATTCCTGGGTAGTGCCACCGCCTGTCACTGCGTGAGGTCGGGTTCAATTGGCTTCCAGGACGTGCGCTGGTATATTGGGAGGGCTCAGTTAGTGAAACTGTACCATTCAGCGTCAGAAACCCGGCTTCATTCAAGTCTTGTGTGACTTACTGTGTGGAATTTGCACACTTCTGCTCTCTCTCTCCCGTGTGAGTTTCCTCTGGCTGCTCCGATTCCTTCCCACAGTGCAAAGGTGTGCAATTCAGGTCAATGGCAAACAAAATCTGAATGGAGTGTAAGTGCTGCAGATAAGAGACAAAAGTCAGAATTGCAGCTCGGGGAACACAGAATGACCATTTCGGGACAACAGACCCTTCCTCGGAACTGTTTTGAATTCTCAATGTTATCTCTAATTTCTCTCCACTGATGCTGCCTGACTCGCTGAGCTTTTGGAGTAATTTCTATTTTTGTAGGGGGATCACAAATGCGGGTTGAGAAAGATAGAGTGGGGGAGTGTGAATCTCTTCCACGGCACAGTGCAGATTCAACTGGCTAAATGGTTTCTGTCTGCACTGTGTCGACTTCCATAAACTCTGAATCTATATGCTTTTCTCCTTTTTTTCAGTCCTTGGTTTTCACATCTCTCCTGTCATGTGAATTGCAGAGCAGGACAATCGACGTTTCGGGCATAAGCCACCATCAAACCGTTCCCACCTGACGCCTCGAAGATAAACGCTTCATGGTCTGCCTTGGGACCCTGCAACCACACGGGATAAATGTAGATTTCAGCGGCTTCTGCATTTCCCCTCCCCCGACATTATCACAGTCTGAAGCATTCAAACTCAGAACCACCCTCCGGACCCATTCATCTCCCCGCCCTCTGACTGAACGCCTTCTCCCCGCCTCCATCCACCATTCGCTTTTCCAGCTATCTTACACCCAACCCCAACCCCCTCCCATTTACCTCTCAGTCCCCACCTACAAGACTCATTTCTGTTGAAAACGTCGATTCTCCCACTCCTTGGATACTGCCTGACTTGTTATACTTTTCCAGCAAGACGCTACCGCCATGGCGAATACAGACGAGCTCAGCTTAGGTGCCTTCTCTGAGAGCGGAGAGGGCTGAGTGAGGAAGTGATTAAGCTGCACATTAAAGGGATAGATATGTGTGATAGGAATAAACTTCTTATGGGAAGAGTTAACTACCAGGGATCTCCGTCAAACCTCAGTAAGAGGATGTTCAGAGGAGAGATAGGAAGAACGTTTTCACTCTGAGAGTGTTGTTTATTTGGAATTCACTGTTTGAACGTGTGGTAAAGCTATGCATCAGGAGTATTTAGCCGAATACTTGAGAAGTTAGAGCACACATGGATAAGGACCAGGTACTAGAAAGTGGGGTGAAGATAAATAGAAGTCTGATGAAAAATCCAAACACTGGACAGAAAATACAGAGCATGAAAACATGGAAAGGGTAAAGACATGGAAAATACTGACGATCTGTTACAAGGGGTCTGCGGAATGCGACGCGCGTCAAAAGGTCACTGGGGCAGGATGGGGCCAGAGTGGCAGGATGGGATAAGAATAGTGGAATGCTGCTACACCAATTAGCAGAGTCAGACTGGTCTGAAAGGCTACTATGTCAGGCTGAGATAATAACAATTAATAACGTCAGACTCGCCTACTAAATATCATCATGGCAGGCTGGGACAAGTCGTGACAATAAATACTTAGGACATGACTTTAAATAATAAATCGATAGTAGAGTCAGTCTGCTTGAGACGCTTGTAGCAGGACATGACATTAAATATCTAATCAGTAGTTTGTCGAGTCAGCTTGGGACAGGAAAACATTGTGGTAGATGGGGTAGCTAAATAGCTAAAATGGAGCTCTATAATCACATAATATCAATTATAAACTTCCAATATTCGTGGGATCTTGACAGGGCAGATACGGGCAGACGGTTTGCTCTCTGGTCTGAGGAGAGCATCAGAGGTAATGAACTCAGAATTAGATACTGCCTATTTAATTCAGAAATGAGGAGGAATTTCTTTGCTCAGGGCCCAGTGATTCTGTGGAACTCTTTCCTGAAACTGTTGTTGAGGTTGATTTATTGTGTATTTTCAAACTGTGACAGACAGATATTTAACCAGAAAGTGGATGAAGCCTTCTCGAGGTTAGGCAGGAGAATGGAGGTGAAGATTATCAGATCAGCCATGAGTTCGTTGAATGGTGGAGAAGACTCGATGGGTTGAATGGCCGACTTCCAATCCTATATCATTTGATGTAACGCCTTATTTTATTGATAAGTTTAGAATTCTGAGGGATGGGATGAAGTGATATAAAAGGTTTATCAAACTGATCAGACAGATCAGGAACTAGGCTCATAAACTGATGAACAAGAAATATGCACACCACAGATGGGTATGTGCAGACGCTGTCATTGCTAAAGAAAATTCGGAGTTCTTATATTGTTGCCAACTTCGTGATCACGCTGGATGATGGATTGTGATATGATTCACACAGCAAAAAGTTGTGAAAGAAGGAATGATTTGTTTCATTGGAAAAGTTTTCTGCAATTCCAATTCAATTGACTGTTTAAAATACTGATCAGAACTTTGTGTGGAGTGTGACATTAAAATTCACAATCCCACTGGATAAACTATTGCACCCAATCTCTCCTTATTTTTACCCATTTCATTCGATGTCAATTCATAGACAGTCAAGATGGAATGAAAGGAGGAAAGAAACGTTGCAGTCTTTTTCATTATCCCAATTTAACTTACAACAGAAACAAATTGCTTAATTACAACTTTGATGAGGTATTGATTTGTCAAAAATCTCCGGTGCATTGAAGGGCAAGAGCAAGATTCTCCATCCAAAGTATACTGAAGATGCGAGGCACAAAGGGAAACCACAGCTGCGTTTGATAGAAGTAACAGCCCGAGAGGGATTCACATCCACACATGCACAATGGAAGAGCAACCCGCCGCCTTCACCTCTGGGCCACTTCAGCCCATGGCAAAGGCGCTCACATGTGACCACATCAAGACGGTGCACCTAAGAGATAAGAAATTCCCTGAGCGGAATCGAATCCACACCATTATGTTTCTGCTTTCAGCAGAATAATAATACCAGCAAAATCCAAGGAATTGACCTCGTCCTTGGAAGGAATACCTTGTCCTTGATTTATTCCGAGTCGGAACTGTCTCAGAATGAACCAGCAAACATGAAATTCCCGTCACATTCACACACACATTTCGTCTTGACGCATAATTTCTTCAGACAGTTTCTCTGTCACGTGAAGAAGTATAAATGGAGAGAGAAGTGAAGGTGATGTTTAGTTCGATGGGCTTTCTCATATGGCTGAACCTGAAGTGGATAAAGTTCCCGGAAATGCAGTGTTGTTGGTTTCATTTTATTAATTTTGCTGCAACTTCACTCTGTTCATTGCAATGATCGGAAGTGAATTGGATTTATATGATTGGAACGTTTAATGTTGCATTCAATCTTGCTCCGAATTTATTTCAGCTTAAAGAAAATACTGACGAGAAAAACAGAAGGTTAAACTACAAAACAAGATGCCAGTTTTGATGCTCAGTTACTTTGGTAGATTTCAGTGGGTTTCAAATGAACCCAACATCATGGCGATTGTCCTCCCATCTTTAACCTATTGGATTATAGCAGAAAATCGATCTCGAAGAGATGGTTCACTTCCTATTCATTATGGAATAGCTTTCCTTGAATATATACAAAATCTGCTCTGTTCCATTTATAATGCTTCATGTGGTATATTAATAGAAATCTTTCAAAACTCTGAGTTTTGTTTTGCTGAATCTTATTCAGCTGCATACGTTTCCGATATTTCTTTACATCTAAAGTCGTCGAAATTAGACATTGTTTCCTCGAACCTTCTACCCCCTATACCCCACTTTTACACTTTTACCTGACACAGGCTGTCTCTCTCCTGGTGAAACTCACTGTTTGTGTGTCTCTAAATGTGCCTTTCCAAATATTTTGGAAGTGGATTCTCTGAGTGACCAAATGATGCTCCCATCATTTCTGTGTCCTACATCGATGGTTTTGAAAAACTGACGTTCTAAAATATACAAACTTGAAAGAGTGAATTTACCACCTATTTACTCTCTTTAAACCTCAAATACTCTGGAAAACTTCCTTTCAGTTTTACTTGGTTCAGTGTCAAATCTTCCAAAACACAAATAAATAAAATTCCATCCCCACTAAACGCCATCAGCATCGGCTCGAATGGCTGAGCAGCCCAGGAAACGCTGAAAGTGTCCTCTCTGACAGAATCACAGACTCCCTACTATGCAGAAAGTACAGTTCAGTCAATCAAGTCTGTAGGGACACTCTGAACAGCATCTCAACCAGACTGAGCTCCCTTCTCTATCCCCGCAGGCCTCTGGCTTGTGATTTCAAATAAACCTGTTGAAATAAAACCTGGCAACGTGTGACTGCTGACCTTATCACTGCGTTACCCATGGCTAATTCACTGAACTGACTGAATTAGCTCCCTGGACACATCAGCTCAATTTAACATGGCCAATCCACCTAACCTACAGAATTAACAGCAGTGAGAACCACTGAGCAAATGTACCATCACATTGAACACTATTTGAAGCATGTGTAATGGCTGTTCACGCTGGTAATCCCACCTAGTGAAAGCAAGCTGCGGCCACCAACCCGAATTCAATGCATCCAAAAGCGGTTCTACGCTGTACATCCTCATTAGTGCTGCTGGAAATGTTTCTGCACTCAGATCTGAATGGTTTTCCTTTGTTTTCTTCCTCAGATTCCTGCTTTAAATAAACACATCAATCAGGAACAACTCTCTGTAATGGTTTTCATAAACACAATGTGCGGTTTGCTGAAGTTACGTGTTTGCACTTTCACTGACACTCTCTCTCCCCAGGAGCTGCAGTCCTTCCCCATTTGATTCAGACAGCACTGTCCTTCCTGTGACATATCAAATCGAGAATGGAAGGCTAGGCATTAATAGCCTTCAGTGGGGAACAGAGCGACAGGTTTCAAACATTTACGAAGCTCCAGCGGAGAATTGAGCCCAGTGACAGGCGGGGACACTAACCACGATACTGTGGAGGACAACAACATCGAAGGAGACCCTTCAGCCTGTTGTGGGCGCACTTGTCCAACACAACTGCTTAACGACCTGAATCAAGTTTTCCATGATTTAGCACATAGTCTTATATGTTTTGCCATCACAAATTCACATCTCTTTTTCTTCAGGTTAGAACGATTTCCGCCTCTCTGACCATTTCCACAAATCTACTCAAACTTTTCTGCCTTTTCCCGAAATCTCCTGGCCCCAGTGTTCGATCCCTCCATCAATAAGAAACGCTTCTTTCAGTCTATCCTATCCATATCCCTCATTATTTTGTACATCTCAGTCATGTCTTCTCCAATCTCATCTGCTCGGCGACAAACAACCCCAGTTTGTCCAATCTCTCCTCACAACTGAAACTCTTCAGCCCAGACAATATCCCAGTAAATCACTCCTGCAATATTCCCAGTGCGATAACATCCATGCTCTTCTGTGAGTTGCAAGACTGCACACAGTAATCCAGCTGGAACCAAATGAACTTTTTTTTTCCGATTCTGTTGCAGTATGAGGGTGTCGCTGGCTCGGCAGTATTTATTGCTGTCCCTAATTGCACAGCGGGTAGTTGAGATTCAACCGTATTGCAGTGAGTCTGATGTACCATGGAGGCCCGAACAGGTAAGAATGGCAGTTACATTTCTTAAATGTCGTCAGATGGATTTGTTTTTTTTTCAACAATGGGTTATAGATTAACAGGAGCTATTAGATTCGTATTTCCAGATATTTATTGAATCCAAATTCTACCACCAAGTATAGTCGGAGTCAAACCCGAGTCCGTGGTTTCTGAATAAACAGTCCAGTGGTCAGTGGTAATACCGCTCGGCCATTGCAGAAAAGTGGAGATACTGATCTTTTCCAGTGAAGTCGCTTTTCCCCGAGACTGTCCTCTGCCATTTACCTGAGCTTGATCGCCACACACCACCCCACCCCACAATAATCTCTGCTCCATGTCGGTAAAAGCTGCTACAAGAGTATAAAACTCACAACAGTGGTAACCAAAGGGATCAAACCGATAGGTCCCGGTGGTGGGGTTGCGGTACGTTCACCCAGCAACAGTGACCGCAGCCACACAGACTGATCGGTATCAATGTGAGAGTCAGTGTTAGATTCTGCAGTGCCTTAATGAAATAGGAAATGACTCCACAAACACATGATGAAGGAGCAGCGCTCCGAAAGCTAGTGCTTCAATTAAAGCTGTAAGATCATAACCTGGTGTTGGGTGATTTTTAACTTTGTACTCCATAGTCCAACACCGGCATCCCCGAATTAATGAAATGGGGGTATGGGATGGAAAGTTCGGTTCGTGATCGTAGGAGGGAAGAAATCTCTGAGAACGGGTGGATTAGAATTCTGAAACACAGAGATGTGAGCGAGCAGAGCTTGAAGGAAAAAGTCATCACTTTGGAGAAAATTACCATGTTAAAATAACTGATTCCTTTATGTTTCACAAAAGACTGAGACAAACAGAGCGGTTGCTGTCGTGACGGGGACTCGAACCGAGGATACTGCGGCCACAACGCAGAGTACTAACCACTATACGATCACGGCATCCCACAGATCAACACGCACCATCCCCGCAATAAGTACAGTATAATAAGAAATGTTAGGCAGAGCACCAAATGCACAATATCAGTGCTTATCGAACAGTGCCAGACATGTGGGAACTCAGAATGGGCCGACCGTTTAACTTCAGTGCCCCAAGTGGCTGTGGTGATTCCATCATTAATGTGCTGAAGGCTGAGACAAATAGATTTCTTTAAAACATCAAAGACTCCGGAGACAGTGTAGCTTTTGTTGAAATATATGCTGCAATAGCAATGCAGTTTGACATCGGCTCCTTCACCAGCTCCCCACAGAAGGCAGTGACCACTGCTGCCACAGAGTCCCAATTCCCAGCCCCTGAATCAGAGGAACTGAGTGGCGCAGTCACGAAGATCCAACTTGAAATCGGGATGGGAATGTGGTCTCAGAGATACTCGATGGCTCCAGTGACACAACCGGGGAATGCACGGTATTTCTCTGACGGTTTCGAGGCGCAAGCAATACCGAGGTTGGGAGTGTTCCTGGTCAAAGGCGGGGCAGAAGGAAAAATTTGTTCCCGTTTATAATAACAGCAATCTACAGTGGATCTTGCTGAGACAGCTGAGTGCCACAACTGGAGCAAGGGCGGCTGGTTTGAAGTTTAATTTTACTTCACTTTCACCCACTTCCCTGGAATGAAGTGCTTTCACCCTGTAGTCTGCGGCTTTCTTCCTCATGGTTAACTGCATGATTAACTGTTGTACGATCTGCACACAGCTAAAATACGGCCACTGCAAGTAAATATGAATCATTGATCTTAATGAGAAAGCAGTGGAACTCACAGCAGGCGTGCTTCGTAGGTTTGCAGGCGACATCAGAATTGTAGACAATGAAGAAGATTATCTAAGATTCAAAAGGATCTTAATCCAATGAGTCGTTGGACTGAAAAATGTAACATGGAGTCCAATCTGGATAAGTGGAAGGTATTCCATTTTGGTACAGCAAAAGGAGCAGGGCTTTACGTCGTGTTGGAGATCACGGAATTTAGGGATGCAGGTACATAATTCCTTGTAGTTTGCATTACCTACAGACAGGATGGTTCAAAGGCATTTAACTTACTTCCCTTCATTACTTAGTCTTTAGTATACACTCGTTGGGACGTTAAGTTTAAAATTTTCAGGACATTGATGAGGCCGATTCTGGAATATCATGTCCAGTTGTGGTAGCCCAGTTGTAGGAATGCTATTATTCTGCTGGTGCAGGTTCAGAAAAAGAATGCACGCATATTGCCGTGTATGGAATGTTTGAGTTATAATGAAAAGCTGGATAGGCTGAGACTATTTTAAGATTCGAGATCGGGGTGTTGGAAAACCAAAACGGGTTAGGCAGCATCCGAGGAGCAGGAGAATCAACCTTTCGCATAAGTGTCGCTCATCAGGCTCTTGCCCGAATAATCGATTCTCAAGCTCCTCAAATATTGCCTGACCTGCTGTGCTTTCCCAGCACAACAATCTCGACTCTGATCTCTCATCTGCAGTTCTCACGGTCTCCTCGTTGCGACTGTTTTCACTCCAGGTTAGGGGTTTGAGCGGCGACCTGATGGAAGTTTATGAGAGGTAAGTTAGAGTTAACCATAGCTGCCTTTTCCCAGCAGGGTAATTTCAAGACGAGAGGGCATATGTTCAAGATGGAGAGAGATTTTTTTAAAAAAAGACATGTGAGGCATTTTTCGAGAGAAGGTGTTTTACGTGCGCAATTCACCTGCTGAGGAAGTGATGGATGAGGGTACATTTGCAACATTTAAAGGACAATTGGATCCAAAAATGAATGGGAAAGTGGGATTTTTAAAATAAATTTATTCATGCCTAGCACATCAGTTATTTCCCAGAGGACAGTAAAGAGCCAACCACAATATTATCCATCTCTAGTCTCATGTGGGACAGAACAGATGAATATGACAGTTTGTTTCCCGAAATCGGATGGGATTTTCCACACAACTGATTCAGGTCACCACGAAACACTTCAATTGCAGGTGTTTATTGAATTCAAACTCCACCATCTGTCATGCCAGGACCTGAACCTTTTGTCCCCAAGATACTACCTGGGTTTTTGGATTAGCAACACAGTAATAAAACTACAAGGGCATTATAACCACTCAGCTGGTTCAACAGGAGACAGATGGGACAAGATTAGTTTAGCAGCACGTTCAGCATGGATTGGTTGGACTGACAGGCCTGTTTTCATGCTGTATGATTCTATGATTGACGCTATGGAACAAATAGCTGGTTGGGATTTACAGCAGCATTGACACCATAATCGAAAACCTGATGGGATATGTAATCCTGCTGGAGGCTCCGGAGGTTGTTATACTCAGTGATCCATTCCCACCACGGGACTGGTGAACGGTCTCTCCCCAGTGTTACTGATTAAATAAGTTTCCATTTCTGTGCGTAATTGAATCTCTTCCTGCAGTTCCCACATTGCCCTGCTTTCTCTATCGTATCGGTGTCCTTTTTACAACCTAGGGTGAACGATCCTTTCAAATTGTGTCCACACAGATAAAAATTCCGTTTTCCAAGTCGTGAATGTGTTTTCATTCTTTCTCATTCACCCACAGGGTGTGAGTATGACTGGTCAGGACAACATTTATTCATCGCCACTTGTTCGTTGCTGTCTGGCTACACCACAAACCCGGGTGTGATCCCAGCCTCGGGTGTCTGCCTGTGGGCAGTCTGCACATTCTCTGTGTGTTTGCGTTTTTATTTCTCCCTCTGACCAAAAATGTGCCAGTTGCAGGGATAAACAATGGGAAATGCAGGCTTATGGGATAGGGAATACCGTGGGGTCTGGTGGGATGCGCTTCGGATGTACCGTGTGGACTGGAAAGGCTGACTTGCCTGCTTCCCCACATGACGGTGATTCCTGAATTAAGGGTAAGCTCATGTTTTTCTGCTTCTGGAGTCCCTCGTAGGCAGGACTGGGTGAACATGGTAGAATCCCCTGCATAAGGGTCATGAATGAATGGCATTGCAGGAACTTAAATTTATTATCTCTGTTCCTGAGGTCAGGCTTGCATTCCACGTTTTTTTCGTCGAACTTAAACATCACCGTTTCCGTGTCCCAGTCTCCAAGGATGACCAGTTTAAAATATCAGCCCAACACCACCTTCTCCAGGTTGAAGTCTTGACTGTGTCGAAGAAACTGATACTGAGCTGATGCAAGCAAATGTAGCTGCCACCTCCAGTGTCGGAAACACAGATCCAAATAGTAAAATCATCTTTTAAACCCACCATTGCAAAGTTAAGGGCTCAACAGGCTCCAGTTGTGCCACTCAGCTGTCTTAGCAAGATGCACCGGAAATCTCTATGATAGTACAAACGGGGACAACCATTCCCTTGAACAGGACCACACACAACCTAGGAATTTTTTGCCTCTCCATACCGTCATAAAAGGCCTGCACGCTCAAGTGTTGCATCACTGGAGCCAGAGAGTAACTCCGTGACTCATTCCCATCCCAATTCCCTTTGGATCTGGGCTGCTGTGCCGCAGTTTCTCTGAATCCGAGGCTGGGAACTGGGATTGTGTGTGATTATCTGCAACACTGATTACAACTTTAGGAAGCTGGTGAAGTCGCCGATGTTATGCTAAAATGCTATTTGAGCATACTTTTCAACAATATCCTGTACTGTCCCCTGAGTCTTTGATATTTTGTCAAAAGCTATCAATCTCAGTTTTCAACATTCTCATTCAAGGGATCTCCACAGCCTCTGAAGACATCGAACTGAAAGATTCAGCTCATTCTCAGCTCCCACATATCTCTCACTGTTCGTTGAGTGCTGATATTGTACATTTGCTGCTCTTCCGAACATTTCCTCTGCTAATTTCCTTATTGCTGCTTGCAAGCATCCTGTTCTGTGGTTACTGTGATCGTGGTTTTCGGTATTTTGCATTGTCACCACAGCAACCTCGATTTGAAACCAAATCACGACACTAAGTGTTCCCTCCGTTGTCTTATTTTGTGTTAAATGCTAAGAAATTAATTGTTTTACCTTCAAATTCCGCTCTCTCACATCTCTGCGTTTCATATATCAGGATTCAAACACAGCCGTTGTCGCAGATTTATCTCCTTCCCACGATCATTAAACCTCCTTTCCGTCCCTCCCCCCATTTCTCTGAGGCAATGCCCAATCTATCACTCTCTTTCACATTCATACTGTTCTGTCTGTGCTGCTGCTGCGGTCACTGTTATTGGGTGAACGTGCCCCAATCCCACCATCGGGACCTTCAAACAAATCGGTCCATTTGGATCCCGCGGTTGTGAAATCAATCCCCATGTAGCAGCTTTTACTGACATAGGCCAGAGACAATTGGAGCGTCTGGCTCATGGAAAAGACCCAGGGCAGTTTTGGTGAAAAGACATTTTATCGGAAAACATCAGCTTTGTGGCTTTCTGCTTAGGTCTTGTGATAATTTCATAGGACTGATAATCCAGAGACCGAGGTAATAGTCTCAGTACTCGAGCTTGAATCCCACCGTACCATAATCGTCAAATTTGGATTCAATAAATATCTGCAATGAAGAATCTAATGACTACTATATATCCATTGACAATTGTTGAAAAAAAAAATCTGTTTCACTGATGTCATTTCGGAATGGAATTTGCTATCCTTACTTGGTCTGGGCTGCATGTGACTTCAGACTCATAGCAATATGGTTGAGTCTCAACTGCCTTCTGGGCAATTAGGAATGGGTAATAAATTCTGCTTAGCCAGAATCGCCCTCATACTAATACAGAAATTTTAAAACATCTGCTCATAAGGCTCACGGAAGAGTGTTGTTGTGCAGTTTTGCAAGTCACATTATAGCAGGGATGTGATCACACTGAGAAAATTGCAGGAGATATTTACCGGGATATTGTTTGGGCTAAGGAGTTTCAGTTAGGAAGGAAGACAGGACAGAGTGGAGTGTTTGTCGCAATGCAAAGGAGATGTAGACAAGACATGACTGAGTTAGGGTATGGACAGGGTTGACTGAACGAGTTTCCCATTGATGGAGGGATCGATCACACAGGGGCCAGAGATTTAAGGAAAAAGGCTGAGTAGTTTGAGAAGATGTGCGGAAAAGCTTTATCAGCCAGCGCGGGGGAGTGGGGGGGGTGGTGGAGGAGGGGGTTGGAATTTGGAAAACGTTGTCTGTATTGTTCAGTAAGGCAGAAACCCTAATGACCTGAATAAATATTCAGATGTGAATGTGTGATGCCAAAACATATAAGGTTGTGGGATAAACATATTGAAATGGGTTTCATTTCATTAAGCAGTTCTTTTTGACGAGTGTGGCCACAATTAGCTGAAGGGCCTTCTTTGACGCTCTTGTCATTGGTAGTATAATGGTTTGTGTCCCCGCCTGTCACAGGGCTCAGTTCTCCGCTGGGGACAGTGGAAATATTTTAAAACTGTCACTCCATTTCCAAGTGCGGGTATCGAACCTGTCCTTCTTTTCTCGATGGGGCATGTCACAGGTAGGACACTGCTGCCTGATTCATGGTGGGGAAGGGCTACAGCTCTCAGGGAGGCAGAGTGACAGTGAACGTGCAAACATGTGACTTTTGCAAGCTGCATCTTGTTGCTGTGATGGAATGAAAACCATTTGACAGACTTGTTCCGGATTGAAGTGTTTACCGGAAGCACGAAGGTGAGGAATAAACAGGATAAAAGCATTCAAATATAAGTGCAGAAACACTTCCTGCAGCACGAATGAAATTGTAGAGTAGAGGGTAGTGTTTCGATACATTGAATTTGGGTTGATTTGCATTGATGAGGCTGAGTTACCAGGGTATAAAGCTAATAAAAATGATCCACAATTTGCTCACTATGATGGAACATTGACTCAGTAATTCGCACTGCTGTTCGCTCGGAGGGTTAGATTGATTGGCAAAATTAAATTTCCCTCTCGTGTCCAGGGATTGAATGAAGCATGTTAAGAGTGAATTAACCATGGGTTACGCGGGGACAAGGTCAAAAGTCACAGAACGCCAGGTTATAGTCCAACAGATTTATTTGAAATCGTAAGGGAGACGGCTGCCCGTTCTTCAGGTGAAATACACGGGAATAGGAAAGAGAGCTAGGTCTGGGTGAGATGCTCTTCAGGGTATCGACACCGGCTCGATTGACTTAAATGTCCTTTCTGCACTGTGGGATTCTGTGATTCTATCGTAGTGGGTAATGACGGTAAATAATGGGGTGTAACACCATGAGAGACGATGCTGACGGGGTGTACTGAGGATATCATTTTATTCACTTGTTGCCTTGGAAAATTTACAACAGTTATCCCTGTAGAAAGGAAGACTTAATGGGGCTTATGAAATATTTGGACAGAGTAGATAGGTGGAAAATCCCCTCTTTCAAGTAAGTCAACATCTCGACGTAAGGCATTCAAAGCCTTTGATAAAACCTTTGAAGGACAAAGAAATTATGAGAGCAGAATCGCTCCCACTCTGATAATCTGTTTTTCAAAATATTTGGAAAGGCACATTTGGTGAAACACAAGGAATAAATTTCACAAGGAGAGAGAGACAGCGTACGGCTCGATAAAGGTGTTGGGGCGGGATGTAGTTGGTCAGAAGTTGCGGGGAAAAAATGCCTAAGTTGGTTGACATTAAATATAAAGACATTTGGTGAACGCGTGCAGCTGAATAAGATTCGGTTCCAAAAATTCTGGATTTCGAAAGATTTGGCAGAATATTCCACCTAAACCATTGTAAATGGAACTGGTTGGATTTTCTTATTGTGAAGGGAAAATATTACATAATGAACAAGAAGTGATCAGTTGCTTGGAGATATACCTCCAGCTTTAATCAAATGCGTTAAGGATGTGAGGTCAAACACCATGATGTTTGGTCTATTTAATACTCGGTGAAATCTGCCAAAGCAACGAGCAATAAAACTGCTGGTTTTTCTTTTGCACTTGAACCCGCTGTTTTTCTATGCAGTATTTTCCTGAATGAGAAATAAAGTCGGAGCAAATTTGAATACACCATTTATCATTCCAATGAGATAAGTCTAATTCATTTCCGATTATTACAATGAACATTGTAAAGTTGCAGCAAAAATAAAATGAAATGAACAAAACAGTGTTTCTTGGGATTTAATCCAATTCAGGTTCAGCCATATGAGAAAGGCCATTGAGCCACAACATCGCCTTTATTTCCCTCTCCATGGCTGCTTCTTCACGTGAGAGAGAAAGTGACTGAAGAAATTACGAGTCAAATGTAGGTGTGAAGATGACGGCAAATTCTTGTTCTATGTTTCACTCTGACACAGTTCTGACTCAGAATTTATCAATAACAGCTATTCATTCTGCGAACATGGGTACTTATTGATATTTGTTGTTATTATAATTCTGGTGAAAGCAGAAAAACCATGGTGTGGATTCGATTCCACTCTGGAAATTTTCATGACTTTCACCACATGTCACCTGATGAGGTTACAAGTCACACCTCTACAAATCGTGCTGAGGAGACTGAGCGATTATGGTGGTGGGTTGTTATACCACTGTGCTCCACATTCACGGGTTAGAGTCACACTCTGGTTGCGAACTTCACAAACCTCTCCAGCAGTTTTTCTTTGCACCTCTGGTATACACTGGTTCGAGGATCTTGTACTTGTTGTTCACTGCATAGGTGATTCACGAATAATCGACACCACATTAAAGTCGCAATGATGAGTGAGAGCAGTCATTCCATTCAATTTTCGATTAAATTGGTGTAATGAGATTGAACACATTTTTCTTTCTGCCCCACATTCCGTCTTGTCTTTCTATGAATTTTCGTCGAAAGAAAGAGAAACAAATAACAAGAGACCCGAGCGCAAGTTTATCCAGTGGGGTCGTTCATGAGTATTTTAAACTAACACTTCACACAATGATCTGATCAGTTATTCAAACAGTCACTCGGCATTGGAACCGCAGAAAACCTCTCCAATGAGATGAACTTTTCATTCTTTCACAAATTTCTGCTGTGTGTGAATCATACAATGATCCATCATCCAGCGTGATCACTGACTTGCCAACTGTATAAGGTCTACCAACTTTCTTCAGCAATCACCGCTTCAGTACACAACCACGTGTGCTGGACCCAGTGTCATTTGTTGCCCCCAGGTCATAGCACATTTCTTCCTCCTGAGTTTATGAGTGTTGTTCCTGATCTGTCTGATCTGTTTATTAAATCTTTTCTATCAGTTCATCCCATTCCCTCACAATTCTGAATTTATGAATAAAATAAGGCGTTAGACCAAATGTTAAGCAAGTGGAAGTTTGCCATTCAGCCCATGGAGTCTGCCCCACCATTCAAAGAAATCATGGTTGATCTGATAATCTTTAATTACTTTCTGCTCACTTACCTCGACAAAGTTTTATCATCTTTCTGATTAACTATCTGGCACAGTTTGAAAATGCCCACCAACACAGTCTCAACAGCGATTGCTGAAAAATGCCACATATTTTTTGGTCCCTGTGAAATTACTCCTCATTTCTGAATTAAATGGGCAATATCTAATTCTGAGATTATGTCCTCTGGTGCTCTCCTCACAGCTTAGGGAAAACCACATGCCCGTTTCTCCTCAGTCAAGATTCCACGAATATTGAACGTTTATAATTCTCCCCTCCACCTCCTTTGTTTCGAGGAGAAAAAGCCCAGCCTAACCAATCAGTTCACGAGCTCCATTTGATACAGAGTTGGCAACATACTTGTAAATCTATGCTGTCCCCTGCAGCGTCCTTACATTTATTAAGAAAACTGAAGAAATTTCGGCGAGGAAACGGGTTGAAATTTCAGGCGCAGACGGAATTGGAACTTGAAATCAGAAAGTGATTGGAATCGGATTGATGTATAGAAGGACCAAATACAGCAATGATTACTCTGACTAATGTGAATCTTAATATATTCGATTGGCCTTTAAAGGTTTCATTGTAGCTGAATTCCTCCGTTTAATCGTCCTGGGAGCAAGTATTTAGGAGAAATGGAACCTGATCGCCCATATAAAGAAGTTGACTCCAAAATAATGTCCGTCGGTCGACTTTGTTTGATTATTTATTCAACTCTTCTCACCGTGAAGGCTACATCATCTGCAACGCACAAATTAGATGTGTAACAGAACCCTCTCCATTTGCCGAGGTCGGTGTCGCTTCAATACCATTGAAGGAACTGGACACACTCCACGACAATACAGTCACATAAGTGTACATTGTTCAACACTGGAATATTTATTCCCTGAACTGCTAATGCGCAATTTCAGCAGAGAGCATCTCCTAGAAGATTCTCTGAAGTAGGTCATCCAGGTTTTGTTGACACAACCGTCAACGCTCAAAAACTGTACCGACTTTCAGGACAAGGTTCAAGATGCACTGAAACGTCACCATTTACAAATTACCCTCCAAGGCACATACCAGCATGACTTGGAAAGGAATCAGTGGTAAATTCATTGAGTGATGAAGCGGTCTTGATGGGCAAAGACTTATACTTCAGCCATCCACCTTTTATTTTACAATATTTAAAAATGTTGATTATTGCATGGACCAGACTTGTGCCCATTCCTTAAGTTGTTCCCTAAACTGGCGGTTGATAAAGATCGAATATCATCCTGAGCCTGTGGTCACCAATAGAAAATATCCACAAAGCCTCGCAAACATCTGATCTCCCTGTCCAACAACCTTCAGGGATCTCTGAGTGTTTACTCCAAGATCTCTTTTTTCCTGTATACCACTCAGAATCCTCACTGCTATTGTTTCAACTCCCCAACTCCCCAAGTGTCTGTTCCTGGGCTGTGAATTTTCTCTGTGTTCTTTGTTCTTCTTTGTTAATACTCTGCCAACTTCATGTTACACTGCTGCATCTCAGAGAATGACATTGTCAATTCAAATTATCACAGAGGGAATGAGAACATAATATGTGGCTGTATCGGAATGTAAGTGATGTACGCTGGATTGGAGTGTTTACTGGGAGCAAGCGGCTGATGTGGAGATGATGTGATCAAAAACAGGCCTTACTGTCAAAGTAACAAAACAGCGCATTGTTAAGGAAAATTTCAGAGAATGCTTTCAATTAATTGACCTCTTGCTCAAGGCTCCAGCACGCTTCAGCTGAGCTACTCTGCAGTGCGGTTAATGCTGCTGTTGTATTTTAATAATCTAATAAACGGAGACAAATATGATCTTCCTCCCCACCTTTGACTCCCAGCTTTGGCATTTCTTGCACCTCTGTGCCGTCAAAGAAGAAACACGTGTCCGCGTTCAAATCAGTCAATCGATTTCGATACAATGGTTGTGACATCAATTCACATGTAGCAGCTTTTACCACATAGACCAGAGATTATTGGAACATCAGGCTCTGGAAAAAGACACAGGGCAGCACTGAGGAAAAGAAACTTTATTCGAAAATACCTCTTTCTGTGGACTTCTACGTCATTTATTTCACTTGCTCATTTAGCTCTATCTTGTCTATTGTGTGCAGTTCTGCAATTCGCATGATAGCACAGATATGATAGCACTGCAAATGATGCAGCAGAGATTTACCAGAATATTGTCTGGTAGAAGAGTTTCAGTTATGAAGAGAAATTGTATGAACTGGAGGCGTTTTTCTTAGAGCAGAAGAAATTGAGAGGAAACATGATTTGAGATGTACAAAATAATAAAGAATATGGACGGCGTCGATTGCAATAAACGTTTCTCTATGATGGTGAGATCGATCACGGGGGAGGGGTAGGGTGGCATAGATATAAAAATAGAAGAGGAAAGATTTGAGTGAATGTGCAGACAAATATTTTGAAACAGCCGTTGAATAAAATCTGGAACTCAGTGCATGCAAAGGTTGCAGAGGCAGAAATCCTCATAACTTTCAGAAGTTTTCTGATGTGAATTTGTGATGCCAAGACATACAAGGCTATAGGCCAAGTAATTTTTAAAAAGAGTTCGGATAGTTAAGCGAATGTTAATTTCCAGTATTAACAAATAGGCTTCTTTTTGCACAGAATTCCTGGGTAGTACCACCGCCTATCACTGCGTGAGGTCTGGTTCAATTCGCTTCCAGGACGTGCGCTGGTATATTGGGAGGCTTCAGTGAGTGAAACTGTACCATTCAGCGTCAGAAACCCCGCTTCATTCAAGTCTTGTGTGACTTACTGTGTGGAATGTGCACACTCCTGCTCTCTCTCTCCCATGTGAGTTTCCTCTGGCTGCTCCGATTCCTTCCACATTGCAAAGGTGTGAAATTCAGGTCAATGCCAAACAAAATCTGAATGGAGTGTAAGTGCTGTAAATAAGAGACAAAAGTCAGAATTGCAGCTCGGGGAACACAGAATGACCATTTCGGGACAACAGACCCTTCCTCAGAACTGTTTTGAATTCTCAATGTTAACTCTAATTTCTCTCCACTGATGCTGCCTGACTCGCTAAGCTTTTGGAGTAATTTCTATTTTTGTCGGGGGATCACAAATGCGGGTTTAGAAAGATAGAGTGGGGGAGTGTGAATCTCTCCCACGGCACAATGCAGATTCAACTGGCCAAATGATTTCTGTCTGCACTGTGTCAACTTTCATAAACTCTGAATCTGTATGCTTTTCTCCTTTTTTTCAGTCCTTGGTTTTCACATCTCTCCTGTCATGTGAATTGCAGAGCAGTACAATCGACGTTTCGGGCATAAGCCACCATCAAACCGTTCCCACCTGACCCCTCGAAGATGAACGCTTCATGTTCTGCCTTGGGACCCTGCAACCACACGGGATAAATGTAGATTTCAGCGGCTTCCTCATTTCCCCTCCCCCCACATTATCACAGTCTGAAGCATTCAAACTCAGAACCACCATCCGGACCCATTCATCTCCCCGCCCTCTGACTGACCACCTTCTCCCCGCCTCCATCCACCATTCGCTTTTCCAGCTATCTTCCACCCAACCCCAACCCCCTACCATTTACCTCTCAGTCCCCACCCACAAGACTCATTTCTGATGAAAGACTTATGCCAGAAAACTTCGATTCTCCCGCTCCTCGGATACTGCCTGACTTGTTATAGTTTTCCAGCACGACACTATCGCCATGGCGAATACAGACGAGCTCAGCTCAGGCGCCTTCTCTGAGAGCGGGGAGGGCTGAGTGAGGAAGTGATTAAGCTGCACATTAAAGGGATAGATATGTGTGATAGGAATAAACTTCTTATGGGAAGAGATAACAACCAGGGATCTCCGTCCAACCCCAGTAAGAGGATGTTCAGAGGAGAGATAGGAAGAACGTTTTCACTCTGAGAGTGTTGTTTATTTGGAATTCACTGTTTGAACGTGTGGTAAAGCTATGCGTCGGGAGTATTTAGCCGAATACTTGAGAAGTTAGAGCACACATGGATAAGGACCAGGTACTAGAAAGTGGGGTGAAGATAAATAGAAGTCTGATGAAAAATCCAAACACTGGACAGAAAATACAGAGCATGAAAACATGGAAAGGGTAAAGACATGGAAACTACTGACGATCTGTTACAAGGGGTCTGCGGAATGCTACACGCGTCAAAAGGTCACTGGGGCAGGATGGGGCCAATGTGGCAGGATGGGATCAGAATAGTGGAATGCTGATACACCAATAAGCAGAGTCAGACTGGGCTGAAAGGTTACTATGGCAGGCTGAGATAATAACAATTAATAACGTCAGACTCGCCTACTAAACATCATCATGGCAGGCTGGGACAAGTCATGACAATAAATACTTAGGACATGACTTTAAATAATAAATTGATAGTAGAGTCAGCCTGCTTGAGACGCTTGTAGCAGGACATGACATTAAATATCTAATCAGTAGTTTGTCGAGTCAGTTTGGGACAGGAAAACATTGTGGGAGATAGGGTAGGTAAATATCTAATCATGACAGGTTAGTCTGGGATGGAAGATCATTGCAGCACAGGTAGCAGTAGAATACCTAATAGTGACAGCAGAATAATATTAAGTAGAATTATGAAAAACCATAGTGGCAGAAGTAGAACGATAATGGGAACTAACACTATTGGTTTATTGTATAGTTGAAATGAGGTAATTCTGACTAACACCGTTGGCCATTTTGATAAGCTAAAAAAACATGATTCAAGAAAAGGGAAGAAGTGATGGAGTTTAATTCAGAAACATGCGAGGTGCTGCACTTTGAGAAAGCAAATCTTAGCAGGACTTATACACTTTTGGTAAGGTCCGAGGAAGTGTTGCTGAACAGAGACCTTGGAGAGCAGGTTCATAGCTCCTTGAAAGTGGAGTCGCAGGTAGATAAGATAGTGAAGAAGGCGTATGCTTTCCTTTTTTGGTCAGAGTGTTGAGTACAGGAGTTGGGAGGTCATGTTGCGGCTGTACAGGACATTGGTTAGGCCACTGTTGGAATATTGCGTGCAATTCTGTTCTCCTTCCTACCGGAAAGACGTTGTGAAACTTGGAAGGGTTCAGAAAGATTTACAAGAATGTTTCCAGGGTTAGAGGATTTGAGCTAAAGGAAGAGGCTGAACAAGCTGGGGCTCTTTTCCCTGGAGCGTCGAAGGCTGAGGGGTGACCTTATAGAGGTTTACAAAATTATGAGGAGCATGGACATTATAAATAGACAAAGTCTTTTTCCTGGGTCGGGGATTCCAGAACTAGAGGGCATAGGTTTGGTTTGAGAGTGGAAAGATAAAACAGAGACCTAACGGGCAACTTTTTTCACACAGTGGGTGGTACGTGTATGGAATGAGTTGCCAGATGATGTTGTGGAGGCTGGTACAATTTCAACGTTTAAGAGGCATGTGGATAGGAAGGGTTTAGAGGAATATGGGCCAGTTGCTGGCAGGTGTGATTAGATTGGTTTGGGATATCTGGTCGGCATTGACAAGTTGGACAGTAGGTTCTGTTTCCATGCTGCATATCTCAATGACTCTATGACTCTATGCCATGGACCCTGAGGTTCGGGGGGATTCAAGAATTTGTTTTCTGAGTGTCACGGTTTTTGTTTGCAAATAAAAGATCTTCTCCTTGAAAAACTCTCCGTCATCTCTTGGTGTTTGTTGACATTTTCTCCACGACAACCACAATTTTGGGTGCAGTAAAATTGTGGCGCCTGCAGCTCTGTGGTGCAGTGAAAAGTGTGTTAGATTTCTACAAATTTGTTAACTTTGCTATTCAAGGTTTGTGGGTTTGAACCACAACAGAATTGGAGTTTCGTTCAGTGAAGCATCAGGTTGCAGAAGTCACGTGTTTGTACTTTCACTGACACTGTCTCGCCAAGAGCTGCAGTCCTTCCCCACACTGATTCAGACAGCACTGTCCTTCCTGTGACTTGTCCCATGGAGAATGGAAGGACAGGCATTAATAACCCGCACTTTAGATATTAGCGACAATTTTAAAACATTTGCACTGCCCCATCGAGGAATTGATCTCCTATCTCCCGCATAACATGCGGCGACACGAACCACTATACTACCGAGGACAACAGTTTCAAAGGAGACCCCTCAGCCCGTTGTGACTCCATTTGTCAAAAAACAACTGCTTAACGAATCGAATCGTTTAGCCCATAGCCTTACAGTTATTGGCAGAACATATTCACATCTGAATATTTCTTCAGGTTCTAAGGGTTCCTGCCTCTCTGACCCTTACAGACACAGTGTTGCAAATTCCAACACCCGCCGGCCTATAACGCTTTTCCACACATCCACTTAAACCTTTCTGTCTTTCTCATTAAATTTCTGCCCCCCCCGTGATCGATCTATCCGTCGATGAGAAACGTTACTTTCAGTCTACCTTATCCACACCCCTCATTATTTTGTACATCTGAACCATGCCTTCTCACAAATGCCTCTGCACCGTGACAAACAACCCCAGTCTGTCCTGTCTCTCTTCATGACCAAATCTCTTCAGCCTAGACACTATCCGAGTGAATCTCTCCTGCACCTTTCTCAGTGTGATCACATCCCTGGACTTATGTGAATTGCAGATAATTGTCGAGGTGGAGTCAAATTGAAACTTTTTTTACATTCTGTGCCAGCATGCGGTGTGGCTAGCAGCATTTATTGCCTAGCGGTCTGGAGTCACATGGAGGCCAGACCAGTTCTGGACGGCCGATTCCATCCCTCAAGGGATGGAACAGATGGGCTCTTCAGACAACGGATTTAGCGAATTCTTAATTGGAGGCATTTCTTGCATTTATAGTCTAACACCGTCGTGGTGTGGTGAGAATCGAACCCGTCTCACAAGAATGTGACCTGGCCTTTTGTGTTAACAATCCAGCGATAATACCAGTAGGCTATTGCAGAAAGCCGTCATGGCTGATCTTTTCCAATGGAGTCGCTTCTCCCCAATTATTCTCTGTGCTCATTAATTGAACCTCACGCTCCAATAACCTCTGGTCCATGTCAGTAAAAGCTGCTAAAAGAGAATTGATCTCACAGCCACGATATCCAAACGGAACGAATGATTTGAAGGTGCCAATGAAGAGATTGGGGCATGGTCGCCCAGCAACAGTGAGTGCAATGGCACAGACTGGATGGTATCAACGTGAAAGTGTATGTTAGATTGTGCAATGCCTCAGTCAAATGGGACGAGGGACGGAAAAGAGAGTGAGGGCGAGTGGGAGGGAGGGACATCTTCGAGAACTTGTGGGTTCAAATGCTGATACATGAAACGCTGAAATATCAGAGAACGAAATTCGATGGAAAACAAATCATCACCTCGGAGAACATTATCATGTAAAAACGAGTTATTTCTTACCGTGTTTCATCAAAAGATAAACGTTGAGAGAACTGACCGCTATGATGTGGATTCGATACGAAGTCGCAGCAATCCCAACGCAGAAAACGAAATGCTAAATGGTTGCAGTACTCCACAGACCACACTTGCCAACTGAAGCCAGAATGGTAGCAGAGGAAATGTCAGGGTGAATGTACAATATCAGGACTTAGCGACAGGGCATGTGGGAACTCAGAATGGGCTGAATCTTTAACTTTAACGTCCCCAGAGACTGTGGAGATTCCATGAATAAGAGTACTGGAGAATGGGATTAATGAAACTCTCCAAACTCATGGGACAGTGCAGGATATTGTTGAAACGTATACTTCAAGAGCATTATAGTTGAACATCGGCTACTCCATCACTTTGCCCACACAAGGCAGTACCAACTGCTGCATGCAATCACACTTAATTCCAGTCCCAGACCCGGAATCAGGGAAACTGTGTGAAGCAGCCAAGAAAATCCAATTGGAAGTTGCGATGGAATGACGGGAGAGAGGCGCATGTATTTCTGAGATTGGGAATGCTTCTGGTCCAAAGCGGGGCGGAAAGGAATACTTGCCCCCATTTATTCTATTATAGCCATAAGCAGTATATGTTGTTGATACAGCCAACTGGCGTATCTAAAGCGTGATGGACCTTTAAATTTGAGGTGGCAATGTTCGAAATTTCATTTTCCTATTTGGATCAATGTTCTTGACATTGGCAGTAACAGCTGTTTATGTTTGCATCAGCTCAGGATCAGCTTCTTGTTCCCAGTAAATGCTGGAACCTGGAGAATGTGGTATTGTGGTTATATAATAAACGAGTCAACTTTGGGGACTCAGACACGGAACTGGTAATGTTAAATTTCGACGAATAAAACCTGGAATGGAAGCCTGACCACAGGAACAGAGAACATGACTTTAATTTCCTGCAATCCCATTCATACATGACCCTTATGCAGGGGATGCTACCATCTTGACCCAATCCTGCCTACTTGTGACTCCAGGTGCAGAACAACATGGCTGACCCTGAGTCCAAGAATGCCGACACTGTGCGTAGGCTCGCCATTCGTACCAATCCCAGTCGACACCATCCCTCCGAAGCACATCCTATCCACCCACACTCCATACCTATTCCATTCCCCTTCATTTCCCATGGCTGATCCCAGTAACCTTCACACCTTCAGACTGTGGGAGGAAACTCATACAAGCAAAGAGAGAATGTGCAAATTGCAAACAGTCACACGAGACTGGGATCGAATCCATGTCTCTCGTGCAGCGAGGCAGCAGCGAATCAGGATGAACAACAAACGCTGTCCTGACCAGCGACATCCACACCCTGTGGGTATATCAGGAAGAATAAAAACATATCCACAACATGGACAACGGGACTTACGTCTGCGTGGACATGATTTGAACCAATCGGTCACCCTGGATAGATACAAATTCACCGATATCACAGAGAAACCAGCGCAATGCGGAATTCAAATACCTGCTGTACTGGAAACTCATTTACTCAGTCAAACTGGGGACAGACTGTTCAACAGTCCCGTGTGTGGGAAGGGCTCAATGGCCAATAAAAACTCCAGCGTAGCCAGCAAGATTACATATACCAAACGGAGGTCAATTAAACTGTCAATTCTGCTGTTAATCCCAACCAGCTGCCGGTTTCATCGCGTCAAACTCATGCAGCATGAAAACAGGCCTTTCACTCCTTCCAACTCATACTGTACATAATGCCAAACTAAACGAGTCGCATCTGACGGTTCCTGTAATTGCTAAGGGTTAATAATGCCCTTGTAATATTATTACTGCATTGTTAATATGAGTGTCCAGATATAATTCTGTGGACACATGTTCAAATCCTGACATGGCAGATGCTGGAATGTTATTTCAATAAGTACCTAGAGTTGATGAGTCTAATAATGATGTTGAATCAGTTGTTGTAGATCTGATTCACTAATGCCTGATAGGGAAGGAAACTGCCATACTTATCTGGTCTGGCTGGTATGTGACTCCTGATCCATAATATCGTGGTTGATTCTCAACTGCCATCTGGACAATAAATAATGTACGAGGTATGAATGAATAGCTTTTTTCTAATCCCACGGAAACTTTCCAATTCATTTATCGATCCAAATATCCTGTAAATATTGTAAATGTATTTTCATCCACTACTGCCTCAGGAAGTGAATTGCACATCCTCTGTTAAAAAAGCCTCTCATGTCTTATTTTAAATCTCTCTCTTTTCACCTAAGACATTTGCCCTCTCGTCTTGAAGTGCCCCTCCTTGGAGAAAAGACAGTTACAGTTAACTCTAGCCGAACTCTCAATAATTTATAAATTTCTATCAGGTCGCCTTTCAAACTCCAGTGCTCGAGTGAAACTATTCTCAGCCTATCCAGCCTTTCGTTATAACTCAAACCTTCCCCACTAGCCATACGCTGGTATACCTGTTCTTAACCTACTCCAGCTGAATAATTTCCTTGCTATTACTGGGCGACAAGAACCGGATGCAGCAGTCCAGAAGAGGGCTCACACAATGTCCTATTCAATTCAACATAACATACCAACTCCTACGCTCAAAGGACTGTGCAACGCAGGCAGGATGACAATTTTTTTAACCATTCTGTCTATATGTGAAGCAAACTAAAAAGAAATATTTAAATGTATCCCTGGCCTTCGTTTTCCACAACACTATGCAACGCCCGATCACTAATTGTATAAGCCTTACTCTTATTTGATGTAGCAAAATGCAATATCTTCCATTTATCCAGATTGAACTCCATGTGGATTTTTTCAGCCCAAAGACGCATTGGATTAAGATCCTTCTGGAAACTTCGATCACTTTCTTTACAGTCTCCAATTCTGGTGTCCTCTACAAGATTATGAACCATGGCTTCTATGAGTTCCATTGTTTTCTCATATAGGTCAATGATTTATATTTATTTGTCGTGGCCATCATTTAGCAGCTTACAAATCAGGTAACAGTTAGTTATGTCGTTAACCATGAGGAAGAAAGCTATAGACTGCAGGGAGATTGTAAACAATTGGCAAGAAAATTTGCTGAAAGGAATTCAATCCAGTGAAGAGGGTGATAATGAATTTGGGGAGGATCAATGATAAAAGTGTGAATACTGAGTGGTTTAAAGTAATAAAAGAGAAATTAGAGTAAACATTCATGAATCTTTGTAGTTGATTGGACAAGGGATCAAGTGGTCTCGAGGGGTTGGAGATACTTTCTGTTCTTGACCGCAGATGGGAATGTAAGAGCAGGGAAATGAAGCTGGAACTTTAGCAACGGCCTATTCAAGATCAACAGACAGGGTAATCAGTTGGACGGAAGTGCGTACTGCAGGTTCTGGAAATCAGAATCAAGATTAGGGGGGTGCTGAAGAAGCACAGCAGGTCAGGCAGCATCCGAGTTGCAGAAAAAAATAACGTTTCGGGCAAAAGCTCTTCATTAGGAATAAAGCTCCACCCTCGAGTGTGGAGAGATAAACGGGAGGACTGGGTGTGGGAAGAATTTAACTGAGAGTGCAAGAGGTGAATGGAGATGGAGTTAAAGGTTATAGGTCGAAGAAGAGGGTGGAGCGGATAGGTAGGAAGGAAGTTAGACAGGTGAGACAGGTCAATAGGATGGTGCCAAGCTAGAAAATTGGAACTCGGATCACGTGGGAGTGGGGAGATAAAGAAACTGGTGAAGACCACGTTGATGCCCTGGGGTTGAAGGGTCCTGAGGTGGAAAATGAGGCGTCCGGTGGTGATGGAATGGCGGTGGAGGAGACCCAGGAACTGCAATTCCTCGGGAGAGTCGGGGGGGGGGGGGCGAGTTGTTGATGTTTTTGGTCATGGGGCATTGGGGTTGATTTTTGCGGGTCTCTTGGAAATGTTCTCAAAAGCGCTCTGCGAGAAGGTGTCTGTTGGCCCCAACGGAAAGGAGACCGCTTCGGGAGCAACAGATGCAATAAATGACTCGATTGGAAGTGCACATGCACATTTGATGGATGTGGAAGGCTCATTGGAGCCTCGGAAGGATGTGAGAGGGAAGATGTGGATGCAGGTTTTGCAATTCCTGTGGTGGCAGGTGAAGGTGCCGCGAGGGGAGAGTGGGTCATTGGAGGGCGAGGACTTGACGAGGTAGTCGTGGAGGAAACAGTCTTTGTGAAAAGTGGATCGGGTGGGGAGGGAAATATATCCCACGAGGTCAGTGTTGCTGACAATTTTTGCAAACCCACTTATTCCCACAGCTATCTGGATTATACCTCCTCCCACCCAAATTCTTGTGCAAATGTTGCCTTGTATTCCCAATTCCTCCACCTCAATCGCATCTGCTCCCAAAGGTCCAGTTCCACCGTAGAACACACCAGATGGCCTCCTTCTTAAAGACCGCAACTTCCCCTCCTATGTGGTTGAAAATGCCCTCCAACGCACCTCATCTATGTATTGTACCTCCGCCCACGAACCACACACCTTCAACCACAACAAGGACAAAACCCCCTTGGTCCTCATCTTCTATCCCTCCAACCTCCACAAAAATCACATCATCCTCCGACAGTTTCGCCACCTCTAAACGGATCCCACCACCAGGGATATGTTCCCCTCCCCACCCCTATCCACTTTCTGCCAAGACCGTTTGCTCCGTGACTACCTAGTCAAGTCCGCACCCTTCAATGAGCCACCCTTCCCTCCTAACACCTTCCCCTGTCACTGCAGGAATTGAAAAACCTAGACCCACATCTACCTCCTCACCTCTGTAAAAGGCTCTAATGGAGGCTTCCACATCCAACAAAATTTCTCCTGCACTTCCACACATGTCATTTCTTGTACATTCCTCCTGATGCGATCTCCTCTAAATTGGAGAGAGTAGATGTGTTCTCATAGAGCACTTCACTGAATATCTCCAGGATACCCGCAAGAATCAACCCCAGTGCCCCATGGTCAAACATTTCAACTCCCCCTCCCACTCTCCCGAGGACATGTAGGTCATGGGCCTCCTGCATCGCCACTGCCTCACGACCCGATGCCTGGAGGAAGAAAGCCTCATAATCCACCTCGGGAATCTTCAAACCTATGGCATCAATTTGGACTTCTCCCGTTTCCTCATTTCCCCTCCCCCTACCTTACCCCAGTTCCCACCTTCCAGCTCAACACCGTCCTCCTGACCTGTCCCACCTGTGCATCTTCATTCCTACCTATCCACTCCACCTTCTTCTCTGACATTTCCTGTTCACCCCCCACCTGCATCCACTTACAGCACTCTTAGCTACCTTCTCCCCAGCCCCACCCCCTTCCCAATTATCTCTCCATCCCATTTGGTGCAGTCTCATTCCTGATGAAGGGCGTTTGCCTGAAACGTCCATTTTTCCTGCTCCTCAGATGCTGCCGGACCTGCTGTGCTTCTCCAACACCACTCTAATCTTGAGGGGAAACATTTCATTGACAAGGTTTTCGGATATTTTCTATTGTTGACCACAGGCTGTGGATGATAGCAGAACTTTAGCAACTACCAGGTTAGGGAGCAGCTAAAGGACTGAGCACAAGTCTGGACATCGCATAAATCAACATTGTTTTTAAATTGTAAGATAAAATATGGAAGGCTGAAGGATGCAACTTTGTCCATCAAGACCGTTTGACCAATGAGTTTATCACTGATTCCTTTCCAAGTCAGGGTGCTATGGGCCTTGGAGGATAACTTAAAAATGGTGGCGTTTCTTTGCATCTTCCTTATTATTTTTCGTTGTCCTTATAGTCAGTACAGCTGTTGAGTTTTGAAGGTTCTGTCATAAATGCCCAAATGACTTACTCCTGTGCATCTTGTAGTTGGTGCACTCTGCTGCAATTGTGCCTTAGCGGTGTGGGGAATGAATATTGCAGGTATTGAAGAGGGTACACTCAAGTGATGCATTGTCGTGGACGGTGTCCAGTTCCTTAAGTGTTATTGAAGATACACCCATCTAGGCAAATGGAGAGAGTTATGCTCCACATCCCATTTGTTCCTTGCAAACGATGTAGGATTCACGGAACAATGAGTTGAGTTTATAATCAAAAAAATGTCTCAAGAACATGTTGTTGTCAAAGTGTTTATGTCGCCAGCTTCTATCCGTTTTTGCCCAAAGTAATAGCTGTGTGGACGATTACACAGGGTAATTTGTACAGTAAAGCGATTGAATGTCAGTGGGATATGATTAGAGTCTCATTTTTAGATTAGATTAGATTACTTTACAGTGTGGAAACAGGCCCTTCGTCCGAACAAGTCCACACCGACGCGCAACCCACCCACACCCCTACATTTACCCCTTGCCTAACACTATGGACAATTTAGCATGGCCAATTCACCTAACCTGCATATCTTTGGACTGTGGGAGGAAACCGGAGGAAACCCACGCAAATACGGGGAGAACGTGCAAACTCCGCACAGTCAGTCGCCTGAGGCGGGAAATGAACCCGGGTCACTGGCGCTGCGAGGCAGCAGTGCGAACCACTGTCTGAGTGACAGAAATTCTGTTCCCATTATTTCTTTGTCCTACATCAATGGTTTTGAAATCTTGACTTTCAGAAATTTATGAACTTGAAAGAGTGAATTTACCACATATTTCCTCTCTCCAAACCTCAAATACTCCGGAAAACTTCCATTTGGTTTTCCTTGGTTTAGTTTCAAATTTTCCAAAACACAAATAAATAAAATTCCATCCCCACTAAACGCCATCAGCATCGTCTCCAATGTTTTAGCAGCCCAGTAAACGCTGACAGTGTCCTCTGATAGAATCACAGATTCCCTATAATGCAGAAAGTACAATTCAGCCAATAGATTCTGTAGGGACACTCTGAACAGCATCTCAACCAGATTTAGCTCCTGTTTTTATCCCCGCAGGCCTCTGGCTTGTGATTTCAAATAAACCTGCTGGAATAAAACCTGGCATCATGTGACTGCTGAGCTTATCACTGCGTTCCCCATGGATAATTCACTTAACTTACTGAAGTCACTCCCTGGACACATCAGCGCAATTTAACATGGCCAATCTACCTAACCTACAGACTTAAGAGCATTGCGAAACACTGTAGTGTACCATCACATTGAACACTATCTGTATCATGTATAATGGCTTTACACACTGGTAACTTATCCTAGTGAAAGCCTACTGCGCCCACCAACCCGAATTCAATCCATCCAAACGCGGTTCTATTTATTTATTTTTTTTTCCTCTTTTTCTTTTTTTTTAGAAATGGTCCAATCTCTCCAGCAGGGAAGGAAACACTCAAGTGGCCAGTCACAACTCCAGGGTGTCAGTGGACACCCGCGTGCTCCTTCTCCAAGGACACCCGGGCAATAGAGCGATTACGGCCGTGATTCGGATTCGAACCGAGGTTGCTGCGGCCACAACACAGAGTACTAACCATTACGATCACGGCACGCCACAGACAAACGCTCTTAGCATGCACCCTAAGTACAGTATCATAAGAAATGTTAGGCAGAGCACCAAATGCACAATATGAGTGCTGAGTGAACAGTGGCAGATCTGTGGGAACTCAGAATGGGCTGACCGTTTAACATCGGTGCCCAAAGAGGCCGTGGTGATTCCGTCGTTAATGTGCTGAAGGCTGAGATAAATAGATTTCTCCAAAACATCAAAGACTCTGTGGACAGTGCAGCTTTTCTTACCTGCACATTCAATAATATCATTTATTGTATCTGTTGCTCCCGGTGCGGTCTCCTGTACATTGGGGAGACTGGATGCCTCCTCGCAGAGCGCTTTAGGGAACATCTCTGGGACAACCGCACCAATCAACGACACTGCACTGTGGCCCAAAATTTCAACTCTCCCTCCCACTCTGCCGAGGACATGGAGGTCCTGGGTCTCGTTCATCGCCGCTCCCTCACCACTAGACGCCTGGAGGAAGAACGCCTCATCTTCCACCTCGGAACACTTCAACCCCAGGGCATCAATGTGGACTTCAACAGTTTCCTCATTTCCCCTTCCCCCACCTCAGCCTAGTTCTAAACTTCCAACTCAGCACTGTCCCCATGACGTGTCCTGACTTGTCCTACCTGCTTATCTTCTTTTCCGCCTATCCACTCCGCCCTCCCCCCCCCCCCGATCTATCACCTTCATTCCCTCCCCCACTCAACTATTGTACTCTATGCTACTTTCTCTCCAGCCCCCCACTCCTCTCACTTATCTCTCCACCCTTCAGGCTCTCTGCCTGTATTCCTGATGAAGAGCTTTTGCCTGAAACGTCGATTTTACTGCTCCTCGGATGCTGCCTGAACTGCTGTGCTCTTCCAGCAACAATAATCCAGAATCTGGTTTCCAGCATCTGCAGTCATTGTTTTTACCAAGCCTTTGTTGAAATGTATACTTAAATGGTAATGCAGTTTAACATTGGCTCCTTCACGAGTTTCCCCCCACAAGCCAGTGACCACTGCTGCCACATAGTCCCAGTTCCCAGCCCCAGAATCAGAGGAACTGAGTGACGCAGTCGCGAAGAACCAACTTGAAATCGGGATAGGAATGAGGTCGCACAGATACTCGATGGCTCCAGTGACACAACTGGTGAATGCACGGTATTTCTATGATGGTTTAGAGGCGCAAGCAATTCCGAGGTTGGGAGTGCTTCTGGTCAAAGGCGGGGCAGAAGGGAAAATTTGTTCCCGTTTATAATAACAGCAATCTACAGTGCATCTTGCTGAGACAGCTGAGTGCCACAACTGGAGCGTGGGCAGCTGGTTTGAAGTTTAATTTTGCTTCACTATCACCCAGTTCCCTGGAATGAATTGCTTTCACCATTTTTATTTCCAGTTGTTTAATATCTCCCTGCAGTCTGCGGCTTTCTTTCTCATGGTTAATTGCATGACTAACTGTTGTTTGACCTGCACACTGCTAAATCACGGCCACGACAAGTAAATATGAATCATTGATCTATATGAGAAAACAGTGGACCTCACTGCAGGCGTGCTGCGTAGGTTTGCAGGCGACGTCAGAATTGTAGACAGTGAGGAAGATTATCTATGTTTCAAAAGGATCTTCATCCAATGAGTTGTTGGACTGAAAAATGTAACATGGAGTTCAATCTGGATAAATGGAAGGTATTGCATTTTGGTACAGCAAAAGGAGTATGGCTATGCGTATGTTGGAGAACACGGAAACTCGGGATGCAGGTACATAATTCCTTGTCATTTGCATTACCTACAGACAAGTTGGTTTAAAGGCATTTAACAAACTTCCCTTCATTGCTCAGTCCTTTGTGTATAGGAGTCGGGACGTTATGTTGAAGCTTTGCAGGACATTGTTGAGGCCTCTTCTGGAATATTCTGTCCAGTTCTGGTCGCCCAGTTGTTGGAATGATATTATTCAGCTGGAGTAGGTTCAGAAAAGGTATACACGCTTGTTGCCTGTGGAAGGTTTGAGTTCTAATGAAAGGCTGGATAGGCTGAGACTATTTTCAGATTCGAGATCGGGGTGCTGGAAAACCACATCAGGTAACACAGAATCCGAGGAGCAGGAGAATCATTTTTTTTTCGCGCAAGTGTCGTTCATCAGGCTCTTTCCCGAAACGTCGATTCTCCTGCTCGTCAGATGCTGCCTGACCTGCTGTGCTTTCCCAGCACAACACTCTCGACTCTGATCTCTCATCTGCAGTTCTCATTTTCTCTTAGTTGAGACTGTTTTCACTCGAGGTTAGGGGTTTGATGGCGATCTGATGGAAGTTTATGAATTATTGAGAGGCAAGTTTAGAGTTAACGATAGCGGCCTTTTCCCAGGAGGGGGATTTCAAGGCGAGAGGGCATATGTTTAAGATGAAAAGAGAGATTCTTTTTTATAAAAAAAGGCATATGAGGCATTTTTTTAGGGAAGGTGTTTTACGTGTGCAATTAACTTGATGAGGAAATGATGGATGAGGGTACGTTTGCAACATTTAATGGACTATTGATTCCAAACATGAATGGGAAAGTGGGATTTTTAAAATAAATTTATTCATGCCTAGTACGTCAGTTATTTCCCAGAGGACATTTAAGAGTCAACCACGATATTATCTATCTGGAGTCTCCTGTGGGACAGAACAGATGACTATGGCACGTTGCTGCCCGAACTCCATGAGTGAATAAGATGGGATTTTCTACACAACTGTTTCAGGTCATCACGAGACTCTTCAATTCCAGGTGCTTATTGAATTCAAACTCCACCACCTGTCATGCCAGGACCTGAACTCTTTGTTCCCGAAATATTACCTGGGTTTTTGGATTAACACCACAGTAATAACACTACAAGGGCATTATAACCACTCAGCGGGTACAGCAGGAGGCAGATGGGACTAGATTAGTTTGGCAGTGTGTTCAGCATGGATTGGTTGGACTAGAATGGGGAACCTTATCAAACGCCTTGCTAAAATTCTTATTCCCCACATTTACTGGTCGACTTTCATCGACGTGTTTTTTCACATCTTCAAAGAATTCAATCAGGTGTGTGAGGGATGACCTGCTCCTCACAAAGCCATGCTGACTCTCTCTAATCAAACTATGGTTTTCTATGTAATCGTAAATCTTGTCTCTGAGAACCGTCTCCAATACTTTGCCCACCACTGGTGTAAGACTGACTGTTCTATAATGCCCAGGGTTATCCCTATTCCCTTTCCTGAACAAGCGAATAACATTTGCCACCTTCCAATCATCTGGCACTATTCCAGTGGACAGTGAGGATGCAAAGATCATCGCCAATGCCACATCAATCTCTTCAGTCACAGACCCAGGGGATTTATTTATACTTATGTTTGTCCATCAATCAGTCTTTACCATCAAATTGTCTACACACTGTCCAAACAACTGATTGACTGCTTTCCACTTCAGTGTCATATACAGTGCTGCGTTCCTGAGCAAATCTGGTTCCTGTGAACCATGGAATAAAAAAAAATGGAATGCATCAATGCCGTCCTCATGAAGGGCCTATGCCCGAAATATCGACTCCACAGATTCTGCTTGAACTTCTGTGCTTTACCAGCGCCACGTTTTCGACTCTGATCTCTATCAACTGCAGTCCTCAGTTTCTCCAATACTGAGGGCTGTCCCCTCTGCACACTGACAGGGAATTAACCATCAGAAACTCATTGTATGTGGAGCTGACTGCTCTGGAAAGTTGCACTTGATGACTACACATTTTTTTAAAAAACAAATTACAATTCAACAAATATTCATTCACTCCAGGAGTTATCATTTTGATTCATGGTTTGGGCAGTCTGATAATAAACAGTGAATGTTTGAAGAACTCCGATGTACAAAGTATTTTAGGTGTTATATTCTAGCTTATGTTAATGCTGGGAGCATTATCAGACAGAATGATGTGATAAGGGAATGAGTTGACATGTGGAGGAGTGGCATCTTTGCCATCACAGAGAAGTGTTTGAGGGAGGTCAGGGCGAACAACTCAATATTCTGTTCTACCGGAACTATCGGCAGGACAAGACAGGGTGTCAAAGAGGAAGTGGTGTTGCAATATTTATGAAGGAGTCAGGTATTGTTGAAAGGATGGATGATATCTTGGAAATGTCTTCAAATGAGGCTTTTTGGGTTGAGGTTAGGATCAAAATGATGGGAACACATTGTTGGGGATATTTTATAGATCCTAGAAAAATGAAAGTACAGGAGGAGATATATAACCAATTCACTGAGGCGTGTAAGAACAATAATAGGATCATTGCATTCAGGCAGTTCAATTCCCAACATTGGGAATTGGGGCAGTGATAACTTTTTAAGAGGGAGAGAGATGGCCTGATTTTTTTTCCAGGAACTCCTTATATTAACATGTAGAAGATGCAACAAGGGCCGGTGAAAATCTGCGTCCTCATTCTGAGGAATGAAGTCAGTCAGGTGTTTCAGGCAGGATTGTGAGACCATTTTAGGACCAGTGACCATGACATCATATATTTTAAGTTTGTTGAGGAAAAGGTTAAAAAATTAAAGTTTTTTGGATTGGGGACGCAAATTTTATTCAAACAAGACAGCATCTGGCCAAAGTACCGTTTCTTCTGGTTAAAACTGTAGCAGAACAACTTGGGGCTGGGGCTTGGAGTCGGGGGGTGGGGAATGTCACATACTCAAAATGAAATTGATGACAATGTCAAGACACCAAAGATGAATATGAGAAAAAACAAGCCCAGAGAACTTTGTATGTCTACAATTATTCCGAAGAAGGAAAGAAAAACTTAATGGAGATATAAAGTGAGCAAGTCAATGAAGATGCTAAGGGAGCATAGAAAGTGTAGGGCTCACCTTAAGAAAGTAAGAAGAGCAAAAAGTGGCGTGGTAAAATATCAGCAGGCAAGTTTAACAAGACTCACAAGATATTCTCTCGGTTTATTAAGAGGAAGAGGTTGACAAGGGAAAGAATGGGTAGTATTAGGGACTGAGGAGGCAACCTTTGAACGGAGCCACATAATATGGTAGTCATGTATTTCATATCAGTCTTCAGTGTCGAGAAGCAGTTACCGGATTCAGGGAGAGTGAACATGTGATCCTTGAGCAGTTTGACCGGGAGGCTGAGGAAGAATTGGAAGTTCATGTGGAGTCGAGTGTGGGCAAATCCCTAATCTGGATGAGCTGATATCTTAGGCTGGTGATGAGGGAAGAAATGACAGAATCTGAAACGTTCCTTATTTTATCGTTTCCTCTGACTGGAGGTGAGGTCTGAAAGGAACAAGACAATATCTAATGTAGGTTAAACTTTCACACAGTGTGCTCGAAATAAGACAAGGGATTGAGACCACCAAATCTCCCATCAGTGGGAGGGAAACAATTCATAGAAACCCTCCAGCATGGGAACTGGCCCATCAGCACTCCAAGTCCACACGGGCCCTTCAAAGAATACCCTACCCAAATCCGTTATGCAACATTTACCCTTAACCTACACATCCATGAACGCAGTGGGGCTATTTAGCATGGCCAATTCACCGAACCTGCACATATTTGGACTGTGGGGGGAAACCGGATACCCACACAGACACAGGCAGAATGTGCAAACTCCACAGAGTCAGTCGCCCTACACTGGAATCAAACTAGGATCTATGGAGCTGTGAGGCCGGAATGCTAACCGTTGAGCCACCATGCTGTAGAAAATTGTGAAGGCTGTTGAGATTGGATAATTAAATATCTTCAAGGTTGAGAGAGACTTTTTTTTAAACAAGGGTTACCGGGAAAAAGCAGGAAAGTTGAATGAAGGATTTTCAGTTTAAACACAACCAAATTGAAAGGAAAAGCAGATTCAGTGAATGGATGGGAATCTGTTGCGCCAATGTCTGATGGTAGTTTTTTTTTCCAATAGCCCTGTACTCACTGGAACATCACCATCTCTCCCTCTGGAGTGAGATCCAGTTTGGAATGCAATAGATGGATGCAAGTAAATCGCACGTGCAGTTCTAATAGACAGAGAGTTCCAGCAGAGAGCTACAACAACGTGGATGCGCTGTTTGGGTGAAAACTTTCATCGGCACAGTCACCACTACCAGAAGGAAACCCTCAGCAAGATACCCTCCAAGGCCAGGCAGTGACCTTCAGCTGAAGCACATGTCGTTATGGATTGGTAGAATGGCGTGCTTCAGGCCTACTGCCATACTAGTCTGAAAATGTCTGTTTCTAAAAGGTAAGCAGATTCAGGCCTGGTTAGTACTTGGACCGGTGACTGCCTGGGAATGTCAGGTGCAGGAGGCTTGATGCCCACACACTGCATCCCTGTAGTGTCGCCATCCAGCTAGAACCAGAACTATATGCAGAGGAGTATATAGAGGCGTGATGGTAAAATTGCAGAGTAAGCAGTAAGACTTAGGCTTGACAGGCTTCAGCGAACAACAGGTTAGCTCAGTTAACGTCTATTAACTTTCTTCTTTAGTCTGACAGTGGTTAAGATGGTAGGGCCATCGCCTGTTCCTCCTGCTGGACGTGTGAGCTCAGGAAGACTTCCATTATCCCTGATGACTACATGCGTGTTGGAAGTGCGCCCAGCTGCAGCTCCTGGAAGACCCTGTTATGGAGCTGGAGTTGGAACTGAATGCACTCAGGGTCATCTAAGATGCTGAGTGCATCAGAGATAAGAGTTTTCGTGAGGTAGTCACACCTAAGGTGTAGGCAGAGAGTTGCGGATGGCCATCAGGAAAGGCAAAGAGTGTAGGTTCGCCTGTGTCCATTCCCACCGAAAACAGCTATACCAATTTGGATTGTGTTGGGGGTATGACTGTTCCGGGAAAGCAACAGTAGTCAGGTTGGTGGCACTACAACTGTCTCTGGGGCACAGCGGGAAATGGTAAAGATAAAGAGGGCTTTCGTGGTGGAAGAGTCGATAGTTAGGGGTTGAGGGCGGGCAGAGATTCTGTGACCGAAAATGGGAACGCAGGAGAGTGTGTAACATCCCAGGTGTCGGGATCCAGGGTGTCACAGATGTGTGCAGAAATATTTCAAGGGGGAGGGGGAACAGCACGTTGGCGGAAATGACATAGGTAGAAATAGGGATGAGGTCCTGCGGTGTGATTATAGAGCGCGAGGAAAAATGTTAAACGCCAGGACTTGTTGGTGACAATCTCTGGATGATTTCCAGTGCCATGTGCTAGTGAGGGTAAGAACAGCAGTATATAGCAGATGAATGTGTAGCTAAAAAAATCTTGAGGCCGGAATTCAGATTTTTGGATTGTTAGGATCTTTACTGAGGGAGAGATGACCTGTTCAAGATGGCTGGGTTGCATCTGAACTGGAGTGGGACCAATATCCTGGCAGGGAGGTTTGCTTGTGCTCCAATGGAGGGTTCAAACGAGATTGGCACAGGTTGGTATCCTCAAGAGCAGGGAGGCAAGTGTGAGGCTGAAAAGAGATACAGTAATCAGAAACAGTAAAGTGAAGAGGCAGGTCAGGCTGGAACATGACAGGGAGCAAGGAATGTCTGTTGGTTAAATTGTATCTATTTCACTACAAAAGGGTTGACAGGTAAGGCCAATAAACTCAGGGCGTGGATAGGTACGTGGGACTGGGATATTATAGCCATTACAGAAACATGGCTAACGGAGGAACTGGACTGGCAGCTTAACATGCAAGGATACAGGTGCTTTAGGTGGGACAGCGGTGGTGGAAGGAGGGGAGGGGGAGTTGCATTTTTGATTAAGGCAAGTATCACGGCAATAATCAGAGATAAAATAACTGAAGGATCATCCAGTCATGCTTTGTGGGTGGAGCTAAGAAATAAGAAGGGATCGCGATAATATTTGGGTTGTACTCTAGGCCCCTAAAAGGAATAAAAATGTTGGGAAAGTGAGGAGGCTTGCAGATGGAAACGGATTGTCATAATAGGCGATCTTAATTTTCCTAACATAGACTGGGACTGCCAGAGGGATAAGGGCTTTGATGTGGAGGAATTGGTTAAGTGGGCGGCACAGTGGTTAGCACTGCTGCCTCGCAGCGGCAGAGACCTGGGGTCAATTCCAGCCTCAGGCGACCCTCCGTTTGCACATTCTCCCTGTGTCTGCATGTGTTTCCTCCCACAATCCAAAAATGTAAATGTTAGGTGAATTGGCCATGTAGTGTTAGGTGTAGGGGAATGGGTCTGGGTGGGTTGCGCTCGGCGGGTCGGTGTGAACTTGTTGGGCTGAAGGGTCTGTTTCCACACTGTAAGTAATCTAAAAAAAAGTGCATCAGGAAAGTATCATCAAGCAGTATGGAGAGGGCACTAGGCGGAAAGGGCAAACCTTGACCTACTCTTGTGGAATAGGGCAGGACAGGAGACAGTGGGGGGTGCACTTTGGGACCAGTGACAACAGTTCTCTTAATTTTAAAATAGTTATGAAGAAGGACAAACCTGGCCCACAGATTCAAGTTCTAAATTGGAATAAGGTGAATTTTAATGGAATTAAACAGGAGCCTGCAAGGGTTGGTTGGACCAGTTTGTTTGCAGGTGAAGAGACCTCTGGCAAATGAGAGGACTTTAAAAATTAGACAGTGAGAGTTCAATGTCTAGATGTACCTGCGAGGGTGAAAGGACAGGAAGAGGGAAGCCTTGATGACAAGAGATATTGAGGTTTTGAGCAGAAAAGAAAGGCGGAGGAACGGCTCAGTTAACGGCAGCTGGGAACAAGGCAGGCCCTGGAGGTATACAGGGGATACAGGAGTTTACTGAAGAAGGAAATCAGTAGGGACAAAAGGGAGCATGAAACAGCTTTGGCTGAGATGACTAGGGTGAATCCAAAGGGGTATTTTTAAAAGTATATTGAAAAAAACAATAACGAGGGAGATAATTGAACCCCTCAAGGACCAAAGTGGACATGTATGCATAGAACCACAGGCAATGGGCGAGGTCTTCAACGGATATTTCTCCTCTGGGTTTACCATGACGAAAGGCATAAAATCTTGGGGAAGTTAGTGGTCATATCTGGGGAACAGTCCATATCACAGTAGAGGTGCTGTTGCACCTATTAGAATGTATGAAGGTGGATACTTCTCCTGGTCCATATCAGATATATCCAGGGACGCATCAGATATATCCCTCCACATTGAACAACATTTGGTGGAAGCGCTGAGACAGTGTCAAAGCTGCAGAATATATACTGGGTGGGCGATTTCAAAACCACCACTTAGAAGCAGCATTGCTGATAGAGATGGTCAGATCCAAAACGACATAGCTGTGAGACTGGGTCTGCACCGGGTGAGGAGGGAATGACTGAGAGATAGAAACAGACTGGACCTCATCATCGCCAACCTACAAGCTGCAGACACATTGATCGATGACTCTATTGTGAACGGTGACTACCGCACACAGTATTTCTGGAGACAAAGTCACACTTTACATTATGAATATCCTCTGTATCATCATGCTAAACAGGAAATCTTTAGTAACTGAGTACTGGGCTGTGCTCCGTGAATCATAAAAATCATAAAGTCCTTACAATGTGGAAACATGCACTTCGGTCAACAAGTCCACACCAAACCTACAAAGAGTATCCTATTCAGATACACCCCAACATTACCAACAGCAGTAGAATTTTATTCCAGCACAATTTTCACTGTCACTGTTGCCATATGCTCCACTTTGCCCTGTCCATCATGCCAGGGGATAACCCTTGTTCAATTGAGAATGCAGGAGGGCCTCCCATGAGCAGCACCAGCTACACCTCAAAATGAGGTGAGCTAACCAAATTGGGCCACTTACTCACCAGATAGCAAAAGATACAAATGAGAGACTGATCGAACCAACAAATCAGAGCTAATCTCTGCAATCCTGTCAAATGCAGTCAGGGTGAATAGCCGTGGTCAATCGACCAACTCAAAGGAGGAGGAGGATCCACAAATACGAACTTCCTCAATGATGGAAGAGCCCAGCACAACAATAGAAATGCTAAGGTTGAAACATTCACAGCAATGTTGAAACAGAAGTATCGAAGGGATGATCTATTTCAGTCTCCTCCAGATGGCAGTCTTAAGCGAATCCAAAACATTTCATATGGTATCTGCAAGTGGCTGGCGAGATTGGAGATTGCAACAGCTGTGGGCCCGTATAACATTCCATTCAAGCTGTTCCTGCTGGGATACAGCACTGGCAGCTACCTGACAATGTGGGAAACTATCCTGTGTCCTGTACATACACAGACAAAGCACCACACAATTAATGACGGCCCCATTGCTCTAATCCCCATCATTAATAAAGTGATGGAAGATGTCATCTACAGTGGTATGAAGTAACACGTCCTCAGCACCAACCTGCTCACTGATGCTCAATTTGTGCTCATTGAAGCCTTGTTTTAAAAATGGACAACAAGAAAATACACAGCGGAAGTCTAGAGCGGAGGCCAGAGTGACTGCATTTAACACAATTATAATTGGATTTGAGGGGGTCAGTGTGATGGTGATGGAGTGTGTGTGAGGAGGTCAGGGTGACGGTGATGGAGTGAGTGTGAGGGGGTTAGTGTGACGGTGATGGAGTATGTGTGAAGGGGTCAGTGTGATGGTGATGGAGTGAGTGTGAAGGGGTCAGTGTGATGGTGATGGAGTGAGAATGAGGTGTTCAGGGTTACATTGATGGACTGCGTGTGAGGGGTTCGGGGTGACAGTGATGGTGTGTGTGTGAGGAGGTCAGGGTGAAGGTGACGGAGTGAGTGTGAGGAGGTCAGGGTGACGGTGATGGAGTGAGTGTGAGGAGGTCAGGGTGAAGGTGATGGAGTGAGTGTGAGGAGGTCAGGGTGAGGGTGATGGAGTGAGTGTGAGGAGGTCAGGGTGACGGTGATGGAGTGAGTGTGAGGGGGTCAGTGTGATGGTGATGGAGTGAGAATGAGGTGTTCAGGGTTATATTGATGGACTGAGTGTGAGGGGGTCGTGGTGACGGTGATGGAGTGAGTGTAAGGGGGTCAGGGTGACAGTGATTGAGTGAGTGTGAGGGGGTCATGGTGATGGTGATGGAGTGAGTGCGAGGAGGTCAAGGTGATGGTGATGGAGTGAGTGTGAGGAGGTCAGGGTGAGGGTGATGGAGTGAGTGTGAGGAGGTCAGGGTGACGGTGATGGAGTGAGTGTGAGGGGGTCAGTGTGATGGTGATGGAGTGAGAATGAGGTGTTCAGGGTTACACTGATGGACTGAGTGTGAGGGGGTCAGGGTGACGGTGATGGAGTGAGTGTGAGGGGGTCAGGGTGACAGTGATTGAGTGAGTGTGAGGGGGTCATGGTGATGGTGATTGAGTGAGTGTGAGGAGGTCAGGGTGATGGTGATGGAGTGAGTGTGAGGGGGTCAGGGTGAGGGTGATGGAGTGAGTGTGAGGGGGTCAGGGTGAGGGTGATGGAGTGAGTGCGAGGAGGTCAGGGTGACGGTGATGGAGTGAGTGTGAGGGGGTCAGGGTGACAGTGATTGAGTGAGTGTGAGGGGGTCATGGTGATGGTGATGGAGTGAGTGCGAGGAGGTCAGGGTGATGGTGATGGAGTGAGTGCGAGGAGGTCAGGGTGACGGTGATGGAGTGAGTGTGAGGGGGTCAGGGTGACGGTGATGGAGTGAGTGTGAGGGGGTCAGGGTGATGGTAATGGAGTGAGTGCGAGGGGGTCAGGGTGAGGGTGATGGAGTGAGTGTGAGAGGGGGTCAGGGTGAGGGTGACTGAATGAGTGTGAGTGGGTCATGGTGATGGTGATGGAGTGAGTGCACGGGGGTCAGGGTGACGGTGATGGAGTGAGTGTGAGGGGGTCAGGGTGAGGGTGACTGAATGAGTGTGAGGGGGTCATGGTGATGGTGATGGAGTGAGTGTGAGGGGGTCAGTGTGACGGTGATGGAGTATGTGTGAGGGGGTCAGTGTGATGGTGATGGAGTGAGAATGACGTGTTCAGGGTTACATTGATGGACTGAGTGTGAGGGGTTCGGGGTGACAGTGATGGTGTGTGTGTGAGCAGGTCAGGGTGACGGTGATTGATTGAGTGTGAGGGGGTCATGGTGATGGTGATGGAGTGAGTGTGAGGGGGTCAGGGTGACGGTGATGGAGTGAGCGTGAGGGGGTCAGTGTGATGGCGATGGAGTGAGAATGAGGTGTTCAGGGTTACATTGATGGACTGATTGTGAGGGGTTCGGGGTGCCAGTGATGGTGTATGTGTGAGCAGGTCAGGGTGAAGGTGATGGAGTGAGTGTGAGGAGGTCAGGGTTAGGCTGATGGAGTGAGTGTGAGGGGGTCATGGCGATGGTGATGGACTGAGTGTGAGGGGGTCAGGGTGAAGGTGATGGAGTGAGTGTGAGGGGGTCAGGGTGAGGGTGATGGAGTGAGTGTGAGGAGGTCAGGGTGAGGGTGATGGAGTGAGTGTGAGGAGGTCAGGGTGACGGTGATGGAGTGAGTGTGAGGGGGTCAGTGTGATGGTGAAGGAGTGAGAATGAGGTGTTCAGGGTTACATTGATGGACTGAGTGTGAGGGGGTGGGGGTGACGGTGATGGAGTCAGAGTGAGGGGGTCAGGGTGACAGTGATTGAGTGAGTGTGAGGGGGTCATGGTGATGGTGATGGAGTGAGTGCGAGGAGGTCAGGGTGATGGTGATGGAGTGAGTGTGAGGAGGTCAGGGTGAGGGTGATGGAGTGAGTGTGAGGAGGTCAGGGTGACGGTGATGGAGTGAGTGTGAGGGGGTCAGTGTGATGGTGATGGAGTGAGAATGAGGTGTTCAGGGTTACATTGATGGACTGAGTGTGAGGGGGTCGGGGTGACGGTGATGGAGTGAGTGTGAGGGGGTCAGGGTGACAGTGATTGAGTGAGTGTGAGGGGGTCATGGTGATGGTGATGGAGTGAGTGTGAGGGGGTCAGGGTGACAGTGATTGAGTGAGTGTGAGGGGGTCATGGTGATGGTGATGGAGTGAGTGCGAGGAGGTCAGGGTGACGGTGATGGAGTGAGTGTGAGGGGGTCAGGGTGACGGTGATGGAGTGAGTGTGAGGGGGTCAGGGTGATGGTGATGGAGTGAGTGCGAGGGGGTCAGGGTGAGGATGATGGAGTGAGTGTGAGAGGGGGTCAGGGTGAGGGTGACTGAATGAGTGTGAGGGGGTCATGGTGATGGTGATGGAGTGAGTGCACAGGGGTCAGGGTGACGGTGATGGAGTGAGTGTGAAGGGGTCAGGGTGAGGGTGACTGAATGAGTGTGAGGGGGTCATGGTGATGGTGATGGAGTGAGTGTGAGGGGGTCAGTGTGACGGTGATGGTGTATGTGTGAGGGGGTCAGTGTGATGGTGATGGAGTGAGAATGAGGTGTTCAGGGTTACATTGATGGACTGAGTGTGAGGGGTTCGGGGTGACAGTGATGGTGTATGTGTGAGCAGGTCAGGGTGACGGTGATGGATTGAGTGTGAGGGGGTCATAGTGATGGTGATGGAGTGAGTGTGAGGGGGTCAGGGTGACGGTGATGGAGTGAGTGTGAGGGGGTCAGTGTGATGGCGATGGAGTGAGAATGAGGTGTTCAGGGTTACATTGATGGACTGAGTGTGAGGGGTTCGGGGTGACAGTGATGGTGTATGTGTGAGCAGGTCAGGGTGAAGGTGATGGAGTGAGTGTGAGGAGGTCAGGGTTAGGGTGATGGAGTGAGTGTGAGGGGGTCATGGTGATGGTGATGGAGTGAGTGTGAGGGGGTCAGTGTGATGGCGATGGAGTGAGAATGAGGGGGTCAGGGTGAGGGTGATGGAGTGAGTGTGAGAGGGTCATGGTGATGGTGATGGACTGAGTGTGAGGGGGTCGGGGTGATGGTGATGGAGTGAGTGTGAGGGGGTCAGGGTGACGGTGATGGAGTGAGTGTGAGGGGGTCAGGGTGAGGGTGATGGAGTGAGTGTGAGGGGGTCAGGGTGATGGTGATGGAGTGAGTGCGAGGAGGTCAGGGTGACGGTGATGGAGTGAGTGCGAGGGGTTCAGGGTGATGGTGATGGAGTGAGTGTGAGGGGGTCAGGGTGACGGTGATGGAGTGAGTGTGAGGGGGTCAGGGTGACAGTGATTGAGTGAGTGCGAGGGTGTCATGGTGACGGTGATTGAGTGAGTGCGAGGAGGTCAGGGTGATGGTGATGGAGTGAGTGTGAGGGGGTTAGGGTGACGTTGATGGAGTGAGTGTGAGGGGGTCAGGGTGAGGGTGACTGAATAAGTGCGAGGGGGTCATGGTGATGGTGATGGAGTGAGTGCGAGGTGGTCATGGTGATGGTGATGGAGTGAGTGTGAGGGGGTCAGGGTGACGGTGATGGAGTGAGTGTGAGGGGGTCAGGGTGATGGTGATGGAGTTAGTGTGAGGGGGTCAGGGTGATGGTGATGGAGTGAGTGTGAGGGGGTCAGGGTGAGGGTGATGGAGTGAGTGTGAGGCGGTCAGGGTGAGGGTGACTGAATGAGTGTGAGGGGATGAGTGTGACGGTGATGGAGTGAGTGTAGGGGGTGAGTGTGACATGGATGGAGTGAGTGTGAGGAGGTCAGGGTGACTGTAATGGTGTGAGTGTGAGGGGATCAGTGTGACAGTGATGGAATCAGTGTATGTAATGGGGAGAGTGAGAGCATGTGCTTGTCCAGGCAAAAACATAGACAGATCCAGCAAATCTCTCTCCCCACACACACTCACTCTGTGGTTTCAGAGCTTCCCTTCTCTGCAGCCTCTGCTCCATTTGTTGTTCACGTTACAGACCTAGAAGCTGTAACTACAGTCCCCATGCTCCATCCAGAGTTGGGTCAGCAAATCCTCTGGTCTCCCTGAATGTCTGAGGCAGCTCACAGCACAACCTCCAGCAAACCATCCCCAGCCCCTCCACTAACTTTTCAATAGCAGGAGGCAGTCAGAAACCCCTCAGCTACAAGTTAGATGCCTGTTCCTTTACAATTATACTCCAGGATTTTCCTCGTGTTACTGACCGCACATCAACTGAGAGAGACAGGCACATACCAATTTTTAAACATAAGAGTCAAATCTGTTGGAACACCTGTCCATGGAGAACCACATGGGACACATCGGGAAGTGAACAACAGCCTGACATCCACCATTTCACTGTTTCTGAGATTCACAATGCCAGCACTCGATGCACGAGGGATTCAAAACCAAAGGCCAGGGAAAGATACGGAAAAACAAAATTGGTAACTTGCTGAAAATATGGATAAGGAGATGGGGGGATCGGAATAACGGGATAAGGGAGACAATGTTAAGAATGCAAACATTGAATGGAGACATTGCCAGATCGGCTAGAATGGTCCATTGCCTCAAATTCTGAACTGAGGTAAGGTAATGGCTAAGATGGAGAGTTGTGCAGGCCGTGCTAGTGGATTATGACATAAACTGGACTGTCTGCACAGCAGGGGGAGCATTGCAACCTTTGCCAGGATATTGCAACCCTCGACCACCACCCTCTGTCTCCGACCTTTGAGCCAGTTTTTTAACCAAATGGCTTTCATATGAACCAACCTTGTTAAACAGATGACCATGTACAATGTTATTCAACGCCTTACTGAATTCCATATCGACAATGTACACCACTCTATCTCAATTAATCTTCTTAGTCGCTTCTTCCAAGAAATCTCAGTCAAGTCAGTGAGACACAATATTGCTTGCACAAAGTCATGTTGACTATCCCTCATCAGTCGTTACCTTTCAAAATGCTTGAAAATCATATGCCTCATAATCCCCTCCAACAACGTACCTACCACTAACGTCAGGCTCACTGGCTTTTCCGTATTACCCTTAATAAATCCTTTAAGCAGTGGCACCACGTTAGCCAACGTCCAGTATTCCGGCACTTTATCTGTGGCTATTGATGATAGCAAGGGGCCCAGCAATCATTTCCCTAGCATCCCACAGAGTTCAAGCGTGCATCCAATAAAATCCAGGACATTTTCCATCCTTTGCATGTTTTAAGACCTCCAGCAGCTAGACTATATTAGAGTGTGGAAACAGGCCGTTTGGCCCAACAAGTCCACACCACCCGCCAAAGCGCAACGCATCCATACCCCAACATTTACCCCTTACCTAACGCTACAGGCAATTTAACATCTTTGGACTGTGGGAGGAAACCGGAGCACACCCACGCAGACACGGGGAGAACCTGCAAACTTCACACAGAGAGTCACCTGAGACAGGAACTGAACCCAGATCTCTGGCGCTGTGAGGCAACAGTGCTAACCACTGTGCCACCGTGCCACCGTGCCGCTCCTCTGTAATACAGCCACTTTCCAAGATGTCAATACTTATTTCCCAAGTTCTCCAGCCTCCATATCCTCCTGCACAGTAGACACTGATAAAAAATATTCGTTCAGTACCTCCCCCATTTCCTGTGGTTCTGCAAATGGGGAGCCTTGCTGATCTTTAAGGGTGTCCTGTTCTCTCCACAGTTACTCTTTTGTCCCTGACGTATTTGTAGAATTCTTTTGGATTCTCCTTAACCCTATATGCCAAAGCTATCACATGTCCCCTTTTTATGCTCCCAATTTCCCTCTTAACTATACTCTTGTTGCCTTCAGACTCTTCAAGTGATTCACGTTAAATCAAGAATTAAGAGGCTAATGATGATCATTCCGATTATCAGAAAAATCCATCCGGCTCACTGACACCCTTTAAGGAAACAAACTGCCATCCATTGCTGGTCTGGCCGACAAGTGACTCCAGACCCAGAGCAATGTGGTTGACTATTGACTGCCTTCTGGGCAATTAGGGATGGGTAATAGATGCTTGTCTTGTCAGGGACACCCTCATCCCGTGAATGAATTAAGGAAAAAAAAAACCCTCAATTCCTGCTGTATATACCTGATACACGCTTCCCTTTTATCCATGACCAGAACCTCAACTTCTCCAAACCTACAGAATTCCTTATACGTACCAGCCTTACCCTTCACCCTAACAGGGACATAATGTCTCTGTCCTCCTGATGTGTCATTTTTGAAGGCTTCCCGCTTCTCCCCTTCTCTGCGAATATCTGTCCCAATCGACTTTGGAAAATTATTGATTAATATCATCAAAATTGGCTTTTCAACAATTTAGAACTTTAAGTTTTCGACATGGTTCATGCTTTTACATCTCTATTTTGAAACTATGGCATAATAATGACTTGCCATAATGTGCTCCCCCACTGATACCTCAACTACCCCCTCCCCACTGCCTTAATTCCCAAGGGTAAAGTGACGTTTAGCTCCTTCTCTGCGATGGAGAGCATTGGTCAAACAGCAGCAGCGTTGTAAATGGGATTGGGGTCAGCAGAGTCTTTGACTCATTGGGTTGAAACTAACAATAATTTGCTTCAGTGACATTTTCATTGAGTGAGACAGAGGGATGGTCTGTACGAGGCTGAGCTAGTTTCCTGTTGCTATCTTATGGAACTCACCTCATTAACTACCCACCCCACCCCATGGTGTCCCTCTCATTCAATACCAGCCCGATTCTCCCACCCATCATGGCTGGACGTACTCACCATCGCACAGATGCCCCTGGATATTCCATGATCCCTGACACTAGTACCATCTTTAAAAGACCAATGGGCACACGGTTGAGATTTCTCTGTTCGGAGATGACCTGCACAGTTTATCCTGAGCATGGCAGCTGAGGGGCAATTAAACCACGGTTTGTCGACAGGGGCACGGAGGTCCTGGTGAATGGGCAAGTACAGAGGAGGACTATTCTCTTCCCAGAGGGGCCACACCACCAGACCCACCGAGCATGGTCTGAGCTCACCACCCAGCTCAGTGCAGTATCTGCTGTCTGAGGAAATGTCCAGCAATACAGGACAAGCTTCAATAACCTTCCCCACTCTGTCAGGGTAAAGGTCACCATATTCTCCCTGCTCCCTCACACTCACTGTATATCTGTTATAGCACCGACCCCAGAACAAGGCTCATGCTCCACCACTCTCACTGCTGCAAGCAGCACCTTCCTTCTCGCTCTCTTTCCCCCCCCCCCCACTATATCTTTCTCTTTAAGAACACTGTTTGGATACAACACTATGGACTGACTCCCACTGGACACATCACCATCTCCACCCTCCCCCCCACACCCATGCCAGCACGAAAAGCAGGGACCCCCACTCACACCTTCACTCCCTCCCTCCATTTCTCGCATTCCAAGAGAAACAGCCTGGAATAGGACAGAAAGGGACAAGCCGGGTGGTGGAATGCCCGATATCCATCTCTCCCCACCACCACCCGTACCTGTGTGTCTGTATTTGACTCTGAGTATCTGTATGTAAGTGCAGGTCTGACCGTCTCTGTGGTGCTGAAAATGAACCAATCTCTCCCTCAGCTGGCCTCCCCACCCGACTGCAGTGACAGCGGCAGAGAGTGACAACCCTCGAGGATTCAGTCTGGGAAGGAGAGTCAGTGAGAGAGCTCATAGCATGATCCAAACTGACAGCACCATGAATACAGACACACACACAAACACAAGCAGGCTCGCACACACAATGCTGGTAGATGGAAGGTTGCAAATATACTTGGGCCTGTCAGAATGGAAATGCTCATCTCTGAGTGATCCATTTTGTCAGGAGATGACATGAATTGATTTCTCATTCTGTGACTTGCACTGTTTAAAACTTATGGGAGAAAGTATTGAAAAGTCCTGAAAAAGGCCCAGTAGTGTTGCTAGTGCCGCAGGAATAACATTGCTCAGTGTCGGACAAAACAGCTCTATGCTTCCAAAGATATTATTGGAAAAATCAAACGACCATGCAATTTGAGAGTTTCACAGTAAAGGATTTGTTATCTTCTGAGTGAGTTAAAAACTCTGCCATTGATGCAGTGGTGTGGAGAGGCCAGCAGAGGGTAGTATTGTATGTATCTAATCACTAAACTCAGAGGCGAGCACTGCTGCCTCATAGCACCAGGAACCCGGGCTCGATGCCACCCTCGGGCGACTGTCTGTGTGGAGTTTCACATTCTCTCCGTGTCTGCATGGGTTTCCGCCGGATTCTCCTGTTTCCACCCACAGACCAAAGTTGTGGATGTTAGGTGAATAGGCCATGCTAAATTGTCCATAGTGCCCAGGGATGTTTCGGTTAGGGCCATTAGTGGTGAGTAAACATAGGATTGTAATTAAACGTGTCTGCGTGGGTTACTCTTCGAAGGGTCAGTGTGGATGTTTTGGGTCGAAGGGTCTGTTTCCACACTTTAGGAATTCTATGAATTCTGCAAACAACAGGGACAGACAGAGACAGTGGAGGAGGGAGACTTTGATTCCAATTTCATTATATTTACTTCAAAAACAACTTTGCACAGAGATGCAGACAGAGGTACACACAAACTGAGATACTGACACTAACATACATAACGTATGCACACAGAGGTACGCACACAGATATGGACGTTTAACCACAAACACACGAACATACCCCCACATACAGGCACACACTGTCTTTAATACAGAGATATATACGTTTTATTAATAAGTTATCAATGGTCAGTTGGAGAAGGCAGGGGAATGGGGTTGAGAAATATTTTTGCCGCGATCAAATGTCGTGGCAGACAAAAATGGGCTGAATTGCCTAATTCTGCTCCAGGGTTCATTGCTCATAAGATCATGTGGTGCCTGGAATCGTCTTTCCACAACGTCAGTGGAGGCTCATTTGGTAAGTATGTGATTTAGGAGAGTTAATGAGAAAGTGGACAGGCTTGAGGAGCTGAGTGATCAATATCTGTTTCTAATTGTTGTCTTGTTTTATATCAAAAGCGTGGTGTTTGTTTGAAGGGGCCATATTTTGAGAATAAGGAGATTCCCATTTCAGACTGAGACAGGGATGTTCCTTTCTGTTTTGGGTTGTGTAATCTGTGGTGTTCTCATGCCGAAGTAGCAAGGTTCAGTTCCATAGATCTTTGATGTACAAGAGAATCCATGTTTATTGGGTACAGACAGGAAAGGGATGTTTAGTAACAATCACATCAACAATGCACATTCTGAATGGTGCAGCAGGTGCAAGGGGCTGAACGGCCAGCTGCTGCCCCAACCGATATGTTGTTTTCTCAACCACTCAATAATGTTACAGAGGTAAAGAAAGATCCCATTTAGCCAGTCAGCATCGTTATAATGAGACAGACGGAGACCATTCTGTCCTCTAAGCATTCACACAGGAATAGATTGAGGTTATTGAGCCAGCTAAGTACATTACACAGTGTAGGATGAGGCCATCCTACCTTTCTAGCTTGCTGGCCAGCAACAGGGGAAACCCGGTAAACTATCAGGGAACAAACATTCAGGATAAATGTTTATATTCAGGTTGCAAAGTTGTAACTTGGTGGAATGCCTCAGGAATCAGTGTGACATTATCAACAATTTACAATCTATACCAATGACTTGGATGAGGTGACTGATTGGATTGGAGTTCATTTAGCTGATTTGCCAAGACAGTCATTTAACAGGATATGGAGCCTCTGCAATGGGATACCGACAGGGGAAGTTAGTGAGCAAATTTGGCAGAAAACAGTATAACAAGGGCTAAGGGAAGTCAGTGCTCTATAAAACAGATAAAATAACAGTAACCTACTTAAATGGAGAGAACATCTCATTGGTCCGGAGGGATGTGTGTGTCTCGGTACATGAGCCATATAAACCTAGTCAGCAGATTCAGCAAGGGATGAGGGAAGTGTATTGAATGATGCTGTTTCATGCAAAGGCTATCGGGTATAATCACCGGGATGTTTTACTGTATCTGTACATGACAATGCTGAGACTACATCGAATGTATTGTATGTAGTAATGAACCTTGAAATTGAAAGAGAAAAAATATGCAATTGTTTTGGAAGCTTTTCACAGATGGTTCACTTTACTCCTTGTTAGAATGAAGGCCTGATAGAACCATACTGTCATACAGCACGGAAACAGACCCTTCATTCCAGCTCATTTGCACCGACCAGATATTCCAATCTGATGTAAAACCATTTACTAACATTAGACCCATAACTCTCTAAACCCTTCTTATTCATATACCTATCCACCCCTCCACTGTTGTAATTGTACCAGCCTCCACCACTTTCACTGCCAGCTCGCTCCATTCACGCACTACCCTCTATGTGATAAAGATGCCACTCAGGTATCTTTTAAATTTTCCCCTCTCACTTTAAGTCTTTGCCCTCTGGTTTGGACTCCTCCAGCCTCAGAAAATAACCTTGGTTGATCCCGCATCGATGGGCCTCATGGCCTCTACAAGGTCAGAGTACTTCAGACCTGAGAATGAAAGCTGATTATATTGAACCATATAAGACCCTAAGGAGAGTGTATTGGACCGTAGCTGAGGGATGGGAGAATAAAACTATGGATTTAATTTAAGAAAACAACATACTCATTTTAACACAGGTACTATGAAGACATGAATTTATTGTACAAAAATCATGTAGGCACATATAAATATACCTTCAAATTATAAATTACAGATTATTCCTAAATGAAGCAGGTAACAGGGATGGAGTCATTCAATCAGGAGAATATTCGACCAGACCTTTCCGAGTCCAGGTTGGTGTTTGGGTCACATTATTGCATGTTTCGGATCAGGGAGGGAGCAAATGCAAACTGTCGTAGAAACAACAGCCATTGCTCAGTCTCTACTTGGACTTCTCTACATCAACATATGAGAGCTGAAAACCAATCAGCCATCTTTAGCACTCTTTGAGGGTTCCTGTTGAGGATTCCTTGGAATCTCTCCACTGCCTGCAGCAAAGGGAATTCAGCCAAATCCAACCGTTCTATGAGGAAACCCCAGTGCTAGCAGCTTCTGTGAGGCAGAATCACTTCATAGGCAGAATAACAATTGAAACTCTCTCAATTTTGCTTTTATTCTGAAATTAACTGTTATTTGGACAGAGGTCTTTCGAATTAATATTCTACAGAGTTCCATTTTTTTCTGTTTGCCTTCAGAAGTGTGTGCTTGCATGCGTGTGCGTGTGTCTTCGTATACATGTTTCTGTGTCTCAGTTTTGTTGAAAAATAAATGTTGATGTACATATTGTCGATGTTCAAACTGTACTGCATTTATGTATCCATCGTAATTCGAGTAACTTTGCTTTGGTTTTAGATTAGTTATTTTTACAAATTTAAGAAACCCATCTGACTTGTTCCTAACACTGAACCTGACACAGTCTGAGATGGATATCATTTATCATATCACACACGTAGTTACACTGATAATTTGTCATAATGTCTGGAGGAGTGTGACGAGAAAAAAAAGCAATGACTCTCTAACCTCGGTAGGAACAGGGATAAGGAGAAATTCTCAAAAGGCCATTTGAGTGGGAATTTCTCCTACCCACAGGTTTGTGGTAGCTGTGTGTTTGCATTTATTTAAAGGTGTGTTAGTTAAATATTTGACGGGAAAGTGAATCAAGGATAATGAACTGCAGATAGGAACGTGGGGCTGAGACCACAATCTGATCAGCCACAACCTTAGTGCCTGGTAGAGCAGGGGCCCACTCCTGTTCCTCAGTCCTACTTCGCCCCATTCCATTCAGCCCCTCAATCGGCCATTCACGAGCAGTTGGAGACCACTTATTCCTACTACCTGGTGCACAGAAACCGAGGTGATCATTTATCCCTTGAATACAGTCAAAATGATTTAGTGTGGATTGAAAAACGTTCTTGGGAAAAAGAGTTGCTGTTACTGTGAAACTGTCCCCTCCTGTCTCTTTACAGAAGTTCCTCTGTCTCCATTTAATTGTCATGTTGTTGACCCAGATTCATAGTGAATAATGACCACATACTGTACCCAGAAATTGCTCACAAAATCCTCTGGTCTCTTTGACTACAACATTCCTTCACAGGACTTCCAGGAAAATAAAAACGATGAACCTTCCAATAACAGAATGCAAGAACATGAGAAGCAGGAGTCGGTCATTCTGCTCCTACGGTCTGCCTTTCCCTTCAATTGGATCATGGCTGGTCTGCTCTAAGCCCCAACTCCTGGAGTGTCAGCAGTTTCAACCATCCATCCATCCCTTCTTCCAACTACCTCAATGATCTATCTCCCCTTCCTCTGTGGAAGAGTGAAGTCCCGACGATAACTCCCCTCTGTGAGAAGGAAACACACCGCAACTATGCACCATGACCTATTGACATCAACAAAATATATAAAAACCAGGTGACTGGCCCTGACAACAAGGCAGTGTTTAACTGAGGATGGTATCAAGTAACCTGAAGAAAATTGAACATAATGCAAATGAAGGGTAACCTCCCCACAGGTTGGAGTGATTCAGCACAAAGAAGATGTTTGTGGTTCTTCGACATGTCCCACCTCAGTCTCGGGACATCTCTGTGGGAGATCCACAGCACAACCATCCTCATTTGCGCCTCGGTGTCTTCCCCCCATCAGAATCTCAGAAGTGGAGATGGTGACTGAAAATCATGTAATGTTTAGAATAATGTGCCCCCCCTCACCTCCTGAAGCAGCCTGTGTCCATGTGCAGGAAGACCTGGACAACATTGAAATGTCGGTAACATTCATGTAACAGTCCTGCTGCATATTGTGCATTACCAGAGTAAAGAGAGGTGCTCCGTCATCACCTCAAGCTCACTTCACTGGAATGTGAGGAGGTCATTCCGCCCATCAATGTTATTGGATAAGAATAGGGATAGCCCATTCATTCCATCCTGACTATTACACAGGAAGGTAAGGAGTCCAGTCAAACACATTGAGCTGCTAAACAGGAACCACGGTTTGCCCAGTCAGGTTCTTGAGCGTCTCCCATGACATCATGAGGTGGCCATTCAGCCACTCAAGCCCATTGTACAGAAATAAGACGATGTTATTTATGACCAAACAAGACAAACCAATGAAACAGACACTGCAGGGATAGACTGCTCCATGTCGTTCCTCCTGGCTCCATTGCTAATGGTCCATAATGTATACATTAATATGGTTTGTTGATGGTGAGGAGAGAGGACATCTCCGAGAAGCCAGACCGGTATTCCCTATGGAAGCTGTTGGGAGCGGCTAACATTTTCAGGAGTTAGGCATTGCAGCTGCTGACAGATTAGTGAACAATGTGACTTTCAGTGCAGGGTCACACACCAACTGCACATTGAGGCAATGAGAGTTCATTCAGAGCCTAAAGCTCTCTCCCAACCAATACAGGAGCTTCACAGAAGTACATAAATTATCAAGAAGCACATATCTTGGGGAAAATGTATTTCTTATGCCATCAATGTCTATCTCTGAACATAATGTGTGTTCGTCCATAATCTTCAAGTTTCAATGCAGTCAACTCTTATTCTCTCACCATGCTACAAATTAAGCATCCATTTCCTTTACACTCTCTTCATGTTACCATCATCCGAGAGATTATTCTGATAAAACAGCTTTGCACTGCTTCTGTGACAAGGAGACCATTGATTTATAAAGGTCAGAAAAACTTTCCACAATAGCCGAAATACTGCCTCAACAACACTCCACAACTCCCACATATGATTCATTTTGTAATGAAGGCTGACATTTCATTTCTTGTCCTGGTGAATGGATGCCCGAAATGAATTCGGTCCGTGACGTGTGACCAAGGACATTCGGGCCCTTTTTGCCTAAAGCACTTCCCAACATCTCACCTTCTAACAAATACAACATGAAAAGGAAAGTATATGTTAACAAAAAAGAATAAAGGAAATTTACAGCCCAGGAACAGGCCCTTCGGCCTCCAAGTCTGAGCGGATCCAAATGTTCTGTCTAAACCTGTCGGTCAATTTCTAAGCATCTGTATCCCTCTGCTCTCCATCTATTTCATCTGTCCATACGCATCTTAAATGAATCTACCATGCCTGCCTCTACCACCTCAGCTGGCAACGCATTCCAAACTGCCACCACCCTCTGTGTGAAGTACTTGCCACATGTATCCCCCTTAATCTTTCCACCACTCACAATGAAAGTGTGACCTCTTGTTATTGAATCCTTCACCCTGGGAAAAAGCTTGTCTCTATCCACCCTGCCTAAACCCTTCACGATTTTGTAAACCTCAATCAGGTCCCCCCTCAATCTCCTTTTTATTAATGAAAATAAACCTAGCCTACTCAACCTTTCTTCATAGCTAGCACCTTCCATCCTCATAAACCTTCTCAAACCCTCCAAAAGGCGTCTATATCCTTTTGACAATGTGGCGACCAGAATTGTACACAGTATTCTAAATGTGGCCGCACCAATGCTTTGTACAATTTTAACATGACTTGCCAGCTCTTATAATCAATACCCCGTCCAATGAAGGCAAGCATACTATATGCCTTCTTCACCACTCTATCCACCTGTGCAGCAACCTTCAGAGTACAATGGAACTGCACTCCCAGATGTCTATGCTTATCAACATTTCTCAAGGCTCTTCCGTTCATTGTATAATTCGCTCTAGAATTAGTCTTGCCTACATGCATTACCTCACATTTGTCTGGATTGAAAGCCATCTGCCACTTTCCGCCCAAATCTCCAGTCCCTCTATATCCTCCTGAATTCTCTGACAGTCCCTTATGCTTTCTGCTACTCCAACAATCTTCGTGTCATCTGCAAACTTGCTGATCATACCAACAGTGTCCTCTTCCAGATCATTTATTTATATGACAAACAACAGTTGCCCCAACACTGACCCCTGTGGATCAGCACTGGTCACCTTTCACCATTTCGTGAAACTCCTGTCTGTGTCCTGTTTCTCAACCAGTTCTTTATCCACCTAGCTAGAATATCCTGCACACCATATGACTTCAATTTCTCCATTAGTCTACAATGGGGAATCATATCAAACGCTTTACTAAAGTCCATGTATGTGACATGTACAGCCCTTCTTTCATCTAGCAAATTGCTCACTTCCTCAAAAAACTCAATTAAGTTGGTAAGGCACGATCTCCCCTGCACAAAGCCATTTTGCCTATCACTGTAAACCCATTATTTTCTAAATATAAGTAGATCCTATCCCTCAGTACCTTCCTCAGCAACTTTCACACCACTGACATCATACACACTCATCTTTGATTACCCAGAATATTCCTTCTACCCTTCTTGTACAGGGGACAACATAAGCGACCCTCCAATCCTCCGGCACCTCACCTGTATTTAAGGATTCCACAAAGATATCTGTCAGGGCCCCAGCTATTTCCCCTCTCGCCTCCCTTAGCAACGTGGGATAGATCCATAAGACCATAAGACCATAAGACATAGGAGTGGAAGTAAGGCCATTCGGCCCATCGAGTCCACCCCGCCATTCAATCATTGCTGATGCGCATTTCAGCTCCACTTCCCAGCGTTCTCCCCGTAGCCCTTAATTCCTCTGGACAACAAGAATCTATCAATCTCGGCCTTGAAGACATTTAGCGTCCCGGCTTCCACTGCACTCCGTGGCAATGAATCCCATCCGGTACCTGGGGATTTGTCCACCTTAATAACCACTAGCCTACCCAGCACATCTTCGCTACTTATGTCAGCGTGATCAAGACTAATCAAATTTCTATCTCTAATCTCGACATACTTCATGTTCCTCTCCTCAGTGAACACTGATGCAAAGTAATCATTCAGAATCTCACCCATTCTCTCTGGTTCGACACACAGCCTTCCTTTGTTATCCTTTAGTGGACCAATCCTTTATGTAGTCACTCTCTTGCTTCTTGTATAAGAATAAAATGCTTAGTGCTTCTCCTTAATTCTGCTCGCTAAAGATATTTCATGACCCCTTTTAGCCCGCTTGATTCCTTGTTTAAGACTTGTCCTACTTTTCCGATATTCTTCCAGGGCCCGTTCTGTTCTTAGCTCCCTTAGCCTTATGTATGCTTCCCTTTTCCTCTTTGCTAGTCGTAGAATTTCTCCTGTCACCCACGGTTCACGAATCTTGCCCTTCCTATCCTTTGCCTTGAAAGGGACATGCCTATCCTGCACTATCTTTAACCTACCTTTCAAAGCCTCCCACGTCTCAAATGTGGACTTCCCTTCAAATAGCTGTGTCCATTCCACATTTCCTAGCTTCTGCCGAATTTTGATACAATTAGCCTTGGCTCAGTTTAGTACTCTTCCCTTAGGACCACTCTCTTCTTTATCCATGAGTATTCTAAAACTTACAGAATTGTGGTCACTGTTCCCAAAGAAATCCCCTACCGCAACTTCTACCACATGTCCTGGCATGTACCACAGTACTAGGCACAATATGGCCTCTTCCCTCGTCAGACTATTGACATACTGCAGTAGAAAACTCTCCTGGACATTTCTTGCAAATTCCACCCCATCCAGACCTCTGACGCGAAGTATATCCCAGTCAATGTTGGGAAAAATAAAATCTCCTATCACCACTACCCAATTTCCTCTACATATTTCCATAATCTGTTTACCTATTTGTTCTTCTACCACATGCTCACTGTTGGGAGCCCTGTAATACAGCCCCAACAGTGTAACTGCACCCTTCTATTTCTCTGCTCCACCCATAATGCCTCACTATCCAAGACCTCTATAGTGTGCTCCTTTAGCACAGCTGTGATATCGTCCTTGACCAGCAACGCAACTCCACCCCTTCCTTTTACTTCCCTCCCTGTCCGGTCTGAAGCGTCTATATCCTGGAACGTTTAATTGCCAATTTTCATGCCCTTCCTTCAACCAAGCCTCTGTGATTGCAATGACATGATACTCCTCGGCACCAATCCAAGCCCTAAGTTCATCTGCCTTTCAAACTATACTCCTTGCATTCAAGGAGATGCATTTTAGGCTACCAGTTTTTTTGTTCTCATCTACTCTCTGCCTACTCTGCCCTTTATGAATGCAATCTTCATAATTCTTACAGTCTCCACATCACTGCCTACTTGTTTTCTATTCTGGTTCCCAATCTCCTGCCACATTAGTTTAAATACTCCCAAATGCAGAAACAAAAAAACCCACTAAGGACATTGGTTCCAGTCTGGTTCAGATGTACACCGTCCATTTTGTAATAGTCTCACCTGCCTCAGAACCGGCCCCAATGTCTAACAAATTGAGCCCCTCCCTTCTACACCATCTCTCAAGCCATGTGTTCAACCTGTCTTGTTCTTTTTTATCTCAACGCTGGCTAGCACGTGGCACTAGTAGTACTCCCGAGATCACTACCTTTGAGGTGCTCCTCTTTAACTTCCCTCCTACCTCCCTGAATTCTTCTTTGAGGACCTCATCTCATTTTCTACTTATATCGTTGGTGTCCATAAGCACCAAGACATTTGGTTGTTCACCTTCCCCTTTTAGAACGCTCTACAGTTGATCGGTGGCATACCTGACCTGTGCACCTGTGAGGCAACATACCATCCAGAAGTCCCATTCCACCCACAGAACCGCCTATCTACTCCCTTCACAAGAGAATTCCCTGTGACAATGGTCCTACGAGTCATTTTACCGCCCTTCTGAATAGCAGTGCCTGCCACGATGCCATGAACCATGCACCTGCTGCCCTCACCTGGTAAGTAATCTCCCCCAACAGCATGCAAAACGGTATACCTGTATTGGAGGGGGATGACCGCAGGGGACACCTGCACTGTCTTCTTACTCTTTTTCTGTCTTTTAGTCACCCATTCACTGTCTCCCTCAGCAATTCTAAACTGTGTTGTGACCAACTCACTAAACGTGCTATCCATGGCATCCTCAGCATTACAGATGCTCCACAGTGAGTCCATCCCCAGCTCCAGAGTCGTCATGTGATCAAACAAGAGCTGCAGCTGGACACACTTCTTGCAAGTGTAAGAGTCAGGAGCGTCAGCCACGTTCCTAAGCTCCCACATCAAGCAAGAGGCACAGGCCACGGGTCTGAGTCAACCATTGTTGTTTTGCTGAAAGGTTGACATAGTACAGTGGAAGTTTATAGTATCAATTTGCCTTACAGACATCTTCCATTTAATGATTTTCACATATCCATGGTGTGTGTGTGTGTGTGTGTGTTTGTGTGTGTGAGAGACAGAGAGAGGGGAGCGGGGGGGGGGGGGGGGCTGACAAGAATCCTATTGTTATTTTGGTATACTCTGATTATATTCATAGGTTCAGCCTTTTTTACATGAATGTTCATTACGTCGGTGTTTGGAACTGAGAATTATCCGGAGTTCAGAATGGTTAGGATCATATAACTTGAGCAGCTAATTAAAACAAATCTGTTTCTGCTCAAATTTTCCAAGTATTCAATCACAGTCCATGACGCACGAAGGAATTAATATAAAGCTGACATGACAAAAGGAAGGTTAAAAAATAACTTCAGAGGACATTGGAGTGCTATAGAGAAATATCGGTTAAGTGAGTAGTCAAAGGCCTGACAAATAGAGATTTACGGTGATAAAAGATAAATTGTCCATTTTCACTGGGAGAAAAACGTTTTTTTAAAATAGAGGGAGATTCCATAGCTGTGAGATGCAGTGGGATCAGAGTGTAACATTCCCTGAATCACAAAGTGCTAGCAATACGTAACTAGGAAAGCGAATAAATGTTTTCCTTTTATCGTGGGGCAATTTAAACACAAAAGTAGAGAGCACTGTTGAGCTTGTATCTTGAATGCTCTAGTTCTTATCGGTCACCCTGTTTATGGAAGGAAGTAAATACATTGGAGGCAATTCGGAGAATGCTTACCAGAATAATACTTACAGAATGACTTGTCAGACAAAGGGAATTCGGATAGGCTAGTCTTTTGTCAGTTTGTGGTTAGGAGAGGAAGAGTCAAATTAATTGAAACAAGATGTTTCCTCTTACAGAAGAGACGAGAATGAAGGATTGCTGTCTAAATGTCAGTGGTTGCCCATTTGAAACACATCGAGATGATTTGTTTTCTCTCAAAATGTGGAAACTCTGACACTTTATTAAAACAGAGCTATGGAATATTTTAAAGGCATAAATAAATAGTTTATTGTTGAGAGAGGGATGGTGAAAGGTTTTCAGGATAGGCAGGAATGTGGATTTAACATTACAATTAATGAGACATACTCATGTTGAATATCTAACTCATCCCTGTTTGTATGGGATGTGGCAGGTTGATTAAACTGACAAATTGGAATTTCAATGTAAAGATCCAACAAAGTTTATAATGCTGAAATCCTCCATCTTCAGAGCTTTTTCAATGGTTGAATTTTTCAAGTGTTTGTTTAAAATCGCTTAATTTGTGCTGTAACACTAATTGCCGATGTGGAAACTGTGAAGAGATTCCAATAATGAATGCAGTGATCACAAAGAAAGTTTTAGTCCAATGCGTGACTGAATTAAGATTCATCTAGAACACAACAATGTGAAAGAAAATTAGTGTCACTTCCCGGAAGTTCTATGGAGGGGCTTCTGTCTGAGAACATGCCACAACAATGCAACAATAACAGTAAATTGCTGGTGGACTGACAGTTACAGTAAGATAACGTAGAGACTCCTCATGAAAACAGCACCCAGCAATGCAGAGAATACCATTCCCGACCATAGCAATCACATACTGCCTCTCCATTATCGACATTATCCTTCGGGTCGGAGAGTTTATTTTTACAAACAGACAGTTTTAGGAGAGGACATCAAGGAAGCTTGAATTCAAAATTACTTGCAAATTTGAGTTACTTATCCCTCCTCATTTTAGTCTCTTAAAATGAATATATTCAAGAAATATGTATCCCATCACACTCTCACCCTTATCACCGGCTATAATGTCCATCAAACCTATGAAAGGGGTTGAAGAATAAAATCAGTATTGATTGCAGTATCCGTCTGGATTGTAAGAAGTTGAACAAAAGCAGCTGAACTCAAGCTGCAGGACTGTATCCAGAGTCTTCAGCCATTCAAGCAGCTGGCACTCAATAGTAGCTGGAGGCAAATGCTAACTTCAGGATTTAATTTATCTTGTCTGAACAGTTACAGGCATGGTAAGGTTGACAATCCAAACTGCAAGGGATATGTAAAATATAATTCTCCAAGATTGTTTGCAATAACTGGAAAATATGTTTGATCTTTTGTGTAATTCGTACTTCATTTGATATTATATTTTCCAAGGCAAATGCTGGAGAAGAAGCAGTTCCTGTGAAGTTATGTAGATATTTTCTTCAGCATCCAGAAACCATGTAGCAGGCCCTAGTTACCACAGTCAGCTTTAACCCCCAAAAGATGTATTACATCCAGAAGTGGAAGATAGTGTTCTTTCTTACAGGAGACTTTTGCAGTCATCATTTTATGAATTCTGGTGAAGCCCTGCTGGTTGAACTGAGAGCTGGAGTCAATCGTGATGGTTGGCAGTGCCAAGGGTGGCATGGTACTGACAGTAGGTAGTACAGAAGATGCTTCCTGTTCACAAACCATTATTGAAATGGCATGATCCCAGGAGCTAACAGCAATAACAGAATGAAGACAGAGCAGTGACCTGTCCTTTGCTGCCAGTAGTGGTGGATATTGCTGAGCCTGTACTCAAGAGATTTGCAGGCTACGGCCCACTGCGGGAGTTGAGGAGCTCTCCTATTCACTACTCAGACAGACACGAGTGGCTCTCAATTGATGACTTCATTTGCCCCCCACGCACAGGATAATATAATGGGGCAGAAGGGAATTGGGCTTTGCTCCTGAACTCCCCTCCGCTTGGCCTAACTCATGAGAATCTTGGCAAATGCCAGTTGACATGGAAAATGCAGCCCTGCCTGTGGAGACAGTACCAAAGGTCTTCATTGGAGATATTGGAAAATTGGTTGCCAAGTCTCCATTTGGGCCTGGAGCTCTTCAGCTGAGATATTTTGAGACGCTGCAACAAATATAAAGTTTTGAAGAAATGAATTGGTTGCATCGTATCTCCCTTTTTTGCTTCCACACTCCAGCCTAATTAGCTTGTCTTGCCAACAATTAATGAGGGTTTTGAGCTCATAAATCTTGAACCAGTTTTATAAAACTAGCTGTCAATCGCTTGAAATATTAACTTAATTCTTCAGGTTTATTATGATGATTTTATTGTGGACGTAGATGTATGCTTAAAATGACTGAATAGCACTTTTCTGACTATTTGCAGATCACCTGACAGTCCAAAGTACAAGGTCGATGAAAAACTGTACGCTCCAAAATCTATCATGAAAAAAGTAAGTTTGAAAACAATATGTGATTAATGTTTTGCTTCATTCAGAGGGCACAAAATAGGAAGTAAATCACTTTCTGTGGACTTTTCAGGAAACATCACACAGCAGCGTAGGGAACACCACAGCAGGCAAGAGCATTTGCATAACTGTCTCTCTGTTATCTGCATTAGAATGAGGGATTCAGAATTTTGTTTCAAAAATATTGTATCAGGAGAGAACATCGAAGACACTTCATTGTAAGTTTGCTTACATTTTATTATTGAAGTTTCTAAACTCTTAATATGAATACATTCAAGAACTTGCTATCCCATTTTTGTCTCTAATCATTATCACCAGCAACAAAGGTTTTGAAGAACAAATTCATCATTTATTGCTAAACATCACACAACACCAGGTTATAGTCCAACAGGTTTATTTGGAAGCACACTAGCTTTCGCAGTGTCGCTCCTTCATCAGGTGATAGTGGAGGGCTCAATCCTAACACACAGAATTTATAGCAAACATTTACAGTGTGATGTAACTGAATCATGAACATTTATTGCAGTCACCCATCTGGAGTGTGGCCAGTTTCACTCAAATGGCTGAATGCAAGCTGCAGTCCTGAATCCCGAATCTTCAGTCTTCCAAACAGCTGGCACACAATTGTGGGATGGAGGCAAATGCTCATTTAAATCACTTTATGTATCTTTTATCATCAATTGCAGGCATAGTAAGTGTAACAATCCAAACTGCAATGGAAATGAAACCTATAGTTGTCAGGAACAACTGAAGAAATTGAAGTGTCAGTTTGATCCAAAGTGCAATTTAACTCCTGAATAATATTGTATTTGGAATAAAGGCTATTGCTGCAGAACCAGCAATCCTTGTGAAGTTATGTAGGTATTTCCTTCAGCATACATGCAAGAACAATTTCAAATACGCTGTTCCGGGCCACAGTTAGCACATTGTGGAAACTGCTGGGCTCTGCCTCCCAAGTGTGTATTTTACAGAGAAGTTAGATTGTGGTGTTTTTTTGTGTTGTGAATTGTGGTGGAGTCCTGCTGCTTGGACTGAGAGCTGGAGCCAGCGCTGCTGTAGTGAATGGCACCACCAAGGGCAGCATGCTGCTGATGTGGCCTGACCAAGAAGATATTGCTGGGTCACTATCACAAGAATGAAATGGTCCAATCCAAAGAGCTGATGGTGAAATCGGAACGATAACAGAGTGGCAAACCTTTCTGTGCCACCAATAATGTTTGCAATTGCTGAGCCAATACCCATTGATGAGAAAAAGTCAATTCTGTATTAGAACCAGTATCCAAAGCTCTTCATTGGAGAAATTGGACAGTTAGTTGCCCTTCTCTAATTGCCCCTAAGCTCTTTATTTGAGACTTTCCTGGACTGTGCAACTGTGAAGAAATAGGTTTGTAACGTCATTCATTTCCATGTTCCAGCCTGCCTGTCAATGGCTTGAAATCCTGACACTCCTATTCAAGTGTTTTTATTCTGAATGTAAATGTTTGCTAAAATTGACTTAATAGCACGTTATGACCATTTGCAGCTCTGAAAACATCAACTGCTGAAAGTGCAAGGGAGCTGGTGATTCTGGTTCTCCAGAAGCTAAGAAGCTCATTGAAAAATAAGCTGAATACAATGTGTGACTGTCTACTAATAGCTAGCAGGTCTGGCTGCATGTGTGGAGTGAAAGCAGAGTTAATGTTTTTAGTTGAATGATTCATGTTCAGAACTTCAGACCTCTCTGAAGAAGGGTCACTTGACTCAAGGTGAACTCTGCTTTCTCTCCACAGATGCTGCAAAATATGTTGAGTTTTCAGATTGTCAAATTCCATAGTTTGTTTTATTACATTAAAGAAATTATTGACTGGCATATAATCTTTGCTCTATTGTTAATTTGTAAAAAGACATTTTAGGTGGAAGTTTGCAGTGAATGCTGCAGACCTAATGCTGGGACTGAAACCTAGAGTTTTGGCGTATGCTAAGGATGGTATATTGCCAGCAGTGACCAATGAAGAGATTCTTCATTGATGAAGGGCTTTTGCCCGAAATGGTGATTTTCCTGCTCCTCAGATGCTGCCTGACCTGCTGTGCTTTTCCAGCTCCATTCTAATCTAAAATGACGAGATTCCTGCCAGGGTTACTCATCAGTTGACAGTGCAGCTTAATTTCAAGAGTTGCTCCTCCAGTAAGAGGGACACATTTCTGAGCCCTACTGTTCATACTGATCATTGCTGAGACTGCAAAGGTGGGCACAGTCAGGGATATGAGGGAGGCATGACTGAGAGATCATGTAGAGTCAAGATGTCAAAGAGAACTGGCCTATGTCAGCATGGCTTAGCAATGAGAAGGTGCCAGACTCCCTACTGCCATCTTCCAAATTCGACCACCTCCCAGTTAAAAGCTAGTGAATAATTGAGTGAATAATGTATTAATACAAAGTCTTTCAATAATCATTTCCAGCCCTTCAATGTTCAGGCCTTCAGTTGTTCACTTCAAAGCACTGGACTGTACAATGAGGCTAAACATATTGAAAACACATTGACTACCTAACTCTCTGCTTCCACATACTATTACATTGGCCACCTCCCCTCACCCCATCTCTTCTAAAAGAACAGACTAAGGTGTTCTGCAAACCTCTGTGGAAGTTGAAAAAAAGTCAGCATATATTGCAGTCATATCTTTTGAAAGTGGCCTTTTTTAACAGAATATAATAGAACATAGAACAATACAGCACAGAACAGGCCCTTTGGCCCACGATGTTGTGCTGAACATTTGCCATAGCTTAAGTACCTATCCATGTACCTATCCAATGGCCGCTTAAAGGTCACCAATGATTTTGACTCTGCCACTCCCACAGGCAGCGCACTCCATGCCCCCAACACTCTCTGAGTAAAGAAACTACCCCTGACATCTCCCCTATACCTTCCACCATTCACCTTAAATTTATGTCCCCACGTAACACTCTTTTGCATCGGGGAAAAAGTCTCTGACTGTCTACACTATCTATTCTAATGTAAACAGGAATTTCTGGAGAGCATTAATTTTTGTAAGATTTCTGGAGGAACTTCCTCTTGACAAGATCTCTCTGTGCTATAGCAAAACCCACCATTCCAGACCACAGCCCCTCCCAATATTTACATTACTCCCGGTTATTAGAGTGATTCCTCTCTTTTTATAAATATGCTGTATCAGCTCAATAGAGCCTTTTGATCTTCACGGTTTATTTTCAAATGTTTGCAAGTCATTGATAAGTGTCAATCCTTTGTTTAATTTGTGCTTCACGGTGACTTGTGGCTGGGGACATTTTGTCAGACCAGATTATCAGGAAGATGGGAATCAAAGTTTGCCAGAAATGAGGAAGCAAGTTTGATTTGATCTGATTTTGATGTGGTTTAATTATGCTTCATTTGGAATACAAGAATGTGAAAAGGGAATGTTGGAGAACCATTAATTCCTTCAAAATGTTTTGTGCAATGCAACGAATGCCAGTTCAGACAACAGCAGCTACATTAAAGAGGCTGCTAGACTGCCTCCCAAGGAATTTAAGGTTAGTGACAGAGTTGTCTTAAACAGTAGTACCACCACCCTAAATGCTGAGAGGGGAAATTGCTTGCTGATCAATATTGAGGTTCTGTTTCTGGACATCGGAGCTATAGTGAAAACACTGAAGAATTGTGTTCCTTTCCTTCACTCCACCTCATCGCTTCTTTTTGTTTCTCTTTCCTGCTCATCCTCACTCCCCCACCCCCGATTCCACACTAACTCCAAAATCATCGCCATGGTCTCCAGAATTCGGTGACATTTGATGAAATGTGGCTGCATATTTGAAGAAATATGGCTATGGATTGGGACCAGCTCCTGGTCTCCTCACCTTGGTCTATCTCCCATACAATGTCGCCATTGAATGCTTCGCACTTTTTATAATTTAAGTTGGCCAGAGGCCATGTGTATCCACGGAGTCAGGCACTTTCCCTAGTAATAGTCATTTGTTTGAATCAAGCTTATAAAGTGCTTTCATGGTGAATTCAATACAGGCAGCATCACATCCACTCCATTTCACTGACATCATCAACTAATAGAAGACTAAATGCTGAGGGCATTACAGTGCTCTGGCTCAGAGATCTGTAATTACTCCCGGGTTTATTATGGTCAGGTCTTTCAGTAAACTCCAAACGGATGAAGGAGCAGGAAAGGAAAAGGGATAAAATTCTCTTTTCAACAAAACAGCCAATACTGACTAATATGACATGAACATTCAGTGAATTTGAATAATGAGAAATCACTATATTCGGATTCTGAATCAAACATTGAGCTACAAATTGTGCTTGTAAGGGTTAAATTAGCCATAGTGTATAAAGGGCTTGAGTTACTTTTTCAGAGATAAAGAAGTTAAACTTGAATCCTTGCATTTGGGATGTTGTCCCTCTGTTCAAGTGCAGACAAGTCTTTATTTGACCTCTTTACTCCCCACCCACCAACTCCTACCCTCACAACCAAAACTTCCGATGTTAATAAGAAGTGCCAAACATTAATTTTGTGATCATGCACGTATTTAAAATGATTTAACTGGTAATTTATAACCAGTTGCAGCTGTGAAAATGTTGACACCTCACATTGTGAATTAGGTGGAAACCTATGTTTGTCAGAAACTAAAGGGAACAAATTGGCAAGTAAATACTAAACATGTGGGAAAAGCAGGACTGTTTATAACTATTTGTCATAATTTCCTTATTTTGCATGCGACGGTCCTATTTCTAATGTTCAGAATCCTAATGATATCTTCAATCTGCACTGCCAACTTCATAATTTGTGTGCATACACACAATATGCATAAACTGCATTAAATATTATACCGGGATCATTTAAGAAAGCATTGATCATTGTATCAAAAGATTTTAGCTTGTTTATATAATGAACAAAGAACAATCCAGAATAATTCTGAGTTGGCGGAGGGCTGAGTGCAATGGGGCAAGAGGGCATTTGTGCAAGGACATTTGAGCACAAATCTGGGCAACGTTCAGCTTCAGCTGTACAGTACAGCTTAACATTTCCACAAGCAGGAAATGGTGGCAAAAACAGTACTCTAATTCCCTGCATGATGTTGCAAAGGATATGGATTATTGTTAACTCCAGTGAGGACCATGCTAAATATAGACTGTTCAGAGGGGAAATAAAGAGTAAGGGAGACTGGCAGCTAACTTCAAAAGGGAATCCAAAAGTCATCATTAGTCACAAACAGTGAAAGGGTAGCAACGGAATGAGTGGGGCCAATTATCATTCATCTCCTGTTTAAACGTCATAGGGGCAGGGGCCTGGCTGAGGTATTATGAAGAGGAAGTTGATGTCCAGTTCATGGTGAAACAAAATGTAGTTGAGACTTGGATGAGATGAAGTTTGACAGAATTTTAGAAAGGCTAAAATAAAACAAAATTGTAGATGCTGGAAATCTGAAACAAAAATGAAACTGCTGGAGAATCTCAGCAGGTCTGGCAGCATCTGTGGCGGGAAAGCAGAGTTTTAGTTTTCGAGTCCTGTGACCCATTGCGTATATCCAGCTCTTTCTTTTTCAATGAGAAAGGCTGATCATCATTGAGTGTTGTAACTGATAACAGCGAAATTGGAGATACCTGAGGATACAGAGGAAAGGAACATTGAAGCTGCAGTGGGAATATCCACAACAACCGAATCCTGTTCAAATAGAGGCATGGAATCAGAGACAGGAGAATCACAACATTTAAAATACTTTTGTTCAAAATTGTCTGGATAAATCCAGCAACCAGATTCATCTTAGTGGTCGGAAAGTTTCTAATGAAGTGTAATCACAGCTCCAGCAACAATACTTGGAGATCATATGGACTAAATTTATATGCTGACTAAAAATCTAATATGTAACCTGTTTACCTAAATCAACTGATGAAGGCTCATAATTCTGAATCTTCAGTTTTCTTGGATATTTAATCCAGTTTAGAAACATAGAAAATAGGGCAGGAGCAGGCCATGCAATCCTTCGAGCCTGCCCTGTCATTCATCATGATCATGGCTGATTGGAGTATGACCTTGTTTCATTAAATTATTTGATCAAGGCTTGAAATGCAGCATTGTGAGACTTCTGCTTTTTTAATGTCTGGCAATAAATTATAGACCCAGACACCATTTTAGTTTGCTTTTAATTTTGTGGTTATTGATCAATTGCAATTTAACAGACAGAGCATTCAAAAAAATTATAGACTCAATTCTACAGAAAAAAAAGTGACGAAAAAGTAAGTTTGATTTGTCACGTGGCTAAATTGTATTTTTAATGTGGAATCTAACACCATGAGAGAAATTGCTGTAGAGTCAGAATATCCTGCAAAATAATGTAGAGACTTTCTCATGAAGACATGCCCCGAAAACCAGTCTACATTGTTTGTCCTTGAATTTTTCCAAAAAACATTCAAGGATTATGATCAATATGTATGGTTGTCTCAGATACATTACTGGCAAATGTTGTAACGCCAATACCAAACTCAAGGTCTCTTTCTCAACTTTAAATGTTCCTAGGAGAAATTGAGGACGGCAGAGTCTGGAGATCAGAGATAAAAAATGTGTTGCTGCAAAAGCACAGCAGGTCAGGCAGCATCCAAGGAGCAGGGAATCGACGTTTCGGGCATAAGCAATAGTCAGTAATTTCTATCAGTGTCCACCGTTACAGCTACAAAAAATCCTCTAATATCTCTCCTCAATGGGTCATTCTTTCCCTTTGAATGTGGGCAGTGAGCACTCAGCTCTATCTTTTTTTGGCAGCAAATCGCTACCTTGATCCAGCCTGCTCTCAACAAGAGGTTAACTTGCACTGTCAAAGTGTGGCAATACTGAGAACAATCCTCCCCATACATGACCCATGCTATGATCACAAGAGAGGGGCTTATGTCCAAAACGTCGACTCTCCTGCTCCTTGGATGTTGCCTGACCTGTCAAATATTCCTGTTGATGAATGTTTAGCTTCCTGAGAAACAACTAATAAGTCTTTTTATCTTCTTGATGCTTTCTGTAGGAGTATAGCACCAACACGTCTATCACTTGCATCGATAACTACATTGAATAGCTTTGGGTTATTAGTTGTCGCTAATATTGGGGCAGTAGTTAACACAACTTTCAGGCTGACAAATGCCTTCTGACAGTTTTCCATCCATTGAAACTTCCTGCATTTCTACGCAATTCAATGAGTGAAGCAGCCACACTGCTAAGACTCCCTACAACTTTCTGATAAAACCCACTTGTAGTACTACCAAATGCAGAACAACCTCTGTTATATGAACGTCAATTATCCAAATTTCAGATTATCCGAACAAGATCTCAAGGTCCTTTGTTTGCAATCTGATCAGTTATCTGAGCAATGCATTATCTGAACAATTAGTTATCCGAACAATTAGTTATCCCCACCCGTCTAATGTCGATAATCAAGATTGTTTTGTAGTCGTACTGCTCTTTTGGTCGATGAGGACACCTGTCCATGTTCAATAACATGGTCCAGGAGAGTGATTTATGTTTTCTTGAGTTCGCTGTCAGCCAGGTTTATCACCAAGCCTGCCTCTCAAAGTTGAGTGAATAATTTTGAGAAATTCTGCAAATTTTCCATCCGTGTGTGACAAAAAACCAGGTCATCAATGTGTACCACGCAATTGGGGAACGAAGAAATTGCATCATTGGTTAGTCTTTAAAATGTAGCTGGCACATTCTTCATACCACATGACATGGCTGTAAACTGTACAGTGCATTTTGGTGTCACGAAAGCCGAAATTGTTTTCACATTTTTGAATAGAAGTAGCTGAAGGGGTCCTTTGAGTAAGTCGTAGAGAGAAATATAAATTGCTCCTCCCATCTTCTCAATATGGTCTTCCAAACTTGATTTAGGACATTTATCAGATTTAGTAACTGCATGGATTATGCATAGGTCCACACATAATCATTGGATATGATCTGGCTTTGGTCCCACTGATGTAGGTGAACTCTTTTCACTACGTCAGATTTTGATTATATTGTCTTTCTGCAAGTGTTCAGTCTCTTTCTGAACCTGTGCCAACCTTCAAAGGTTAAATCTGGAGGGTGTTATTTGATTGGAACAGCATTTCCTCAATCAATATTATGTGTAGTGAGATTAGTAATTCCCAGGTTATTCCCACATATCTCCCCATGTGATTATACTATTTATTTTGGGTCATTTCGATTTTCATCCGAAAGGAAACTCAGCCGTTTATCCCAGTTTCCCAGAACTTCTTCATTGTTCAATTTAATTTGAGGAGACCAATTCACAATCATCTGAAATTATTTCGTCACTCTGTGTTGTAGCCAGTACCACATTCTCTTTTGTTTTCTTATCAAAATAGCTTTTGAACAAACCACATCTCTTCAAGCCACAGAATGGTCACAGAAGTAAGTGGAGCAGTAAGCCATTCAGCCCCTTAAGCAGGCACTGCTGTTCAAAATGACGATGGCTGATTATTCAACTCAGTACCCTGTTCCATCATTCTTTCTGTAAGCTTTGATCCCTTTAGCCTGAAGAAAAACTATCACGTTTTGGACTCAATCAATTTCTATGACAGTGAATTCCAAAGAGTCACCACTGTCAGGGTGAAGAAAGTTTTCCTCATCTCAGTCCAAAATGCCCGAGCCAGTATCCTTAGACCGTGAGCCCTGGTTCTGGACTCCCCAGCCGTAGAGAACATCCTTCCTGATTATCGAATTCTGGACATAAACACTGACTTGTACTACATCTTGTGATCTTAGCCTGGATCAATATGGGGAGGGTTGTTATCAGTATTGCCACACTTTGACAGTGCAAGTTAACCTCTTGCTGATAGCAGGCTGGAAGCAAGGTAGCCATTTGTTGCTAAGGAAGAGATAGGACTGAGTGCTCACTGCCCATATTCAAAAGGGAAGAATGACCTATTCAGGAGAGATATTAGAGGACTTTTTCTGGTTGTAATGGTGGACAGTGATAGAAATTACTGACTCCCGTAGAACACACAGGGAATCAGCAAAGGTGACCCAAAGTGCTGATTCCTAATTACACATGTTGCACTTTCCAAATGACAACAGCCCATTGGTTGAAGAAGTTTTCCTTTATTTAAAATTAAAATGCCCATCGATGTATGATACACTTCTGGAGTAGGTGGGACAGGAAGAGATAGGACTGAGTGCTCACTGCCCATATTCAAAAGGGAAGAATGACCTATTCAGGAGAGATATTAGAGGACTTTTTCTGGTTGTAATGGTGGACAGTGATAGAAATTACTGACTCCCGTAGAACACACAGGGAATCAGCAAAGGTGACCCAAAGTGCTGATTCCTAATTACACATGTTGCACTTTCCAAATGACAACAGCCCATTGGTTGAAGAAGTTTTCCTTTATTTAAAATTAAAATGCCCATCGATGTATGATACACTTCTGGAGTAGGTGGGACAGGAAGATAAGCCTACTCAGTCTAACCTAGGAACTTAAGCTACTGATCGAGGGTAGGGAGACTACCATTCGACGATAAGAGGCCTGTTTGGCATCCCAGACAGAATCGATGCAATTGCCCTTAATTGCTTCATTAATCCCTGGGGATGTAAGTAATAAGCCACTTGTCAGAGTGTTGTGTTTTGCTCAGGTGTCACTGAGTAGTGTGCTGATCTTTAAGTCGGAACGTTCAGGGTTCAAGATCTACCCTCGGGGTTAAAATAGACTAATTGATACTGCCACATCAGTGCTGTCCTGAGATAATCCTACACATCAGATGTATATGAGGCATTAAACCAAAGCCACTCTGCCCGCTAAAGGCACCCTTATTATTTTGAACGAACGTGAGGAGATTATACTTGGTGTCCCGGCCAATATTTATTGCTCAATCCCGATGAGCAGATGATCCAGTCATCATCTCCTTCCTGGTTTTCTCATGGCACACAAATTAAATATCACTTTTCTGACATGTGACTACATGATCAAAAGTACTTCGGTTGTTGTATAGAATATCTCTGATTGAAAATTGATTTGTCAGAACCTGGATGTATTGTTACTCAACTTTGCTGTTCATTTTTTATTCTCTTCACTCTATGCTGTAAGAAAAAAACTCCTTTCCAACTTCCACCAAAGGAGAATGAGACAAAGCTCAGTGCTATAATATTTCACTTTGTACTAACATCTGGATGAAACTAATATACCTTTCAATGCAAATATAAAACGAATTGAACCCGTTTTAAACGTTTAAAACAAATTATATATTTCACCAAAGGAGTGTATTGAAATATTTCAATAGTTCTCATTGTGTCAAGTACCAGCAAACAGTGGAGTCTGTTCCAATCTAACTTATCTTGTCTAAAGAATAGGCTGAGGAAAAGAACAGCGCATTATGGGCTCCTTCAATTTGAGAATGAGGAAAGGAGTACAGTGTGGATCAGTGATTAACAGCGGGAACAGTATTCTCCAGGTTAGAATAGATGTGCAGTGGAATATACTAAAATGATAGAATGAGAGAAGCTGAAGTGGGATATTGTCGGCTGAATGTTTTATAAGCCTGTTCAAATCGGGTCAGTCAGGATCTTATTGAATGGTGGAGCAGGCTCGAAGGGCCAAGTGACCTATCCTCGTTCATTGTTCATACCTCGAAACAATAATGTTAGTTACTCGAGCGGAGGTATTAAACACACATTTTAAACTGTTACATGGACACATGCTGATATTTCCATCTATGACTCCCTGGGTTTGATAACATGTAGTTGACAGTGGCCCCAGGGGTTCTGCACTTGTTTCAGAGGTCTGGAAATAGATGTACAGGATACTCTGAGATTGCATTAAGATGTTATATAAAAGCACAACTTTTCTACTTGTCTTCCTGCGAGGGTAGAGAGGGTTTTGCTCTTCATCAAACCTGTGCTGCATTTGACTTCAATCTGCTTTTCTTTTTTGCATTATTGTGTGGAGTTTATTCTCTTAAGTCAATAGCCTGGGTTTTGCCCAAAGTTTAAGAGGTTTTTACTCACATTGGTGAGTTTCTGTATCCCATGAGGTCGATTCATTGCAATCAGTAATGGAAAATATAGCAGATCAAATATAATGTTGTTAACTGTTATTAGGTCATTTAACAGGGATAACTATGTGCTGTTCTATGCCCCTCAGGATTTAAAAGCCTTTTCAGTGGGGCCACTGCTGATTTACCCCAGGCGCTACACTGGTGAACTCACTGAGACTGAAACCTTTATAATCTGGGACAATGATGAAATACAAACTGACTGGAACTGCAACTTATCAGAAAAACTAGGGAACAGGGAGAGACTGGGGCCGAAGCTCAGAACACAGAGGCACTGTAAACCCAAGCACCCATTGACACAGCTTCTCGAGATGGGTTATGATGTGGTTCTGCACTATTCGGGTCTGATCTCTGATCAGAACCAATGCTTCTCTGTCAAACCTATGTGGTTTGTGGAAACAAATAATGTCTGCTAGGACGCAACTACAAAGCTCTCCTGCAATAATGTCACACAGAATCAAGTGAAATTTGGTGTATCCCCTTTTGGGGCTTCCTGCATCCTTTCAAGTGGCAGCTGAATTTGTTGGTCAGGTATCAGTTACCATCGAATTGGATGAAATCTTGTTAGTGGTTCATTTATTTACATTTCCCTATCTCTGAGGTTTGCCCCATTTCTTTATTAAAGAGCCAATGTGTGTGAGATCTCTTTAGTGCTGTCTATAGGAGAGCCGTGTTCCTGCCACTGTGCAACTTCATATTGATATCTGCCTTTAAAAACAATCTGAATCTATGGTCACATACTGGTGTCGGAACTGAGTAAGGCTCATAATAGAATGACCAACTCGACAACTGCTACAAACCAATGTGGGCTAGATTTTCCAACTGTCATTATCACAAGGGTGCTTTTGGTGCCACATTCACTATTCAGAATAACAATTGGTTTTTCTGCTTGTGCAGAATTTCTCTCTATTACTTTAAATAATAGTGTACTGTGTGTGGTTTGTTTCTATTTATTTCTGTTCCTCAATGACTTTGAAATTCTTACTGAAAAAGTATCAAAGGCAAAGTAAAGCCATTCTTCTCTCTCCAGAAGTACATTGTTGCTGGTTTTCCTCTGAGGCCAGTGCAGAACTCTACCAGTTCATTGTAGGCCTGATACATTATAGTTAAATTTCACCTCTGCCAGCTGGTACAACATGGAAATTTGAGTATTGATGAAAATAAAGATTTTTAAAATTTAAATCTTTAGTATTGTACTTATCAGGACACAATCAAGAATACCAATGGGAAGGGAGAAGACATTTAATCTGTCTGGGTAATGAGTGCTGATTGGTAAAGACATGGAGAATGGACCAGGTGATGATTGGCAGTTAACTGCCATTGCTTGTTGTGATTCGACTAAATTGGTGATGGCCATTCTCTGATTCATTTGTCAGGGCAATACCTTGACCACTCAGGCAACCTGCCAATTGAAAACTCAACAAAGTTTAGCTGTTAACTGTCCATCACCATCTGACAAGCCCATTTCCATTGGTGACATCTCCATCAATCGTTGTGTACTTTCCAAAGCTGCAGATCTCTTTTCCTGTTCAGTGTAAACTGTTGTTTCCCTTTACATCAAAATCCTTGCTACTATGATGATGCATGCAAGACAAAAAAAAAGTATGTCCTATTTTACAGCAATACCCAATTTCTGTATTTGCAAACAACTGTTTGAAAATGGGAACTTTTTGCAAATGGAGGATCCAACATCCGGCTGATATGATTAAAATGGAGGAGAAAGTGAGGACTGCAGATGCTGGAAATGTGTTGCTGGAAAAGCGCAGCAGGTTAGGCAGCATCCAAGGAACAGGAGAATCGACGTTTCAGGCATAAGCCAAAACGTCGATTCCCATGATTAAAATGGAATCTAGTTTTCGAAGTTGAATTAATTTAACCCCCTGACAAGCCCACTTTGTACATGCAGATCCACTTTGAATATTGTATCAGTCTGGCTGTTGAAAGGCAGCTTTGGAAAGTTGTTTATTTATGTTAACTTCAATTTAATGAATTGCTGAACCGGTGGAAAATACATTCTATTGCATTTACGAAACTAAGATATCTTGTGAAATCAGGAGATGTGCACAATGCAAATGAACATCCCATTTACTGCTGGCCTGGACAAGACTGGTAAATTTAAACTGGCGCTTATAGAGAAAAGACAGAGAACTTAACTGGCTCATTATCATCTAATGTATTGAGTTTAAACTTATGTCTGTCTGTAAATTCTTCAAGGCCTTGATCCATGCTGTCTCTTGTACTTTTTATATACACACTCTGTTCTTTTGGTTCTCTGATTGCTTTATATCTTTTTGTCCACGAGTATGGTCAAGTCCCCTTAATTAGCTGTACTTTACTGATAAACTTCCTCAGATGCCCTCTTTACTCATTCTCTCTTTGAAAGCTTACTTAAAAGGCAGTTTCATGTTTCTGCTCATTGGTCCAAACTCTACTGATACATGTCAACAACCTTCTCCTGTTTGGCTTTCGGTGCATCCTTTTCCAGTTTGGAAGGTCGAACTCAAATGCTGAATATAGGGTTAAAGACAGGATTCTTGGCAGTGTGGATGAACAGAGGGATCTGGGTGTGCAAGTACATAGATCCCTCAAAGTTGCCACCCAAATGGATAGGGTTGTTAAGAAAGCATATGATGTTTAGGCTTTCATTTACAGGGAAATCGAGTTTGAGAGCCACGAGGTTTTGCTACAGCTCTACATGTCCCTGGTGAGACCACGATTGGAATATTGTGTCCAGTTCTGGTCACCCTGCTATAAGAATTATTTACAGGCTTTGGAGAGGGTGCAAAGAAGGCTTACCAGAATGCTGTTTGGACTGGAGGGCTTGCCTTATGAAGAAAGGTTGAATAAGCTTAGACTTTTCTCTCGGGAGAGAAGGAGGAAGCGAGGAGACCTGATTGAGGTGTCCAAAATAATGAGAGGAATAGATAAAATCAAAGCTAGAGAATTTTCTGCAGGGCAGGATTGACAGGTACGAGGGGGTCATAGTTTTAAGATATTAGGAGAAAGGTATTGAGGAGACGTTAGAGTAGGTTCTTGACACAGAGAGGTGTGAATGCATGGAATACATTGCCAGCGGTGGTGGCGGAAGCAGAGTCATTAGGGACATTTAAGTGACTGCTGGACATGCACATGGTTAGCAGGGAGTTGAGGGATGTGTAGGTTGTTATTATATTTTACATTAGGATTATAACTCGGCACACTGTCGTGGGTCTGAGGGCCTGTTCTGCGCTGTACTTTTCTATGTTCTCCGTTAAAGCATATCATAAATGTGAGTAATAATGTCCACTTTTGGTAGATTTAATTGGAATGTATCTGCCAAACCTTTAGCAAAACTGAATCAGCAAACAGCTTCAAACTGTGCGCACATCCATCACATAACATTGCTGCTCCTCATTAACTCTTCAAATACACTGCTCCATTCCAAATAGCGGACCACCCGTTCCCATTCAGAGAAATTTGTATCTGATGGATGGAAGCGGTTGTTTCTGTACTTCTGCCATTTTTATTGAACTCATCTCAAGCTACACTTTAAAATTTGACAGTCAGGCCAAGACTGTTTGTGTTAAGCTTTATCAATTTGGACAAGTTTTCCAGCTCTTCATGTTCTTGAATATTGGAATGGGACTGGGGTCTATCAGGCCTCAAGGGACAGGCAGCAAGGTCATTAGGTGGATAATACGGTGGAAGATGACAAGGGAAGGAAGGAGTTTCAGTGCCTCTCATATTTCCATCTCCGTAGTATTTTATTGATCCCAAATTAGGGAAAAGATGACCACTCAGGTGGTCAATGTAGAGACTGTTCCCGCCAGTGCTGGCAGTTTATTAGCAGTAGGTGGGTCCTCTATTGGGTGGGAGACCTCCTCCTGCATCCTAGAGACACGCCTGCAGGATGTCCCTCCTAATGAAGTACCTCATGGCTCACAACAGGGTATCCCATCTGCATACTGGAACAGTCTCCTGTCCAGGTTAGCGATCATTACGGGAACTGGAAATCAGAGTATGTGAGTGAAAGAAGCCGTGAGGGCTAGAGTGTTCACAACATTCCCAGGACCAGGTTGGCAGGTCCTACTGAAGCCATTAATAAGTCATTAAGATCCCCCAATTGGTGCATGAACAATGGGTTACTCCTACTCCTAGTAAGAGTATTGTGATTAATGCTTTTTAGTGCTATTACGCAAATAGTGAAGTGTGGCCATGTGATAAAATCATTTACATTCACTGCTGAATACTCGAGACTTTTTTGTGAGAAACTTTATAATTTTTCTAGTTGTTCTGAACACACTTTTTATTTCATACAATGGTGATTTTCTACATAGGATTACAGAGGAAAAACAGACCATTTGGCACAATCAGTCCATGCCAGTGCTTATGTTCCATTCAAGGTGTTTCACATCTTTCCTCATCGAAATCACGCATTGTAATTCTCTATTCCCAACCTTTCCAAGTGCTCGCCTAGTTTCCTTGAAATACATCTAAACTATTGATTTCAACTATTCCGTCTGGTCACATATTCCCCGTTCTCATCATTATTTCAGTGAAGAGGTTTCTTCTGAATTCCCTTTTGGATTTCTTGAGGTACCGCCTTATATTGACAGCCTCTAGTTATGTTCTATCCCAAAGTGAAATGTTTTCTCTGTACCTTCTCCTTCAAAACCTCTCATAATTTTAGAACTGTCAGCCTTCTTTTCAAGAGAGAAGAATTCTTCCTTGACATGCACAGCCAGAAACTTGTGTAGCATTTTTATAAATCTTCTTTTCACTCTTTCTCATACATTCTATAAAATGTCAACTGGAACTGCAGGCAATACTCTTAATTATAGTCAACCAAATTATTAGATTACTTACAGTATGGAAACAAGCCCTTCAGCCCAACAAGTCCACACCGCCCCACCGACGCACAACCCACCCATACGTCTAACCTTAACCGACACGACGGGCAATTTAGCATGGCCAATCCACCCTAACCTGCACATCTTTGGACTGTGGGAGAAAACCGGAGCATACCCACGCAGACACGGGGAGAATGTGCAAAATCCACACAGTCAGTCGCCTGAGGCAGGAATTGAACCCAGGTCTCTGGCGCTGTGAGGCAGCAGTGGAAACCACTGTGCCACCAAGCCACCCACATTTAAGAGGGACCCTACTTTCAAATCTATCCCTTTCGAGATAAAGCTTAGAGCTTTGTTTGCATTTTTATGGCCTTTAGAACCTGTGGTGAAATTGTTAGTGACTGATGTAATTGTCTGAAATCCCTTTGTTTGTCTCCCTCCCTTAGATGTGCATCTTTGAAAAATGACCTGCACATTATTCCTACCAAGATGTAACACCTTACATTTATCTGTGTGGATCTTCATTTGCTAATTATTTCCAATTTGGTATCATTGAATTGCTAACTTTTTTTGTCTTAATTAGATACAATATTTAATTTGCAGTTTTACTTTATATTGTTTTGAATTTTTAGAGACGTGCAGTAATCCACACGGTAACTATAACAACTAAATGTAGAATGACAGATAGATGAAAATTATTACAAACACAGGACTAATTAATAGACTCTATTAACTGCAAGGTCAAAACAGGGAATTATTTTTTACACGAATGATATGGTGAGATTATCCGTAGTGCAATAACTTTTTCTCCATTTTTTTGTTGCAGTTTATTTCCTCAGGTCTTTCTGTGCTACTGGTATGAAATTGAAAAGGCACCCATCCTCCATTTTAAGCTAAATGATAATTAAAACAAAACAGCATTTATATAAAATGTAACATGATTTATGAAGCCATCCCTCTAGGCTTATACATATTCACAGCCATGTAGAGTTATATAGGGAGAGGCAGAATAGGCTGGGGCTGATTTCTCTGGAGCATTGGAGACTGAGGCGTGACTTTATAAATGTTTATAAAATCATCAGAGGCATGGATATTGTGAATAGACAAGGTTTTTTTCCCTGAGGCGGGTGGAGTCTCACCTAAACCTATACTCGTGAGTATAGGTTTAGAGTGAGAGGGGGAAAAGTTGAAAGTACCTAAGGAGTAACATGTGCATGCAGAGGATGGTGTGTATAGAATGAACTGCCAGAGGAAGCGGTGGAGGCTGGTGCAATTTCAACATATAAAAGACACCTGAGTGTGTATACGAATAGGAAGGGTTTAGAGGGAAATGGGCCAAGTACTGGCAAATGGGACTAGATTCGTTTAGAATATCTGGTCAGCATGGGCAAGTGAGACTGAAAGACCTGTTTCCAAGTTGTAAATCTCTATGACTCTATGATCTACCCCTTTGCTCTTAATGTACTAGTCGAATCTCTTTGGATTATCTTTAACATTATCTCCCAAGGCTTTCTCATTTTCCTTTCTTGCCCTCCTCATTTCCCTCTTTAGAATGTCCCTGCACCTCTTGGACTCTTCGAGTTCACTTGATCTCATTTATCTATATCTAATATATGATTCATTCTTAATCTGACCCAGAGCCTCAATATCTTTATTCCTCCAGTGTTCCCTCCTCTTACCAGCCTTATCTTCACACTAACAGGAACATCACGCCTCTGAACTCACGTTATCTCACTTCTGAAAGCTTCATTCTTGCCGGCCGTCCCTTGAGCTGCAAGCAGTCTACTCCAATCAACCCTTCAAAGTTTTTGTCTCATACTATCAAAATTTGCCCTCGTCCAATTAAGAACTTTAACTTATATATAATGCCAATCCTTTCCATAGATATTTTACAACTAATCGAATTATGACCCCGGCCACAAAAAGCTCCCCTACTAAGCATTCAGTCACTTGCCCTGCCTTGTATCTCAAGAGTAGGTCAGGTTTGCTCCTTCTGAGGTAGTTACATCTGCATATTAATGAAGAACATTGACTTTAGCACTTACCAAATTCCATACCATCCAAGCTCTTAAGACCATGGCTGTCCCACTGTATGTTTAGAAGTTTAAAATTTGCGATTGTTACAAACCTATTATTTTTACATATAAATAAGATCTTTCAACATATTTGTTACTCAATTTCACTCTGACTACTGGGGGGACTATTACAATTGCATCAAAGTAATCACGCCCTTCTTATTTATGAGTTCCATCCACATAGCTTCACTGGACCATCCCTCAGAAATCCCTTGTGTTAGAACAGCACTTATATTTCACCACAAGAAAAATTGACTCCAATCTCCTTCTAGCTCTTCCTATTTCTGCCGTACCTTTGATGGTGGGAGGGGCTTTGAACATAAATTATTCAGTTTACTGGTGATGGTTCGTAGCTGAAAATAAAGATACCATGGGTGATTTGGGTGATGGGAAATAAAAGGTTACATTGTGTGGAAGGAAAATTCTGGATATAAACAAGATTTTTACAAACCGATCTCCATTCTGTCTGCCCAGGTCTTGCCTACACCGCTGTACCTCCAGAGGACTTTTATTTTGATGAGTTCAAGTTAATCTCAGCCGCTGTTTTGTACTTGTCAACTATTTGTTAACGGGGGTTTGCCGTTTCAGAATGTAGGTTACCTTATTGTGTACGTTCTCAGAGTTCAGTGTTTGGGGTCCTTGTTGGTTCACCCTGTGCTTTGGTATATAATGCAAAATTACAGAAAAATATTAATAGCAATTTAAGGTAAAATGTTAGGATATTGGAAGAACAGCTAAGAGCATCAAGTTTGACAGAGGGTTGTGGGACAGGACATGGAAAGCAGCAGGGTTTCCAAAACTTCTCATCTCTGCCTTCCCTGATCGAAATCAACCTGTGATTTATCATTTTTGAGGATTGTTATTCATTAATATCGGTGTGTCAGATAGATCTCAGTCTCAGGGAGGTGTGGCGTGCTTCTTTGTTTTGTGATGAACTCAGAGGAACATACAATAGTAAAGGAGTAAACCCAAAGGGGTGAAGGAGCAGAGGATCCCCCGTGTGTATGTGCACAAATCAGGGAATGTACCATGACACGTGGACAGAAGAGCAAATAAACCCAACTTCATCAATAACGCTGTAGAGAACAAGCACAAAGCAATTATATTAAACTCAAATAAAACAGTCTCTTGTCTCACCTGGAATGTTGCATCTTGTTTCCGATGCCACGTTTTTGAAAAGATGCGAAGTTATGAGATTGGGTGCGTGACTGATTCACAACACTATTCCCGGAATGATACACCTCACCAACCCTGAGACGTTGGGACTGTTCTCCTCTGCTGATAGTTTCCAGACTCTGTGAACAGTTGCTCTGATTGGTTCTCAATTCCGTCTTGCGTCACATAGATCCCAATGGCTGAATATTTCAAGTACTCATGAGCTCTGCCTGATCAACATCGACCTCTGATTTATTATTTATGAGGGTTGCTGTTCAGTAATATCCCTGTCTCAGATAGATCTCAGTCTCATTCCCTGGGATTTGACAGATGCGGTGTGTCAAATAGACCCCAGGAATTGTGATACATGAGATTTAGGTGTGAGAAAAACTCCAGTCCTGAGAATCTGCCCTTGGATTGTGCACGTGTTGTGTCTGAATACCTGACTGAACGTTGACATTTTTGGCTGATGAATGTTTCGTTGGGCGCTTTAGGTGGTGATTTCTGCATTACTAACCCAGGCTGTCCCCACATTGGGAGTACTTTTAGTTTAGACAGTGTAGAGTAAAGTTTCAAACTCCTTTGCCTGCCTTTTATAGGCTTCTGGTGGAGCAAAGCTCCTCATTTGTATCATTAGATGACCCAAAGTCGTGACCCTTTGTGCATAAGAGGAAATGTTCTCTTATCATTCTGCCTCTGGAGTGTTCCATCAGGCATATCGTGTGATAGATGTATTTACATTATTGGGCTGCATGGTAGCGCAGCATTAAACTAAATGACTGGATGAAACACAACCAAACAGAACAAGTGAAAGCATTTGGCTGGGAAAGGAGTAGGATGTGGGAAAATCTATTATTACTGACTGGTCTTGAAGAAAGAATTAAGTAAACTCAAGGTTAGTGCATATTCATTCGAGATTTATTAACCATTTCAGAAAGCATTTTTATCCAAAAAGTTGATGTAAAAGCTAACAGAAGTGAATATAATGGCTGGATGCCACATTCAGATGAGAACACATGCGCTGTGAGCTGGGAGTTTTCTGTACATCAGTAACAGTCACAAGAAAGGGAATACAAAGGCTCTTCAGAAAGGGTTACATCAGTAACAGTCACAAGAAAGGGAGTACTAAGGCTAATCAGAAAGGGTTACATCAGTAACAGTCACAAGAAAGGGAGTACTAAGGCTCATCAGAAAGGGTTACATCAGTAACAGTCACAAGAAAGGGAGTACAAAGGCCCATCAGAAAGGGTTACATCAGTAAAAGTCACAAGAAAGGGAGTACAAAGGCCCATCAGAAAGGGTTACATCAGTAACAGTCACAAGAAAGGGAGTACAAAGGCTCATCAGAAAGGGTAGGTAACCATTCTGAGTAAGGAACTAATAAAAGCAAAACAAATGGGGCTTCAAACAACTGGGAAGCTACAAATTCTTCCATCCACAACCATCTCAAAGATATCAAAGTAAAAAGGAAAATCCATCAATAATTGTCTCAGTAACACGCTGATAAACTGAAGTAATCTCACTGTTAGAGTCAGCAACAGGACAGATTGTAGATTGGGAATTCAGAGACCTTGATAAGCAGATCACGAAAATCAAGGGGGTCCACAATTCATTCACTTAACCTGGAAAAGAGGCAAAAAGCAATGACGCAGATATTTATGATCAGGGACTTTCAGACTTAATGTTTATTCAATGGCACACTTAGAGATTTTACAAAACATATTGGGCTGCTTGGCGTGAGAAAGATGTGATTATTCTCACCTTCACCAGAGTGACGGCAGCGCTGTAGAAAATACTCAGGAAGAACAAGGTGATGAACGTGGAAGCAGTTGTCCAGATGTTGCTGTTATCATCATCATAGTCTTCAATCCAAGTGCGATCTATTGAATCTATGAATATAAAGCCGAGAGAACGCATTTAGATTGTTTATTGATCCAGATCGATCTATCTGCATCCAAGTCATGTAATTAGAGGCCATTACATCTTCATAAAGCAGTCAGGTATTTCTCAAGTGTGACTCTTATCTGTATCTGTTAGTGCATCATTGACTCTCAGCAAGAAATTACAAATACTAACTGCACATGTACTTTCTTCATTGTCCATGTCAGAACGCTTTAAATTATTTTTCTTTTAATCTATTATTTAAGGATATTATTATTTGAGGAATGCTGATAACTAATGATTATTTTAATTGAATCATTATATTTAAAATATAGGCTGTGATAGCACTTTAGTTGAAAATTGTGGCCATCACTGAATAAAAGTTCAAATGTGGTTCTCATCTTTATGTATTGGTGACCAATTACTTGGCAAATCATGAATATAAGTGACATCACAGTCAGGACATTGCTTCATATTTTTGTTTGTCGGATCTGTACATTTAGGAATAAGTGTTTGTACATGTGTCCCTTAATTTATTTGATCTACTGCTTGGTGTGTTTGGTTTTCCTTTAATGTTTGTGTATGTGGTTATGAGAGTCTCTTTCTTCACTCTTGCCCATGTTGGAGTTTGTGCGTGAATAAACAAATTCCTGTTCCTTTACTGCTGGTGTGCTCATGTGTTTGTGTACCTAAATTTTGGTCTTTTCACATTGTGTAAGCATCATCACGCTAATATGCCACCTCGTTGCTGCCCCTATGCTTATCTTGTAATTTCTTTGTGAGTGTTCACTTTTCATTAGTGCTATCTAAAATGTGTGCTTATGCGTCTGTTTCAGATCCTACCTACATTAGGTTATTTTCATGTTTATGCTTAATAAATGTTAGCATGCAATGATATATTTTGATGGATGTTTATATTTATATGATGATGTTTGCTGTGTGACAATCTTTCCCAAACCATCTCCTGAGAAGCTTGTTTGTGTTATTGTTTGTGGATGCTTGCTGATGCTTGTGCCCATTATCCTTATTTAATAAACACCCCTCTATTTGTTGATCTATGCACTTGTGTGTCTGCATGTGAGACTCTGAATTTGTGTGTACGTGTGATATTGTATCCATGCTGATCAATGTGGTTTAAAAATAACTAATTAAGCTGCCTCTGTCATTGTATGTTTGTGATTCTGAAAATGGGAAAATTATGATATTAATATTTATCTCTGTGCACTTACGTGCCTGTGTGAGTTGACAAGTGGGAGGACATTTTTCAGAATTTGAATCTGTGTTCATGCGTGTATGTCTGTACGCATTGTGCTGTATGAATGTAAATGTATTTGTGTGTTACCGTGTGTCTTTGTTTCTCATGGTTATGTGTGAGTACCCCTGTTCATTTGTGCAAATGATTTTCATTCAGTGTATGTGAGTTTTTGTATGAGCTTAGAGAGTGTTCAAGTGCCACTTGCATCTGTGGCTCTGTGTGAGTATGCATGTGTGACATCTTATCTATATGCACATTTGAGTGTGCACATAAATATGTGTCTTTAGGTGAGAGCTCGTATATGTGTCATTACGAGTGTATTTGTGATCATCTCTCTGTATCTGTTCTTATACCAGACTGCAATTTTTATTGCTGTAATTTATTGTTCGAATTTTAATGGATTGCCCATAATTAGATCTGACCTTGGTGTTGTAGGAAACATTTCCCATCGTCATGGAGAGATAAATGTTTTATGAGCAACACTTCTGTTGCAGTGATAGAATTTCTGTCTCTGAGAGAAAAGTCTTGAGTTCAAATCCCCACTGCCCCAGAGATAACATTTCTGAATATGTTTATTAGAAAATGTCCACTTGTGTTCTGTATGTGAAACAAAATGATATCAGGTATTCGAATACCAGAATTGACCCCATGTGCTCCAGAAAACTGAGACAAACCTATGGAATACAAACCGGGACGATGCAAACACCAGTTTTGGATTATGGGAATCAATGTTCATCATTTGTTAACAGAGCCAAGCATGTCCAACATGCTTCAAAGGTATTATTTTGCATGGAAATGTTAAATCTTTGGACAGTAAGCAAGAAGCTGACTGTTCCTGTTAGTAACTGGGTTACATTACAGAGGACATCTTCCATGAAAACTCTTCACAGGGAGCAAGAGGACAGACCATTCATCGTTCCCCTCCCCTCTGCTTCACGACAACTTATCTGTTGATTCTCTTTGGTGTGAAAGTGAAGATACGTTCTGTCAACTCATGCACTGGTGCAAGATCCCTGGCAATTCCCCAGAAACAAAGGTTACATTCAAACTCTTCTGCACTATTTACGATTGGTATGTTCCAATCAAATTTAATTTTAAAGTGTCTTAAATTTACATTTCCAATTGGTGCAATGTGGCAGTTTAAAACTGACATGAATTTTGTAAGAGTGTCCAGTCGGGGGAATCAAGAACACCAAGTTCATAACTCGTGCTCTACCCTTGACATAAAATGGACATTGTCAGATTTTGTCACAGAGGGATTTAGGATGGATAAGGTATTTGGCGGAATCCTGCAATGAGTGAACTTTACTCTGTCTCTGACCCAGGGTGTATCTGAGCAGAGAACATTAACTGCACAAGACACTCGTCCTAGACCTGTTGATAATCCACTTTAACTACACAGATGGAATGGAAGTCAGGGTGGGAAACAATTAATTCAGTATTTAACTCACAACTGGAGGGAAAAAAACACTTCTATTACTTCTGTTGAATTATTAAATTCAACTTTGAAATTTTTATTGACATGAATTAACAGTGTCCATCAGTGCAAGCGAAATGTTTACAAAACTTGGTTTACCGCTGGATTTATCGACTGTTCTGTTGATTATCTTCAGTGGAATCGCTTCATGTTCCACCACACAGGAGTAAGAAGCACCGCTGGCCCACTCCTCCGCTGTAATGGATAACAGGCTGTACATGAAGAAGGAGATGTTGTCACTCTCCGCCATCACCTCAGTGTTCTTGTAGTTACTGGGATTCACCGGCTTGTCATTGTTTGTCCACTTGACGAAGATCTCTCGGGGGGAGAAACCTCTCACTAAACAGGTGAGGGAGAGAAACCTCTGAGCGGAGATTTCTTCTGTTGGTGGCAGGAGGACCGACACTGATGGCTCCAGCGGATTAATCACTGCAGAATATGTGAGACAAATATAAATCAACCAAAAAATCCTGAACCAATATCACAATTTCACTAAATATTAAACTATGCCACGTTTAATTTGGGATTTATTCACTTCCGTTTACTAAAGGAGCAGAATGGTACACATTCTGTTCAGTAAAAAAAGTCGAGTTTAATGTGAAAGTTGCCTCCATGTTTCCAGCCCACAACAAGGACATTCTGTCCAACTGTCATTGCTGATGGTGACGTCACAACCCAGGCTTCTTCCCACTTTATCTGACTGAATCAGAATACAATATCCTTTGGTCCATCTTTATCTTAATCAGCTACCCAGCTATCCTGCCTTCAGATGCACCATTAATACTCCCAATGGTGTTTGTTCATACCAATCAAACCCTGACATTGATGTAACTGCATCTGGATTACACATGGGATCCTTTGTGTTTTAATCTCACCGCTCACCTTTCTCCTTGTGGATGGAGTCTCTCCGCGGAGTCGGTAGATTCTGATGGTACACCACACATTCAAAAGTAACGCCACTCAGCCAGGCTTCAGTAGAAATGTCTAATTTGCTGATCACGCTGTCGGGATTCTGTCCAGGCTGGTCAGCAATCTCTGTTTTCAGAGGCTTCTTTTCTTGTTTCCAGGTCACGTTGACTCCAGAAGGAAAATTGGACACAACGCAGGTTAACGTCACCGTCGCCTCCAGTAAGACTTGTTCCACTGGCGGTGGGAGGATTTTAACGGTGTTAGGGTGGCACTCGGTATCTTCTATGAAAGAAAAATCAAAGTCAATGAAAAATGCCCCTTTATGATAAAAACAGCCAATCTTCAGATTACTTCTTCACAGGGTGAAGACACCACCTTCAAAATGGCAACTCCAACTATTGCTGAAACGATGCTTCATGTTGTTGATGTATTTTGATTTGTGAAAGCATTTGTGATTACGTATAACATACCCTGTGTAATTACTCCTAAAGAACACTGGCTTTGTAACAAGTGAAACCTGAAAAAAAATAAAATAATCGAAGATACCATCATGTAACCCATGGAATTACCTTTCTTTCAGAGTCTGTCTCTCACTTAACACCATCTATTGATACTTGTGACAAGAGTAATCTCAATATAATGAGTTCATTTCCATGTTCATAACCCTTTGTTGCAAATGCTGCTGGTCATTCTGACTGCCAAATCACATCCTACATTTTAGACAAATTATAATAAATAATAATTATTCTCTTTGCAGAGTTCTAAAGTGTTACAGGAGCGGTGAACAGCCATGGAAATTCTGTTCATTATATTTAACGTGATCAAAAATACTTTGCGTTATTGGTGTGATGTCATTCTCTAATTTATGTCATTGTTCCTCGTGAGCTGTGTTTGGAGTAGATCAGAAAACAAGACATTGAGTACAGCATTGGATATCGAGAAGGACACCCATCTCCTTAAGTCTTTCCCTCCATTCAGTTTGTTCGTAACTGGTCTGTACTTTCACTTTATTTACTAAGGTGCGTTTTTTAATTTCTTCATAGAGCAGGGGAGCAAAAAACAAACAAAAGCGTCTTAAATCAATCTACAAACGCGATGGAAATGTGCACTAATTTTATAGACATCCACTACTCACTGTGTAAACATCGCTACCCCAAACCAGGCTAAATCAGCCTGTCTCGAGTTCCTAGTTCATTCATCCCTATTGGACCGTTCTTACCAGAATTTATTCTCCTGCCTCATCCACTAATTACAGAGACCATCTTAAAGAAGCTCATTGAGATCACGTTTATCCCAGTTGATGTGATACCCACTTGGTCTGGAGTCTGATCCCATAAATGAAGTTAAAGAGCTCAGTACCAGATAAAAATCGATGTCGTAAAATGTCCAAGGCCAACAGGTCATTCCTGAGCAGGGGATGATGCACTGAACGCATTTTAATTTATTTTCAAGTAAGGGTCACTGCATATTTTAACCACGTCATTTTGAGACCACAACATCATAAGATAGAGGATCAGAATAAGGCTGTACGGCCAATCCAGAGTTTAGATCAGAATGATGCTGGAAAAGCACAGCAGGTCAGGCAGCATCCGACGAGCAGGAACATCGACGTTTCGGGCTACAGCCATTCTACTGTCATCTCTAAACAAGAGCCGATCTATCTCTGGCTTGAATACACACAATGGCCTGGCCTCCACAGCCCTCTGCAGCAACAAGTTCCACAGCCTCATCACCCTCTGGCTGAAGACATTTCTCCCCACATCTCAGTTCTAAACGGTGCCCCTTTGACCTTGAGACTGTGCCCTTGGGGTCCTAGTCTGGCCGACCAGTCAAAACATCTATTCCACGTTCACTCGACCTCAGTCTCTCAGTATTTTCTATGTTTCAATCAGATATCTCTCCAATATCCCCCCTCCACCCCCAAACCTATCCTTGAAGGGGCCCTCTGAACGCCTCTCCCAGCATGGTCAGGCAATAAACTATTTAACAAAGCTCACTGTCTATATATCTATCTTCAACAGAGAGGAAACATGCTTTTCTGACTTGCCAAAATGTTGAGTCATGAGCGATGCTAATGTCACACTCAAAGTGAAATGCGATATGTTGCATGTTGGGAAACGAGAAGCTGTACCGTACTGTTTACTACGCCTGATAAATGAGCGTGTTTGATTCACATCAGAGTTTAGAAGTATTTGTAGCTCTCTCAGTGTGTGTCTCTTACCCTGGAGTGCGGTGATGTTTTTACTTTGAATGTTCTCTCCATGATTGACCTGGCAGGTATAGACTGCGCTGTTGAACCATTCACCATAAGGGACCATCAGCCGACTCATCACCGAGAAGTTCCCGTTTGCCTCACACACAGGAGACGTGAAGAAGCCAGAATCCAAGGGTCGGCCATTTTTCAACCAACTCACGGAGGTTGACTTCGGATGGAAATCGATGATTGAACAGACGACGGTTGCAAACTTGCTGCTTGCGATTTCTTCACTGGAGCTCACGGTTAGGAGAAGAGTTGGTGGGAGAATACCTAGATCATTAGGAAACACATCGCATAAATTATCTGATGAATTTCAGAACAAATACAATCAGTTCTCATATATCAAGGTTTCTTGTGGTTAATGGATACAAGAATCATAATTATGCAGAGTGCTGCAGAAGCTGGGATCCACACAGAAAGATCAGCAGGACAATGTGAAAAGCTAAAATTATAGGACACAGCAAGGGAGTCAAGGAGGCATAGAAACTATAGGCCGGTAACATCAAAAGGGAGATAGCAATGTTGGATGGTATTCGTTTTAATGACAGAGTCTGATGAACAAGGCAGACAAATTACTGGCATAAATGAGGAAATGATGCGGTTGCTATCACAGAGACATATTGAGAGCCAGGCAGGAGTGGCTATTCAACATTCCAGGATTTAGTGCCTTCAGGCGAGACAGGGAAAGATGGAAAAGGATGAGGGCTGGGGTGTACAGTGCAGAATGTTGCTTCTGTCGCAATTCTGACAAGAGTATTTTAGGCTTTAAAGAGAAATGAAACCATGGATCCCTCCTCGAACAAAGGCAAATGGACAGTACTTCAAAACCAAAATACAGCAAACATAACTACTGGGAGAGCATGATAGACCTTACTATAGGTCCAAAAGAGAAAGTGAACATACATGGGCAAATTTCAGAGAAATGTAAATTAAATAGGGGAATGAGAAAAGAGGTTTTTAACTTCCTCAGCATAGGCTTGGATATTCATTTTGTCAAAAATTTAGAGGGAGCAGAATTCTGAAAATGCCCCCAGGAGAATATTTTAACAAAGTATGTGTTTAATACTGAGAATTTTAATCCAGACCTTGCAAGAGAGGGGTGAACCTGGACTTAACTTTAGGGAATGAAGTCGACCCAGTGGGTAAAACCTCAATGGTGGAGCACTTTGCAGACAGTGATCGTAAATCAGTTGGATTTCAGATTGTACTGCAAAGGAATAGAAATTGGCCCAAAGTTTTGAAAAAGGGAAGGACAATTTTAGTAAGATCAGGTAATGACTTGACCAGAGTGGACTGGAAGCTGACACTTATTGGTAAATCTGAGTCAGAGCAGTGTGACACATTTAAGAGAGAGATAAGAAAATCACAGGGAGGACATTTCCCAGGAAGCCACTGAGTGGGACCAAGAATGCAGTGGGCTCTGGACACCAAAGGGCATGGAGGGTGAGATAAAGAGAAACAAGGGAGGCTTCCGGTCTAAACTGAAATCTCAAAACAATAGGAATTAGTATGGAGTACAGAATGTGCAAGGGGGAGTTTGAAAGACAGAGGAATTAGAAGAGCAAAAGAGACCATGAGAAAATAATAGCAGTCAAAATAAAGGAAAATATTTTTAAAAGTTACACGCTCATTCAAAATAAAATAATTATTCGGGAAACAGTAATGCTCATTAAGTGTATTATTGGAGTGGAACCGAAGGATTAGATTGTGGTCAAAACGAACGTGTTCTGTCAGTGTTCACTAGTAAGAGGGACAATGTGGGGACAGAAAACATGGAGGGGTGTTGTGATGTAGTTTTCAGAAATTAGGACACATGACGTGATGTTCTGTGTTGTCTTGCTGAATGAAAAGTGGTTATATTTCCAGGGCAGATGAAAAGTATACCGAGCTGTTGAGTGATGCAAAGAATGAAATAGTTGGGTCGCTGACAATAATTTAGAATTCCTGTCTGGCCACAGCACTTGTGCCAAGTGAGTGTAGATCAGCCAAAGTTGCACTGTCATGCAGGACGAAGGAAGGTATAAATAATGAAAACACAGATCTGTCAAGCTCATCTCAGTGGTAGGGAAACTATTGAGAAGTGAAGTTAGTCTTCATTTGGAAGATAAATCAACAATTTTCATCACGGTTTTATTGAGAGGAAGTCATGTGTAAGAATTTGATCGTAGTTTTCAGAGAGATAACTCGATGTCCAGATGATAGAAATAATCAGAGCCAATGGGATCGGAGTTAATTTGACAGATTGGATCGAGAACTGGCTGAGTGGTGGGAGCAGGGGATAATAGTCATCGGGTGTCTGCGTGACTGGAAATCTATGTCTCCTGGTGCTCTGTAGGGATTGGTTTGATTTCCTTGTTATCTCTCTTACATACTAATGATTAAGACTCAAATTTAGGAGTATTAACCAGTGAATTCACAGATGAAATGAAAACTGTCATGCTGGTAAGTCATGAGCATAATGGCTTTCGATTGCAGGAGGATATAAAAGGGTTGGTTGTATGTGAAGTGAAGTTGCAAATGGAAATTATTCTGCATAAATGTAAGGTGATGTAATTCGGCAGAAGAATCTGTGAGGTATGACGTTTTGAATGTTGAAACCCTGGAAAGACCTGAGGATCTTTGGTGCATGTACCCACCGATCCCCTATAGTACTGTGTCGTCTGGATAAAGAGGCTAAGAAGGTGAGAGGATATTTGCTTTTCTGAGCCGAGACATTGACAATGAAGAGTAGGGAGATGATACTGGAACTTAATAGAACACTGGTTAGGCCATACTGAAGCGTTGTATGCATGTTATCGAAGGAATGTGATTACACTGAAGGCAGTATTGATGAGATTTGCCAGGATCTTGCCTGGGTTGGAGGGTTTTAGTTATGAAACTAGTTTAGATAGACAGGGGTTTTCCTTGGAGCAGAGGAGAATTAGGGAGAAGATTATCATAATGTCTAGATTTATTTTAGGCATAGACAGGGTAAACTGGATGAAACCTTTCCCCTTGATGGAGAGAGAAGGTAAGGCCAGGAGCTTCCAAGTGGATCTCAGGGGAAAACAAAATCAAACAGAGGGTGGTGTTTGCCTGGAGCTCAGCACCTCTAAGTCATGTAGAGACTGAGCCCCTCATAGTAGGTATGAAGTATTGCGATGCATCCTTGCAAGGGCAAATCACACAAGGCAATGGATCAGGTGCTGGCACATGAGACTGGAATAGTTAGGTGGCTGTTATTGATAGCCATGAACTGAATGGATCAAAGGGCCTTGTTCCTGTGCTGTATAAGGTGATTCTGTGAAAACGGTTATAAATAATGCCTTCTTCATATTAATCCCAGATGCTCTGTTTATCTCAGTTCCCACAACACATACCTGGACATGGCATTTCTTTGCTCTTGTGTGACCCGCTGTGTTGAACCTCACAGTAGATTTTGCTGGGGCAATCTGCCGCTGAATCGGGCAGGGTTAACTGGCTGCTCAGGGTGTAGGTTCCCTTCTTGTTTCTCACTGATGGGTAAGTCTTAAATCCAGTCGTGATTAACTCCCCATCTTTCTTCCAGGTTACCTTGGTGACGTCAGGGGAATAGTACATCGCCAAACAACCAAAGGTCGCAGAACCGGTGTCGTGCTCCTGACAGGAGGAGACCAGGCCATAAAGCGTGGGGGGAGACTGTGTCTCTACAATAGAATGACCAATTGAGCAAGTTAGTTTCTGTTCATTTGACCTTATCAGTTACTCAAATGTATCCTCAGCTGTAAACGTTTGCCAGTATGCTCCCACTGAGTCTACAGCATAACTGGAGTTTATTTTTGTTTCCTACCAGTTGCTGATCATGATCATTGGTTCCTTCTTTAGAAACATGGCCTGGACCTTGACCATTGCCATATAATTTAGGAAGAAGAACATCCTGATCCCACCCCAGTAACTTTGAAGATCTCACCAACTGACACTTTCACTGGATTGCTGTGAAGAGCAAAGAAGTTTCACAAAATACAAACCAAGGAAATGCAGATTCATCAAAATTCTACACTGTGTGCAAACAGGCCATTTGGCCCAACAGGTCCACACCCACCCTCTGAAAAGTAACCCATCCAGACCTATTCCCCTCCCCTATTATGCTACAGTTAACCCTGACTAATGCACCCAACCTCCCAATCACTGAACACAACATTTTCAATTCCCCCAGCTTGCACATCTTTGGACTGTGGGAGGAAATGCACACAGACATGGGGAGAAAGTGCCAACTCCACACAGACAGTCACCCGAGGCTGGAATGGAACCGGAGTCCCTAGCACTGTGAGGCAGCAGCGCTAACCACGGAACCAGCGTGCTGTCCCACTAGGTACTGTGCTGCTGGAAATACCCAACCGCTGGCAGTACCCCCGGAGAGAAATCAGAGTGAATCATAGAACATAGAACAGTGCAATACAGGCCCTTCGGCCCTCGATATTGTACCACCCTGTCATACTAATCTGAAGCCCATCCCACCTACACCATTCCATGTACGTCTGTATGCCTAGGTAAAAACAATGACTACAGATGATGGAAATCCGATTCTGGATTAGTGGTGCTGGAAGAGCACAGCAGTTCAGGCAGTATCCAAGACTGTCCAATGATGACTTAATCTTGGCGAATCTACTACCGTTGCAGGCAAAAGCATTCCATTCCCTTACTACTCAATGACAAAAGAAACTACCTCTGACATCTGTCTTTTCCCTATCTCCACTCACTTTAAAGTTGTGTCCCCTCGTGTTTGCTGTCCCCATACTTGGAAATCAGGTCTAGTGAGCCTTCCTCACTTATCAATGCAAGGCAGAATGTTCTCTCTGGGAGGAAGGTCACTGCAGCAGCAGCACAGGCAGGAGCTGAGCACTGGGACTGGGAGGAGGGCTGTCACGGCTGAACTCATGCCAATTGTCTGGAAGTTGAAACATCTAATTTACAATTATCTGAATTCTGGAGGCCTCTGAAAAATGGAGGACCATTAAGGTTCAGAGGCTTTGGAGTGTTACAGCTGAGTATTTACGTAAATATGATTTGAGAAATGAACTGGTAATGTTTAACTTTAATAACTATCAAATTGACACGCAGTTCACCACCAAACCTCACATTGACAAACCCAACCCATTCATGCCCGGAACACACAACCCCTATCACACAAAACACATCCAAGGCAATCCATATTGGTAGTATAGCTGAGAAGAGAGATCTCGGTGCCCATGTACATAGATCCCTAAAAGTTGCCAGCCAGTTTGATAAGAATTATTTAGAAGGCATACTTTCTGTTGGCTTTCATCAATAGAGGGACTGAGTTTCAGAACCACGAGGTTAGGCTGCAGCTGTACAAAACTCTGGTGTGGCCGCACTTGGGAGTATTGTGCACTGTTCTGGTCACCACATTATAGAGAGAATGTGGAAGCTTTGGAAGAGATCAGAGGAGGTTTACCAGGATGTTGTTTGGTATGACAGGAAGGTTTAATGAGGAAAGGATGAGGGTCTTGAGACTGTTTTTGTTTGAGAGAAGAAGGTTGAGAGGTGACTTAATTGAGACATAAAAGATAAACAGAGGGTGGACAGTGAAAGTCTTTTTCCTTGAATAGTGATGGCTCGCAGGAGAGGACATAGATGATAGATGTCAGAGGTTGTTTCTTGACTCAGAGAGGAGTTGGGGCATGGAGCGCACTGCCTGCAACAATAGTACACTCGCCAACTTTAAGGGCATTTAAAGGTCATTGGATAAATATATGGTTGAAAATGGAATAGTGTAGGACAGATAGGCTTCAGATTGGTTCCACAGGTCAGCGCAACATTGAGGGCTGAAGGGCCTGTACTGCACTGTAATGTTCTATATTCTATATTCCAGATGGACATATGATCTCAATTCCTTTCACTCATTTACACTCCTGCCGCCCTGCACCTGGCCCATGGTGAATCTGGCCCTGACTGGACCTGGCACCATCATTTTCACAACCTCTGACAAAAGCCCACTACCCAAGACATGACCTCAGCCCTTGATCACTGACCTTACATCTTACCCAAGTCAACCTGTGCACATTGCATCCTCGCTACTTTCGCATCTGTGCTTTACAACCTACTATTTTGCCAGACTCGGAGCTTTGCATTTTGACAACACGTCCACCTGTCACTTCATTACAGTGACCTTCCACCCTGAAACATCCTGGCACTATGCCCACCGCTACACTAACAAGCCTGGCATCCTGCCCACCTCTCCATAAACCTGTCTGGCAAAGACAGACCTCCTGCATTTCAGTTCAAACTACCCCTCACCTACCAAGCACAATTCGAACAAATTATCCTGTGACCATTACCACTTACCTTGATGCCACCTTGCCAGACAGAGTGCATGCAAGCTTACCCAGCAGCCAGCCAACACCTCACAGCCTACCAGCCCAAATTCTCCCACATGCCCAATCTAGCCCCTCACTTGCTCACCACCTTCCAACTTTGAGCCTACTCCAACATAAAGTCAGAGAGTCATAAAGTCGTACAGCACAGAAACAGTTCCTTTGGTCCAGCTCATCCATGCTGACCAGAGTTCCCAAATTAAACTAATTCCACTTGCCTGCCTTTGGCCCATATCCATCCAGACCTATCCTGTTCCTGTAGCTGTTCAAATGTCTTCTAAATGTTGGACCTATCTCTGCATTTACCACTTCCTCTGGCAGTTCATTCCAATGTTTTGGACAGTTACAACATGAAGCCTACCTCCTGCACTCAGTGCTCTGACCAATGAAGGTACATGTGCAAAACACCTTCAACACACTAGGTACTTGAGACAACGCTTTCAAGAATCTATGAGTCTGAACCCTCAGGTTCCTCAGTGTTCAACATCACTATCCAGTGCCCTACCATTAACTCTGTAAGACTCTATGAGTCTGGAACCTCAAGGCCCTGTGTTTAAACATCACTATCCAATGCCCTACCATTAACTCTGTAAGTTGTGACCTGATTTATCTTCTCAAAATGCAACACGTCGTATTCATTTAAATTAAACTCCTTCTGCCACTCCTCAGTCCATTGGCCCAGCTGATCAAGATCTCATTGTACGTTTAGATAACTTTCACTGCCAATTATACCACCAATGTTGGCATTACATGCAAACTTACAAACCATGTCCCATTCAAATTTTTCATGGCTTTCAACCAATATTGTAGCCTGTTTTCCTTTCTCCCACATATGTGTAGCATTTTTTTAAGGATTGAAGGAATCTATCTCCTTATTGAAATCATTTAATGTTTTGTCCTCAATCAATTTCTGTGGTGGAGAATTCCAAAGGTTCACCATTCTTTTGCTGAATAGTAAACAATCAGGTTCAATGTTATCGAGTGTTGGGAAGATTGGTGAGCAGCAAGATTAATGATGATCCCATGAATAGCCTTCTAGAGGGGCCAAGGTGCCTTCTTCAGCTTCCATTTTGCATGTTGTCATGTCCCTTCGGCAGCATGTTCCAAAATTGTGACCCTTGAGGATAAGGGCGCACATGTATGTAAATGCTTCTCCTGAAAGCTTTCCTCCAAATCTGACTTCAACTTGACTCTCAACTATTTCCCTGCCCGTTTCCTCTTCCTCAATCATAGACATGGGACTCACTTCCTACCAGCGCTGTGAATGTGCTAATACCACACCAACTTCAGCAATTCAAATAGACTGATGACAACTGGTTTCTCAAGGCAATATAAAAAGTCTGACACTTCCTCACCGGTCTAGAGATTCAAACAACCACTGGAAAAATTGTAAATTATTTGAGGCACTTGTGTGTCTACACAAGATGACATGGTTTCCGTTTGTGTGATTTGACTGTGTTTTCACTAAAGGAACAGAGCTATTTCTTAATCATATAATAGGAATCAAGCATCCCTCATTTTTAGCAAGGCAATCACACATTATATTTCTTTATTCCAGGGAAGTATAGTGTTAAATTAATGAAATATGATGATTGGGATGTTTCAATTGGAAATAGTCAGAGATTTAAAGTTTACTTTCATGAGCAATTAATTCCAGCCCCATTGTTTCACAGTACTCACAGGAATGTCTTTCAGAAATGGTGTCTCCCTTTGTTTACTGAATCAGTAAATCTGGGATAGTTTTTGCTTGTTAATCAAAGGTGTTAAAGAGTTTTAGCCAAAGGGAGACCTGCGGATTTAGCTCACAGATGCTCCATGATCTAAGTAAGTGATGGAACAGCTCGAGGGGCTGAGTGCCCTCCTCTTGCTCCTACGTTCCTATCATTGTGTCATTCATTAAGCTAGCACTGGCGGTGAACACTTTTTATTAAAATATTTCAACAAATTAATTGTTTCACACATGCTTTTAAAAAAATTCTGTTGATTATTTGGAACGAGATCATTGACATTCTCTATTTGAGTGATCAAAATAACTTCCACCCAATTACAGCAGCCACTGCACTCTGGAGTGGGTTGTTACTTCATAATAGTTTCTTGTGAAACTCCAGCTCGAGATCAGGGCGCTCAAATTCAATGATTCTCTGATATTTAATATCTCTGAACATTTGCAATTTGTTCAAATGCATCTTTTCTCTGAAGAACGTGTTTAATCGAACAGAACTTTTTTCAATGAAACAACAAACTTTAAATGCTAGAAAACCAAAAGAAAAGACAGAAATTTCTGAAGAAACTCAGCAGGTCTAGCAGCTCCTGTGGAGAGAAGGCAAGGTTAACCTTTCGCATCCAGAGACCCCCCTCTTCACCAAATTGTTTTCATGTTTTTGACACAAGAGCTCACACCTGTTGAGATAAACAGTGATGACGTTGGCTTGACTCCTGCTGGAGAAAGGATTCTTAGCAGAGGTACTGGATGGTCGGAGATAGCAATTGAAGACCAACTGAAAAGCTATCTCCATCTGCTGCAAGTGTTGGATTCAGCAGAACTCCCACCGGACTGGACAATCAAATTCAGCTACAGCACTGGTTTAAATATAAAGTAAAACAGCCTAAGCATAATCTAATCAAATATGCTTCGAAAATGATTCAATCTGGATTAGTTATAAATTATATTGTGAGAACAGCAAGTCAAAAGCTGGGATTTCTTTGAGCACTTACTCCATTAACACCATCTAGCGATGCCCAAACGCTTGTGAACAAATATTGATCTGGAAAAAGCTGCTAACTGCCAAAATTCTGTTTAATATCTAAGAGACACAAGTCAGGACAGCGATTGAATAGATTTCACTGGCCTCTGTGAGTGGAATTCCAACAAACATCCAAACATCTCAATCTTCTTTCTTGCGCTGAAGTAACCTGATAAGAGATGGTGTTACATACCTCTCTTACAGGTTGTAAGTGAACACAGGCCACCTGGCACAGAATCAGGGACACTACCACAACATCACAACAGACCTGAACACAATGAGCTCGACACTATCACAGAGAACACAGCCCACCTGTTTTGACAGTACATAAACCATGTTCGTTATTAACACCTTCCAACATTCAGGAATTTTTCCAGAATGTTTGTACAATGAAAGTAACATTTCAACATTTATCCAAGAATACTTTGATAGCAGCTCCGAATTGTTCAAATTCTATGGGAACTACAGAGGAATAAAACTAGGAATTGTATTGCCATCAATTCCCTTCCTCTTTCCCCTGTGAATGTTGCTGCACCAGATGGTCTACTTAGTCTGAAAAAGATTAAAATGTTTTAAAGTGTAATATGACCGTTGCCAGTGACATTAAAAGCTGATAATAGGTTTTCAAATAATAAGATGCAAAAAAATTCTGATTCTACATTGTGCCATGAAACATGTCCTGCATAACTGAGGCACAAAGAAAATATACAGCATATTTCCATCTGCCTCACTCAATCAAATATCTCTTGTTGCCAACAACCAATTTCAAAACTCTTGCTATCTGCCTTTTGTTCCTGAAACGTTCGTTCTGATTGGAACAACATGGTCAGGGCTCTCAATTCTGAGGCACCTAATCGAATATTGTATTTCTGGCCGATAAAAATGGTTTTGAAGCGCGAGATGAAATTGAACTGTCTGAGATTCAGGGATCCGAACTGGACAATTTACAAATGGTCAGGACCGTTGACAAGTTAGTCAGAGATAGCACTGAAACAAACTGTACAACAGACTTAATCCTAGAGGATACATTTCTCAGCACCTCACGTCAAATATATTTACTGTACTTGAACATTCATCAGAGGAACTAACCAGTGGATTAATGTGAACGAGAATGTGTTCACCTTGAACATAAATAACCACTGAGTTAATAAACTTAATAAGTCATTGTATTTAATAAAATGATTGAGGAGGGAAATATCGCCAATTAAAGCACAGATCTGGAGGCAATGGATTATTCTCTAAATTATTTTTACATATTCTTAAAACGTTCCTTGAACTGGGGAGATTTTGCATGCACTGCATAAAGTCAATACTGCATTCCAGTGTGGAAAGCATTTCTGTTGAAGGAATCAGGGCAAGGTCATTTTCTTGTTTACTGCTTTTAATGAACGAAAATGTTTAAAAAGGTATGAATTGAAAACATGCTTCTGTCTGGAGTTGCCCGCTTTAACAGATGTCTAAGTAAATGTGGCCACTGCTGCCTCACAGATCCAGGTACCCAGGCTCGGTTCCAGCCTTGGGTGACTGCCTATGTGGAGTTTACACAATCTTCCCTGTGTCTGTGTGGATTTCCTCCCACAATCCAAAGATGTGCATGTCAAGTGAACTGGTCATGCTATATTGTCCATAGTGTTAGGTGCGTTAGTCAGGGGTAAATATAGGGTAGGGGAATGGGTCTGGGTGGGTTACTCTTCAGACGGTCGGTGTGGATTGTTGGGCCAAATGGCCCGATACATACTGCAGGAAATCTAATCTAAACGATTGTCACACTTAACAAATGTGAGCAGATTCCTTCGGATCGCTACATTGCAATAAATCGGTCAAGTATATTAATTTTAATAAATATTACTCTATTTTCAGTGTCTGAATAAACAATGTGCTCCGTTATCCTCTAGTTCATGTCTTCTGCAAATTTGTGAACTCTGCATACGTTTGAACACATCGATGTAAAATGAATTCTCTGCGTTTGCAGCAAGTACTCCCATGGTTTTGAGAGTAGAGTTCCAACAGTATGGAAACAGGCCATTTGGCCCAACAATTCTACACTGACCCTCTGAACAGTAAGTAGCCCAACCAGACCCATTCCCCATAATTTATATTTACCCCTGACTAATGCACTCTAACCTAGACATTCCTGAACACTATGGCTGTGCTAAATTGCACAAATCACCTGACCTGCGCATCTTTTGGACTGTGGTAGGAAACCAGAGCGCCCGAAGGAAACCCACGCAGACACAGGGAGAATGTGCAAACTCTACAGAGGCAGCCACCAGAGGGTGGAATCGAATTTGGAATCCTGGCGCTGTGAGGTAGCAGTGCCAACCACTGAGCCACCATGCTGCCCTGCGAATTGATGAGTGAATTATTTTAATTAATTCAAAATTTGTCCTTGGTCACATAATTCACGACAGCAGATGTTTCCGAAAGAATGACTCTTCAGTTGATTTTTTTGTACAATGTAACTATTTAATTAAAATGCACAGATTGGGAACACATAAAGCACTGTGCAGATTAAATAATTCAGTTAATGGTTTATTTTTATCCTGCAAATCCAGTTTAATCAGGGACATAACAATGAATTAACTCAAGTTACGTATGAAACTGATCAAAGCAGTGAAACTGATCTGTTCTTCATAGAATTGTGCAGAATTTCCAAATGGTCTTTGTCAATTATCTTTTCTAGTCAGAAAAATATGTATGTAGTGTACAGCGGAATTGAAAGGTGTTTCTTGATCAATTATAACACAGTCATGGCATTTTTGCTCAAGAGCAAGAACTATGAGAACATTAGACTTTTGAAATGCTATTTATATTTCTCTATGACTTGTAAACTCTTTAAAGACAGACCTTGTGATTGAACTAGACAGTGGAGTTCTGAATTTGGATTGGAAGGCATGGATTAGATTAATCCTTAATTATTACATTTAAGTAAAAATGGCGCCCGAAGGTATCTGTTTTCCCTTCATTTCTAAAACCTTTGCGATTTGCCTTTCACTTAATAATAGGCTTTATGAAATTTCAACTCGCATGCTGATTGCATTGAATGAGGGACCTGGAGCGGTTCACTGTCACCAACCGTGTTAACATTGCAAAACAATGTCGAAACCAGAAACGGTTTCCCAAATATAACACATTTAATGTCACCCAAGCACAGTCCTTCCTCAACAGATGAACGATCACCAGATCACAACATGGTGTGTTTGCAGCAGAACTGGCTCTGCAAACATTTTCAACAGAACCAAGAACATGATGTAACCTCACAAAAAAAACAAATTGAAATCGAACAAAGCTGCTCAGAATCCAGCAAACTAATGATTAAATTGGATGGAAATAACAAGTCATAACAACAACCTTGTTTGTGAGGGGACTTAACACTTAAAGCTGTAATGTTTCTGGCAACAGTTCAATTTATTTCCAACCTGCACACCCTTCTTGATCATGACAATCCTGTGCAGCACACAGTTGAGCGGTTGAAGGCATATATTGATTAATCACTTCATGGTCAAAACAAAATTACTGAATGGACAAATATTACCACATTATAATTTTAAGTTAGTTTCAATTACATAATCTGATCAATTCTGCAGTTTCAGATTTTAGTCCCAAAATTTATTTTGAATGAGGCTACTCAAAACAAAATTCAGCTAGTTTACAATTAGAACTGAGTTTTTTTTTTAAAAAGTCAATACATTAAAAACTCGTTGTTTTCATTTCTCACACTTCTTTCTTCCTTAAGTTAGTTTTCAGTTACAAATGGATGTAATGTTTTCAATCAAGCAGAGAAAATGTGTCATATAAGTTTAACAAATGCAGAAATGATTAATGAAAACCAAAATTACTTCACAAATATTGGTAATCAACAGTAATTCAGAGAGTCATTCTCCTCACCAGAAAGAAAACACCAATTACAGAAAGCATGAAAACGCTGATCAATTTCACAAACTGAATAAGAATTCAATTAACTCAATTCAACAGAATCAAGGAAAATAAAATCAGAATCCAATCAACTCAAAACATCAGATTTAAATGAAAGATAACCAGAATCCAACCAATTCAATTCAACAGAATCAAATAAAACAATTTCAAAAGCCAATCAACACAATTCAACAAAACCGAGTAAAATCAAAATTCAGAATCCAATTAACACAGTTCAAACTGAATCAACTAAAGCAAAGCCAAACTCCAATCAACTCAATTCAACAGAATCGAGTAAAACAAACTCAATCTCATGCAATATAGCACTGCAAGAAAATTGTATGAGTTTCTGACCTGCTTGTCACCAACAAACATAACAAAATAAATGAGAAAATATAATCATGATAAGAACATATATTCAAGAAATGAATAATGATATTTTTGCATATTTTAATCATGTTTGGTAATATCTTGAACATCTTTGAATTCTTAGCGTTTGTTGTTGATAATAAAACACACAGTCAGGGTGTCACTAACATTAAACATTATTTATAGCTGACAGATTAAGAGACATTAGGTGTTTCAAGTAACCCAGCCACACAGAATGCCCATCTGATCAAACAAAAAAGAGATACACTGAGCAACTGACTCTATCATCACCATTTTAACTATTTGCTGAGCCTTAACTGAAGTCTATAATCAGTCTGAACAAAAATCAATCCGAACTAAACCAAACTCAGCACAGAATCTGAGTTTCATTTAATTCAGAAATTAGTCACATGAATAGAAAGTTTTTAAAAAGTCACTAAGAAAGTTCAAAGTTCTTACCTGAAGTCACTGTCACCATGGTCCCTTGGCCCCAGTAATCAAGATAGTTACAGTGTTACATTCTCTGGACTGGGTCACACAATAACTAGCTCTGCATAAAACAAATCAAAAGTCTACCATCATTTTAAATTTTCAGAACCACAGGCAAAATAAAGTCACGATAAATCATCATCACATAATTGCGCTAGTGAATTCTGATCATTCTTGATAAACTTTAATACTGTTTTATCCTTCACAGAGGAACACATGAGCTGATTCTCAAAATTCCCAACGGTGTATTGATAATTACCCAACACTTTTACAAATTAAATAATGATACTGGCATTAAACCGCACAGAACTAATACTGCACTGCAAGTTAAGGCAGTTTGTAGAAGTAATCACTGACTAGTTTCAAACAGTGGAGGCTGAATAGGTTTTTGTATTGATCATAATTGCAGTGTCACCCCAGTTGTAGTATCTTGCACAGTAATAGATGGCGGTGTCTTTGATCTTCAGGTTCCCCATGTCCAACGCGAAAATGTTGTTTGAATTGTCTTTGGACGCAGTAAATCGATTCTTAATCGCTGGTGCATAGTTACTGTCGGATGAACTATAGTAGTACAGCAGCCACTCCAGACCCTGTCCGGGAACCTGTCGGAACCAGCTCATGTAGTAGCTGCTAAGATCGAAGCCGCTGGTTTTACAGGTCAGTTTCAGGCTGCCTCCGGGACGGCCAGTCTCTGCCTCTGGCTGAGTCAAAACAACCTCCGACTGGACACCTTTAAAAAAGAAAACAAATAAACCATGAGCATTAATACAGATGAAATCATGGCTGAGTCTTTTGCATTCCTGCGGTAGACTAACATTGAGACAGTGACAAAGACAGACTTGAACAAAAAACACTCACATGATAAGAAAGTAAGGAATAAACTGAGAAAAATTGTCGACACAATCATTCTGATAACTTGTGGGAAGCGGTTCTTTCTAAACAGAGCCGACCCAGGAGTGTTGAATTACGGTCTAGTGCCCAGGATTTATATGGCCATCGGAAAGGGCAGGCTTACAGCTTCCGCCTGTTGGTTTCATGCTGGAGGCTGAGACTGGATCCTGGTCTCAGCTTGTACAGCCCGAACACATGGGATCATGTATTTACGAGGTTACGCTGAAACATGGACATATACACACCTTGGGATATTTATTTTGCTGAATAGCTTCTTTGGGAGTGTTTTTATTTAAATGGTGGAAGTAAAATTGAGTAGCTTCAGGTCTGTTTCACATGATAGTTGCAAGTATTTTGTTTAAAAAAAACAAATTCATTCGGATGTTAGCTCCCTTTATTTCTACATTCATTCACAAGCAGATAAAACTAAAATCAAAGTTCAAACATATTACCAGCTAGTAAAACAATTGAGCTTGTCTTCCCAGGACACTGACAGTCTCTGTCCCAATACAAAATAACATGTAATTCATACTAAACATTTCAAAATTCAATTTAGACAACTGAACATAGAGCTTGTCCAAAGTGATTATATTTAGAATATTCAATTAGAAGTTAACTCCCTTTAATCCTACATTCCACCACAAGCAGATAAAGCTAAAAAGAACTTCAATAATATTATTAACCAACAAAATTAGTGACTTTATTTTTGCTGTCACTCAAAGTCTCTCTCACTTTACAAAATAACATACCATTTCTAATCTGCGTTTCTAAATTCAGTTTAGGCAACCTAATATGGAGCATGTCTAAAGTGATTATGTTCAGAATGTGAGTGTGTGTCACTAAACAGTTTGGACTCGGAGATTAGAAGCAGCTCCTTACATTGCAGAATGTCTCTCCCTGCACCTTTTTTTTCAAATTGCTCCGACCCTAAAATGCATAGTAAAGGAAAGCTGTGTGCCTGAGAAATAAAAAGTGAGTTGGCAGGGATACAGAACACCTAGGTAAACTTTTGAAAGAGCATCTAATGAACTAGAACAGCACAGTCCATACATCCATATCTAACAGTCTGGGTACAACAGGAATGTTTGGTTAAATTAGAGAGTATTACAATAATCATTACCACGGATGTAGGTTATAAACAGTACATGTCTCTGCTCACTGATAGCTCTGACAGGGGCAGATAACTCATAAAAATCAGTAAAAATTTGCTGTTACACGACACCAGTGTTAATCATGTACAAAGGGCCCACTCAGTTTGAATGAGATGTATGAATCCGAGAATGGTGTAACAAGTGATGTGAGTTTGAACCAATTCAAGTTTGTTAATTTACTTTGAGATGATAACAAATGTTACTGCAATGTGGGATTTTGGATCCATTAACTTCATATTCAGGAGCTTTAAAGATACTCAATAAACAGGCTGAACTAACCAGAACGTCATTGCATTCAATGTCCTGTTTTCTGACAGTCACACAGTGAATGCTGTATTTAGTGACTTTCCTTTTTAAAGAAGAAATGCCAAGTGAAATGTATCCATTGTGAGTAAATGGGAAAATATCGTTTGTCTGTTAGGATTTTACTTTAGTTGATTCATTTTCCCTTTAATAGGCCAGATACAATAGTTGGCAGCAATTAAACTGACTGCAGAAAAGGTCCTTGAGTTCCCAGTTTCATTTACTGGAAGCAGGTGGAGTTTCTGCAGTGGATCAAAGATATTTTGTCTCACTGTTGACCAGTTGGTGGAAAGCAAACTGCAAACCATAACCACCGCCTCCTCAGAAACAAATCGACTCAGCAACAATGCTGGAGGAAAGTTTATTTTTCAGTTATGTAACTTGGAGAACTAGTCACTCCTCTCATTGAAGGAAATGTTCGCAGCGTCTCAGACACAACCTTAACATCAACAGTTCATTCGAGGATCACTACAGCACTGTTTGATATTGAGAAAAATTGATAAATAGTCAGAGGGTCATGTGGTGATACAGCATGGTTACAGACCCTTCGGTCCAACCAGTCCATGCCAGTCATAATCCCAAACTAAACTAATCCCACCTGTGTGTACTTGGCCCATATACTTCCAAACATTTGATATTCATTTACTTATCCAAATGTCTTCTAAAGGTTGTAAGATCATCCCACACAAAAACCATTCTCTGTGTAAAAAGTTGTCTCTGATATGTTTTTTTTATTTTTCTCCTCTCATTGTAAAAACATGTTCCCTATTGTTGAAATCCCCCACCATAGGGAAAATTCGCCAATGTCTTAGTCAAAAATTGAAAACAATCCCAACTCCAAACATTTACAAAATATCACTATGGATCTTCCTCGAGTCCAAAAAAGATTGTCCCCTTTGATCAATGATTTGTAAAATTTACTCGTGTATCTGCTGTGATAGATGTTTTCAAATAACTTCTTAAATGCAAATGGTTCACATCAATCGGATTAAAGTAACATTTCGTGCACTACCCCACACACAAAAAAAGAACTACTTTGTTAACATGATTTGCTCTGACGAAGTCTACGATGGATTCTTTTATCAAACAAAATCATTTCCACTGTTGTGAGCGCTCGTCTGTCTTCTGTGCAATGGTCTGAATTTTAAGTTGTGTCTGACTGCAGATGGAACTGACTGATCTGGGTATAAGTATAGTTTGTGCCTTTCACATTGTTGATGTATATTGCTGACTTTAGTTGAATAAAGAGGTGTTGTCCCAGGCATCGTCTGGCACCATTAATTAGACCATTAATTTCCACATCACTAGCCAGATTATCAGGTGGAGTTTATTGATATGTGATATTTTTGAAATGAAAGCTTCGTACATTTCCAGTAAGAATCATGTCAATTAGAGCCATTCACCTTTCCACTCATGGCTTGATAAACTTATATGAGGTCGCCCCCCCGCACTCTCACCCTCCAGTGATAAAGGTTCCAGTCTATCTGGATTTCCAACGGTGGTTCTGTTCCCTCACATTCTGCTATTTAAGATCCTCCGGCCACCCCAGGTCCACAGACAGTGTCCCTTGATACTAATTCAAAGAAATGAAAGGAACTTGTCCCACCATATTTTTCAATTTTCTTTGGCTTCAAACACCATCAAAAATAAATGTTTGTATCATTGCTGATTTATGGGAGAATGCCGTGTACACAATATCTGCTGAAATAGCTGCCATACCATCCTGAATCTGGTTCGCAGGTTCATCTGTTGCTCACAAATGCAACCAGACATCAGGGAACAATGAACATCGCCCACACCCAACCGTCCACCATTCCCCTCTGGACTTTGCACTTTGTGAAATCCGTGTTGTCGATAATCAGTTAAAAGAAAGTTTTTTTTTAAACTTTCTTAATTCATGTTGCTGATCTTGGCTGAGTAAAGGTATGTTGCTGTCAGCATTTCTGGGGATCATGTCTGCATTTTTTTCATGTCAGTTTACAATGATATTAAGTCAAGAATTGTCAAAATGTTCTGAGAAACAACGTTTAGAAATGGGCCTATTAGCTCCTCAGGGCTGTACCAACTGTTTGAATATTGATACAGTTCTGCCCCTACTTTTTCCCCATAAGCCAGGATTTACAGCATTGGAGATCATATCTATGTTTATAATGGATTAGACCCTACACAATGTTCCCGAATGTTTACAGTGCTATCACCTGCAGGGTTATGGACAACATGCTATAAATTGGGTGTTGGCTGGAAGCCTCTGTCTTCACGTGATACAGGTGTGATGGGCGAAGTGATCTCTCTGTCGTGAAAAATTTTCTACTACTCTAAATTCATCTTTCCTACTTTGTCTCGTTCAGAGGCTCTTCATACCAGAAATATTCCAAGCATTCGTTTCAATGAGATCAATACACTCCACCTGATAGTCTGGCTCGTGATGTAGAAATTAATGGTCAAATTAATGGTGCCAGACGATGCCTGGGACAACATCACTTTATTCAACTAAAGTCAGCAATATACATTAAAAATGTGAAAGGCACAAACTGTACTTATACCCAGATCAGCCAGTGTCATCTGCAGTCAGACAAAAAATTCAGACCATTGTACAGAAGATAGACAAGCCCTCACAACATTGGGAATGATTTTGTTTGATAAAACAGTCCATCATAGACTTGCTTAGAGCAACTCGTGAAATATTACTTGATTTCTTTTTGTCTGGGGTAACACATGAAATGTTACTGTATTCCGACTGATGTGAACCATTTGCACTTCAAGTTATTTGAAAACGTCCTTCATAACAGATATGTGAGTAAATTTTAGAAATCATTGATCAAAGGGACAATTTTTTTTGGATTCAAGGAAGATCCATAGTGATATTTTGTAAATGTTTGGAGCTGTGATTGCTTATATTTTTAACTAAGACATTGGCATACAGTGCACAACTTCACAATTTGCTGTAACATGAAATTCGCAAACACTGTGAACCTGGAAGGTGATGGTTCAGAATTTAACAAGGACCTAACAAGGTTCGTGAATGGACCAACGAATGATTCATGAAATTTAACAAAGGCATTTCTGAAATGATTAATTTAGCTAGGATAGATGTAGAGACACAAATTCACATCTCTGTTTGCATTTCAATATACTATAGATCGCTTTTCTATTATATCCTAAAATACTTGCGTCTTCGTTCATATTTAATAAACTCTATCTTGTTCCGGTGTTAAGATAGTTTCTTTATTTACTTCACTCAAGACTGTATGCTGTATTCTTGCCTCAGTATTGACCAAACTCGGTTTGGTGCCAGCTTATATCACTTGAGCTGCTTTTTCAGGAAGTGAATCTCTCCACCTGTTACGTCAAAATAATCTGTTCATGCTTAGTTCGAAAGGAATCCTGTTAATATCATCCCAAATTCAGGCTCGGTTATTTTGTATTTATTCACTGGAAATGAACAGAATATGACTGATCTGTTCTTGGTGGAGTGGGAGAGGGAGTTAAAGTGTTCAGCCACTGGGCCGTGGGGTTGCTTGGCATGGGTGTCCCAGAGATGTTCTCTGAAATGATCAGCAAGTTAGTGTCCTGTCTCCCTGATGTAGAGGAGACCACATCAGGTGGAACAGACACAGCAGATGACATTTGTGGAAGTATAGATAAATTTCTCTGGATCATTTGGGGCCTTTTCGGAGGTGAGGGGGAGGTGTGGGCGCAGAGTTTGCACTTCCTGTGGTGGCAAGGGAAGGTGATAGGTGTGGGGAGTGGGCTGGTGGAGGGGCATGGACCTGACGAGGGAGTCGCGGAGGGAATGGTGCCACCGGAATGCAGATAGGGGTAGGGAGCGAAATGTACCCGAGTTATGGGGTCTGTTTACAGGCGGTGGAAGCAGCGGAGGATGATATGATGTATGCAAGGTCGGTGCATTGGAAGTTGAGGACCAGGAGGGCTCCCTGTTGAGATTGCAGGAATGGGGTTCAAGGGCATCATCCACCACGTGGGAGGGGAAATTGCAATTTTTGAAAAAGGAGGTTATCTGGGATATTTTATGGTGGAACTGCTCCTCCTGGGAGCAGGTGCGGTGGAGGCAGAGAAATTGACAATAAAGGGATGGCATTTTTACAGGAGGTCGGGTGGGAGGAGTGTCGTCCAGGTAGCTGTGGGAGTCAGAAGGCTTGTAGTAAATGTTTAGTTGGTCACTGGAGATAGAGGTGGAGAGGTCTAGGAAAGGGAGGGAGGTGTCCGAGATGGTCCCTCTGAAGTTTAGGTCAGGGTGGAAGGTCTTATTAAAGTTGATGAACTGTTCAACCTCCTAGTGGTAGCATGAGGTGGCATTGATACAGTCATCAATGTAGCGGTGGTAAAGGTGGGCAATGGTACTAGTGTAGCTGTGGAAGATTGACTGTTCCACATATCTGACGAAGAGGCAGGCATACTTGGGGTCCATATAGGGGTCCATGGCTACCCCTTTGGTTTGGAGGAAGTGGGAGGATTGAAAGGAAATGTAGTTGAGGTTGAGCATGTACTGCTTGGGTTGGGGTGACAGGAAGAAGGCCTACATCATGGCGTTTGGATGTGTACACGGCCTGGACATTCTGTTCATTCTGGGGCTTATCAATTGTTTGCAGTTATTATGGAACTGCAAGTGCAATGGCTGGGAACTCGGAGAAACCAATGATTAGGTCTTCTGCATGAAGCAAATTTTGACCAGAACATTTAAACACCACAAAGCTCGCTGTAGGAAATGCCAGAACTGCAACTTTTAATAATATTTGAAACTTTGTTAAAAATAGGGATTTTTAGTCATAGTTTCTGAAATAATCAAGAAAATAATTAACCGTTAGAACAAGCTCTTTCAAAGAGAGAGGATTTGCAAAGTTTGAAACCATACAGTGCTGTGGTTTATTTGAATTCAATGTCGGTCAGAGTTAGATACAGCCAAGGTGATCTCTCCATATATTGATTCTGTTAATCTGACACACCGACATACCTGTCTGTACAAAACTGTATTATTTGTTTAGTTGATTAAAATTTAGGAAACAGATCAAACAGAATGTATTCAGCTGGGAAGGTGATGGATACAGAAGACAGAATCAAAAACTGGGAACATTAAATCTGAAGAGAGAGTAACAAGGAGTACAAGATCAAAGACATGACAAGGTGCATGTCGATATGTTCCAGACGCTAGTGTTTCGAATGAGCTTGTTCGATGGTCGAGAGACTCGTCCAATGACGGCCTGGACTCAGACCACACGGTGGCACAGTGGTTAGCACTGTTGCCTCACAGCGCCTGAGATCCGCGTTCAATTCCCGCCACAGGCGACTGACTGTGCACATTCTCCCCGTGTCTGCGTGGGTTTCCTCCGGGTGCTCCGGTTTCCTCCACAGTCCAAAGATGTGCAGGTTAGGTGAATTGGCCATGCTAAATTGCCCCTAGTGTTAGGTAAGGGGTAAATGTAGGGATATGGGTGGGTTGCGCTTTGGCGGGGCGGTGTGGAATTGTTGGGCCGAAGGGCCTGTTTCCACACTGTAAGTAATCTAATCTAATCTAAACCATGAAACAGAGATCGAAATGTCGATTTGCAAATGTCACTTCGATGTGATCACTTCACACTCTGTGTCCTGATATTGCCTACATTGGCAGATGTTTCCGCCAGATTGCATCCCCTGGGTTTATTTTCTGATCAGAAGTGAGATGTGTGGCTTGCTGCTGGCACATAGAAACAGGAAGTTGTGCGCCAGCTGAGAATGATACATCAGGCGCTACTTTCCGTATTATCAGCACAAACAGTCTTCCTACCTCTGAGGGTGAACACCCACTGACAGGGTCAAGAACAAACGGACAGATTGCTGTAGGTCTCAGCATTGTAATCAATTCCATTCCCATTTCCCAGAATGAAACAGAAGAGACACAAGATTATTTCAGCTAGAGTAAATTATCTATCTGTCAGAGAGATAAGAAGAGTTACCATCGGGTGAAAGGAGCTAAATGACAATATGTAGTTTCGCTCATAAACCTGTGTTTAAATGTAGAAAGCTTGGGTGAAGTTAATAAATAAATCTAAGAGACAGCATTCATTAAAAGTTGGAAAAGTAAAGTTTAAACAATAAAATTCAGCATGGTAACTCTTCTTATCTCTCTGACAGATAATTTACTCTAGCTGAAATAATCTTGTGTCTCTTCTGTTTCATTCTGGGAAATGGGAATGGAATTAAATACAATGTTGAGACCTACAGCAATCTGTCCGTTTGTTCTTGACACTGTGGAAGTGATATCATATCGGAAGTGGTTGATTCTGTTTTTCGGAGAGGCAATGAGATGTGACATCGGGTGTAAAAAGTGGATGTAATGCTTCTTGACTTCAATCAGGTTTTTGACCAGATCTTGCATCTTCAATAAGGTAAGGGTTCATGGGATCTGGTGCAGTTTGGCAAATGCATCGAAGGTTTATTTGTTGGCAGAAGGTAATGGTCGAAGGTAGTCATTGTGAAGACATCTTGTGTCCAGTAGCTTACTATATGACTTGGTGCTGGATCCTTTGCTGTTTGCAGCATATATGAATAGTTTAGTCAAGAATGGAGCAAATGTGATTAGTAAGTTAAAAGATGAGGTGAAAAACGTTTGGTTTTGCAATTAGTGAGGAGGAAAGCGAGTGTGACATCAATGACCTCGCCTGTCGGAGAGAAGAATTGAAAACAGAACATTATATCCTAAAGTCTGTGAAGTAAAGCATTTTCGAGACTAACAAGTTAAGCGAATATATGATGTATTGTTGGAATCTACAAAATACAAACGATAAGCGATCTTCAGGAATCCTGAAGAAGGGCTCATGCCCGAAACGTCGATTCTCCTGCTCCTTGGATGCTGCCTGACCTGCTGCACTTTTCCAGCAACACATTTTCAGCTCTGATCTCCAGCATCTGCAGTCCTCACTTTCTCCTCGATATTGTGGCTAGACCATTAATTCAGGAAGCTGGGGTCTGAGCCCACAGTGCTGCCACATTGAGTCATGAATTAAGGTTGATAATTAAACAACTCATTGAAGGAATAAGCTCCACAGATATTCCCTTGCTCTGCTTTGGAAAGAACAACACATCAGCGCAAAAGTTAAGGCTGAAGCATTCACAGCAACCTTCAGCCAGATGTGCCAACTGTCTGATCCATCTCAGCATCTTCCATAGATCACCAATATTACAGATACCTGTCAGCAGAGAATTCCCTTCGCTCCACGTGAAATCAAGACACTGTTGGGCGAGTGGCACTGGTTACTGTAAATGCTATGGAGCCTGACAAAATTCTGGCAATAATACTGATGACTTGTGCTAGCCAAGCACTCCCGGTACAGCTACAACACTGGCATGGACAATGTGGAAAATAGGCCAGGCATGTCCTGGGCACAGAAAACAGGTCAAACCACCCTGGTGAATTATTGCCACATCAGTCCATGCTCAATCATGAGTTAGGTGTAGGAAAGTGCTTTCCACAGTGCTATCAAGCAGCACTATCTCAGCAATAACCTGCGTAAATGTGGGTCATGCAAGGCCTATTCAGCTCATGACTGAATTACAGACTTGATTTAAACATGGTCAAAGAACTGAATTCTAGAAATGAGGGGAGAGTGACAGCCCTTCACATTAAGGTCACATTCGACAGAGTGTGATATTATGGAGTCCTAGCAAAACCAAATTCAATGGGTATCAGTTGACAACCTCCCTGCTGCCTGCAGTCAGACCTCCCACATTGGAAGATGGCTCTGCTGGTTAGAGGTCAGTCGTCTCAGCCAAAGCAAATCTCTGTTGGAGTTCCTAAAGAAAGTGTTCTTGGCCCAATCATGTTCCGCTGCTTCAGCAATGACCTTCCCTCCATCAGAAGGTCAGAAGTGAAATCTGCATTTATCTAGCACTTTTTCTGTGACTCCTCAGTCCACATTCAAACGCAACAAAATCTGGACAATATCCAGACTTCAGCTGACAACTGACAAATAGCATTCACACCACAAAACTGCGAGACGAAGACCATTGACAATAGGAGTGAATCTAACCAAAACCCCTTGACATTCAATATTGTTACCATCAGTGAATCCCTCACTATCGACATCCTGGGTTTTATTGTTCATTAGAAATTGAGCTGGACACTCCATATAAATACAATGGTTGTTACAACAGGACAGAGGTGAGGAATACTGCAGCGAGTAACTCACCCTTCTGACTTGCAAAATCAATTGACTATTTAAGAGACAGAAGTCAGGAGAGTAATAGCACAGCTCGCCCCTTGGCTGGATAGGAGCACCTTCAACTGCACTCAAGAAGTTAGGCATTGTCCAGGACAAAGCATCCCACTTGATCAGCAGCACATCCACAAGCGTCCATTGCCTCCATATCTGACGCTTAGTACCAGCCGTATGCTGAAAAATGAGTTGCTGGAAAAGTGCAGCAGGTTAGGCAGCATCCAAGGAGCAGGAAAATCAACGTTTCAGGCATAAGCCCTTCTTCAGGCATACCTGCCATATGCACGATCTAAAATACTGCACTGCAGAAACTTAGCCACTTCCTTAGAAAGTACCTTCCCACTACCACTTGCATCTCGATGGACAAGAACAGCAGATACATGGGAACAGCATCACTGTAAGGTCCTCTCTAATCCACTCCTGACATGGAAATATATCATCGATCCTTTACTGTAATTGGGTCAAAATCTGGAACTCCCTTCCTCAGGCAATTTTGGAACATGTTATTTCAGAAAGGCAGCTTACTGCCATCTTCTGAAGGACACCTACAGACAACTGAAAGCAACCACCGTGTTCCATGAGTCAATAAAAAAAATCATTCAAGCTAACATGACAGTTTGAGAAAGTGGTTGAGGAGGCATTATGGGTATGTAATAAGCAATCAAAAGGTTTGGAGCAAAGTTCCAGAATCAATCTCTACCATGGTAGCTTCAATTAATGAAAGAGTATGAAATGAAAATGCTGGGGTAATGAATGATAATCACAGACCTACTAAAGTTTTGAAACACGTTACATGGTTCAGTATTGTCCTTCAGAGGAGGATGTGTGACTTTCCTACCTGTTCAACAAGAAGGCGATGGTTCCTTTCCTGCGACGAACCTGACTAAGAAAGTGAGGACTGCAGGTGCTGGAGATCAGAGTTGAGAGTGTAGTGCTGGAAAAGCACGGCAGGTCAGGCAGCATCCAAGGAGCAGGAGAATCAACGTTCCAGGCATAACAACTTCATCAGGTATCTTAATGAAGACCTCATGCCCGAAACGCCGATTCTCCTGTTCCGGATGCTGCCTGACCTGCTGTACTTTTCCAGCACTACAGTCTCGACTGAGAAGCCATTTGGTTGTAATAAAGCTTAAGAAAGATCAACCATAATTAGCCAAGCAAGTTGGCAGTCCTTCAAAAAGGTAGCTGATGACCACCTTCTTGGGATATGTGACTAACTTTTTCATAAGTCAGTGCAGAATTCAAAAATGCAAATTATGGTGAGTCAGGCTGTTCAGAGTCCGGTACACATTTAAGATTGATGATTGGATGCAAAGTCTCCTGTGGTGTTGCTGTGAACAGCAAGAGAGTTCTTGCCAGTATTGCACTCCAATAATTGTTCATGAAGTAAAGTGTCAGATTTATTGCATTTCTGTGCTTTCTGTGCATTTCCCACATTAGGATCACAGTGGTGATATCATGAGACCAGGATTCTCGAACTCCAGTTTGATGTTGAATGGCCAGGGTTTGGAATACCATCGTTTGCCCAGGGTGAAATTTAAATTTAAAGAAATCCTGGAATCGGAAAGAAAGCCAAATGGAGACCATGTAGCCCGAGTCAATGGAAAAATACAAAAACAGCTGCTGCACGAATGCCAAGGCATCTGTCACCTTTCCATGGTCTGGCCGACATGAGATTCCAGACCCACTGGGAAGTAACTGACTGTGTTCTGAAGTGGCTTTAGCAAGTTATTCAATGGACAATTGGGGATAGGGACTCATCGCTGACCCTAACCAGAAAGTAGTACGTGTAACAAAACCTCACAACAACTATATCAATTAAATGCAATTGTTGCGGCAGTTCCTGATGTCATTTCAAGTATTTCATGTGAATGTTCTAACACACAGTTTGAGTGATGCTGCACCGTCTAAACGGACTACAATATAAATCATTGGTCATTCAGAGTAGATCAGTTTAACATTTAAGTTTAATTGCAGAATTTTCAGCACTGAATTTTTAACCTAAATAAAAGTTTTCAATCAATAAAATCTGTTGCAATTCGTCTTCATAAATTTGTATTCACTTCTACAAATGGTCAATATTCTTAAAACATACTTGTTTCGATTTGAATCTTACCAACAAATCACTTTGTTCATCTGGTTTTGCTGTCATCATCACTTCTTTGAAGCCAATTAAGCATTTATGTAAATAAACACAGAAATAGAATTCTCAGAATAGATTACAGAACCACAAAACCCTAATTTATATTTCCCCACAAGCACAGCACACGAATTGTGGAAAAAATGCAAATAACTCAATGGATTCCAATACTAATTGATGTTAGGACTTTTTAACACATAAGTTGTATGACTGTTGAATGACAGAGGTATCAGTTGTCATGTTTCGTCAAAAGTCTATAATTCAGAGATACATTGGCACAGCTAATATTTCTGTCTCTATTTTTCTCTCTTCCCCTCCTGCCTTCTCCCCTTTTTTCTTTATATCTGATGCCGTGTTTTGCCTCTCCACAATCGGAAGATGTTTTCCTTAATAACCTGAAGCCAACACCTCACCAACATATCCTCTCAGCCAAATTCATCCATTTCATTAGAGGGATTTGAGTCAAGATTTTCTCAAAAATCTGTCTGAGTATTGAGTGATCTGGAAATACTTGATAGGAATGAGGCTGCAAGACTGTGATAGCGTTTTCATTGTATCTCAGCAGTATTATTCTTGGCTGAGGAATGTTTAATGGTTCAGGGCAATGCTTATTTAGACTATAATTAACCTTTACTGCACATCTCATGGAATGTTTAATATTGTAGAGGTCGATTTATTCTGTATCAACTCTGTGTTGTACCTTCTCTGGGAGGGTTTTTTTTTAGGGAACCCTGGATGCAGCTCTACTCTATGTCTAAACTAAAATATATTTGACATGATTGCATTGGACAGCACAATATAGAGGGAGGTTTACCCAGCACATTACATGAGCTGTACAATCACAGAAAACATTTGATGTAGCCGTGTAAAGGGGCTTGGACTCCTACCCACTGTCTTTCTGGTTTTGAAATGCTTGATACCAGAATAAAAAGGGAACAACACTATGCACCGAAACGTTGTTATACGTGCAGATTATCATCTACAGGCACATACGCAAATCATCTATGAACAACCCTTGCAGTGTTTAATGGATGAGTGCTGAGAGAGCTTTAATATGCAATACGTGTCTATTCCATGCAACATATGCCGACAGTGTGCTTGATATGGTAGTTTAAATGTAGTTTTGATTTGTCTTTAACCTTTTCTTTGACAGTCGTGGTTGTGTTTGACAAATATCCAACAGAACTGGAGGACTCTATGACTATAAATGCAGTCACTGCATTCGAGGAAGAATGCAATGCCATCAAACAGGGAGAAAGATGATCCCTGTCTTTTTTCATGATGAGGAGAGATTGAAGCAGCTGGGCTTCAAACATGAAATTTAAATGAGGCCTATATAATTCTGAAAAGAGTAACTTAGAGCAAAGGTCAATGATAGGGAACCAGAAGCAGCTTGTTCAGCCAATGGAGTTTGGTCTTCCAAACAATGACATCAGGGCTGAACTGATAATCCTCACCTCCAATTTCCAGCGTTTTAACTGTAAGCATTGATTCAATTACCAAATCAAATTCTGTCCATTTCAGCCTTCGAAATACTGAATGACCCAACCTCGACAGTCTTCGGTGGAAATGAATTCCACAGATTCACTACATTCTGGAAGACAAATTCTCTTCTGCCTGAAATTTGTGACCTCTAATTCAGAGATTCTACTCCCTGGTCCGAAACTCTCCCACAAGGAGAAACAACATTTCTGCATTTACACCATCAAGTTTCCTGAAAATAATAGATGTTTCAGAAAGTCAGTACTGAATCTTCTATGTTCCCAAATGACTCAATCTCTACTCTCAAGACAGTCCCTGCATCCTCAGGATCAGTCGACTAAACCTCGTGTGGATTGTCTCACATTCCAGTGTACATTTCCTTTGTGATATGAATCCAAAGAACAATTCACAGTATTCCAGCTGTGGTAAGAATAGAGGTTTTTTTCAGTTTTAACAAAGATTATAATCATACAGACATCCAGCAAAGAAACAGACCCTTCGGACCAACTGCACTGACCAGATATCCCAATCTGACTGAGTACCATTTGCCAAACATTTGGCCCATCTTCCTCTAAATGTTACCTGTTCATACACCCATCCAGCTGCCTTTTAAATGCAGTAATTGAACCCGCCTCCACCACTACCACTGGCAGCTTTAACCATACAGACAACCATGAAAAGGTTACCCCTCAGGTTCTTTTCAAACGTTTCTCCTCTCACCTTAATCCGCTGTCCTCTAGTTTTGGACTCTCCCACTCGAGGAAAAAGGCCTTGGCTATTCACCATATCAATGCCCCCCATGATTTTATAGGTCTTGTTCAGGCCACTCCTCAGCCTCCTTTCCTCTCACTGCAGGGAAAAGAAAAGTCCCAACCTATTCAGCCTCACCTTATACCTTAAACACTCCAGTTCCAGCATCATTCTTGGAAATCTTTTCTACACCCTCTCAAGTTTCACAAAATCCTTCATAGGAATGGTCAGCCAGATTTGTCTGTAATAATTCTAAATGTGGCCTCACAAACGTTCTGTAGAGCTGAGACATGATATCTCGACTCCTCCACTTAATGTTATGACCGATGAAGGAAAGCATGCCAAACACCATCTTCCCCACTCTGTCTCCCTGCAACTCCACTTTCAAGGAATGATGCATCTGCACGCTTTGGTTTCTTTGCTCAGCAACACTCCCCAAGGCCCAGCCATTAATTGTGTAAGTCCTGCCCTGGTTTGCCTTACAAAAACGCAACACCTACATTTATTTAATGAAGCATGGGTTCATGAAAGGCAAGTCATCTTGAACTGATTTATTGGAATTCTTTAAGGTTATAACGAGCGTGGTAGACAATGGGGAACTGGTGAACGTGGTGTATCTGGATTTCCAAAAGGCATTCAGCAAGGTGCTGCACAAAAGGCTGCTGCATAAGATAAAGATGCATAGTGTTACGGGCAATGCATTAGCATGGACAGAAGAATGGTTAACTAACAGAATGCAAATATTGGGGATCAATGGGTGTTTTTCTGGTTGACAATCAGTGGCTAGTGATGTGTCTCAGGGATCAGTGTTGAGACAGCAATTATTTACAATTGTTGGGACTGCAATTGTTTACAATTCAGATAGATTGCTTCAAGTTAGAGAACCAAGTGTAGAGTGTTGTAATTCACAGAAGCCACTTAAATGAGTGATAGGGCAAAGTGTGCAGAAGGATTTCGACAGGCTAAGTGAGTGGGCAAGGGTCTGGCAGATGGAGTACAATGTTAGTAAATGTGAGGTCATCCATTTTGGTAGGAACAATAACAAAGTGGACTACTTTAAAATGGTGAAAAATTACAGAATGCTGCTGTGCAGGGGGACCTGGGTGTTCTTGTGCATGAAACACAAAAGCATGGTTTGCGAGTACAGCAGCTAATTAGGAAGAAAAAAGGAATAATGTCCTTCATTGCCAGTGGATAGAGTTTAAAATTAGGAGCTGCAGCTGTATAGGGCGCTGGTGTGGCCACACCTGGAGTACTCTGTACACTCTTCATCGCCTTACATGAGATGGCACTGGGGGTGGGGTTTGCTGAGGAGGTTGACTGTGTTGATTCTGGATATGAGGGGGTGGGCTTACGAGGAGAGATTGATCAGACTGGGATTATACTCATTGGAATTCAGAAGAATGGGGGACCGGGTTTGTAAAATTATAAATGGGATAGATAAGACAGAAGCAGGGAGGCTCGAAGTTTGGGAGAAGATTTGAAGCTCGGGTGCTCGTTGTGGTTGTGTTTGCCGAGCTGGGAATTTGTGTTGCAAACATTTCATCGCCTGTCTTGGTGACATCCTCAGTGCTTGGGAGCCTCCTGTGAAGCGCTTCTGTGACGTTTCCTCCGGTATTTATATTGATTGGTATCTGCCGCTTCCGGTGGTCAGTTCCAGCTTTTCGTTGCAGTGGTCGCTATATTGGGTCCAGGTCGATGTGTTTGTTGATAGAATCTGTGGATGAGTGCCATGCCTCTAGGAATTCCCTGGCTGTTCTCTGTTTAGCTTGTCCTATAATAGTCGTGTTGTCCCAGTCGAACTCATGGTGCTTGTCATCTGCATGTGTGGCTACTAAGGATAGCTGGTCAAGCCAAAGTCTTCACCCAAAGGGTTGTGAATCTCTGGAATCCCCTGCCTAGTGAAGCAGCTGAGGTTAACCTGTTGAATGTTTTAAAGGTGAAGATAGATTTGTGAACAGTAAAGGAATGAAGGGTTATCGTGAGGGGTGGGTAAGTGGAGTCTCAGTCCATTGAAAGATGATCCACGATATTATTGAAAAGCAGAGCTGACTCATGGAGTCAGATGGCCTCCTCCTGATTGTATTTCTTATGTTCGGATGTTGTTATGTTCTAACAGGCCTCCAATTCAAAAAGTAATGCTCTCTGACTACTAAATAAAAACTGAAAGAACTGTGGATGCTGTGTATCAGAAACAAAAGCAGAAACTGCTGGAAATGCTCAGAAGGTCTGGCAGCATCTCTGGGGTGAAAGGCTCACCAGTTTATGGTTCCCTGGCTTTTCCATCCAACTTTCTTCAATAATGCTGCCACATTAGTCACTCTCCAGTCTTCTGGCATCTCATCTATGATTATCAACGATACAAATATCTCAGCAAGGGGTCCAGGAATCTCTTCCCTAGCTTCCCACAATGTTCTGGGAAATACCTAATCAGGTCTCCAGGATTTATTTCCATTTTTCTACTTTAGACCTCCAACATCTCCTTTTCTGTAAAATGAACTCATTTTTAGATCACATTATTTATTTCCCAAGTTTCTTCGCTTCCATGCTCCTGTCTACTGTAAATATTGATGCAAAATATTTGCTTAGTGTCTCTGCCATCCCCTGTGGTTCCATGCATGGAAAGCCATGTTGATCTTTAAGGGCTGTATTCTCTCCTTAGTTATTCTTTTAACCTTCAAATAATTTTGGAATCTTTTCGGATTCTCCTTAATTCTATTTTATGTCCTCTTTTTTCCCTCATGATTTCCTGTTTAAGTATACTCCGACTGCCCTTATACCCTTCTCAGGATTCACTCAATCCCAGCTGTCTATATCGGATGAATGCCCCCTTCTTTTTCTGGACAGGAGTTACAATTTCCCTCATCAATGTGCTTTTCCCATGCCTTGCCCTTCACACAAACAGAAACATACCATCACTGAACTCTCATTGTCTCATTCTTAAAGACCTCCCACTTGTCAGCCGTCCCTTTACCTGTGAATAACCTCCCCCAACCGACTTCTCAAAGTCTAATACCATCAAAACTGGCCACACTCTAATTTGAAACTTTCATTTTTAAATCAATTCTATCCTTTCTCATCATTATTATTAAACCAATAGAATTATGATCACTTTCCCTGAAGCGTGCCCCTATGGACACCTCAGTCACTTGCCCTGCCTTGGTTCCCAACAGAAGGTCAAGTATTGCGAACTGTCTTGTAGGTGCATCTACATATTGAATAACAACATTTTCTTGTGCACACTTAACCAATTTCTCCACATTCCAAGATCTTAACACTACCCCAAACTCTGTTTCGAAAGTTAAAATTCACTATCATTATCCGTTTTTTTCTTACAGATAGCGTAATCGCTTGTAAATTTCCCACTAGCTATTAGGAGGCCCATTTTACAATCCCAGCAAGTTCATCACCTCTTTCTTATTTTTATGTTTCATCCATATAACTTCACTGGGCAGTCTCCAAGAAAATACCTCTCTACATCCAGCTGTAATGTTCTTTCTAACCAAAAACACCACTCCATCTCCTCTCTTGCTCCTCTGTCTATACATTCTATAGCATCTATATCCTGGAACATTAAGCTGCCAGTCCTGTTCATCCCTGAGCCACATTTCTGTAATGGTAATGATATCCTTGTCCCACATTCCCATCTATGCCCTACTTTCATCTGTCTCACATGTCAGGCCTATTGCATCAAAGTAAATGCAGTTTAGCAGTCTTCCCTCGCTCTTGCCAAACTGTTATCTGCCTTGACCCCTAGAATTGCTCACCGCATCTCACCTCAAACATTTCTCTTTTCTCACTATCTTGTTAGTTCCCACCATCCCCCTTACTAGTTTAAAACCTTCAGCATACTGCTAGCAAATTTCCCCACAAGAATATCTGTCCCCTTCCAATTCAGATCCCTCTTATACAGGTCATTTCTATCCCTGAAGAGATCCCAATGATTGAAAAATGGGAATCCTAACCCCTGCACCAGCTCCTCAGCTACACATTAGCTGCTCTATCTGATTGTTCCTAATCTCAATATTCCATTAGTTTTTAAACTAACCCCAACATGACATTTGCCATTCTTATTGTCAGTTGAAATGAAAAGCTAACTTTTTGTGGTTCGGAGATGCAGACTCCCTGTAGATTTTTGAATTCAATCTCTATCTTGCCTGTTAAAATGCATAAATTCACGGTTTATGTCTGTTCTCATTTATTTCATCCACATTACATTATTATGCAAAGCTCCTTGTTCACTCTCTTGTCCTATCTGTATGCCTCCGCAAACTTCTTTTTGTGTCATATTCACCACTTGTCTCTGCTCCAATTTTTGAGTCATTCGCAAACTTGCCTACAATATATTCACTTTCCTCATCGAAGTCATCAAAATACTTTGTAATTTTTTTTGTCCCCAGAACAGATTTATGTGGTACTCCACAGATTCACATCCTGTAAAATAAAACCCTTAGTCAAACTTTTCTGATTGGGATTTCAAAAATCCTCTCTCCATGTTAATACAGTACCTCCAAAGCCAAGGCTCCTATCTTATTCAGTAATCTTATGCATGGGTGCTATCAAACACCTTCAGAAAATCAAAACATATTACAATCATGGTTTCCTCCATTTTCTCCAAGAATTCCAATACTTTTCTCAGGCAAGATTTCCATTTTGTAAAGCCATTCTCAGTTTTCTGCGAGAACATCCTTTTTTAAAGACTCCACCATTTTTTTTTCAATCAATGATGTTAAACTAACATCAGTCAATCTTTTGTGTGCCTTAACTTTTTATGAGTAAAGGTGTTGGGTGAAGGATCTACTATCAGCCCTCACTTCCAACTGCTGGAGAAGCACTGTCATTGCATCTACTGTGAAAATCTCAACAAAATGTATCTATGTTCATTTACTGAGTAAGCAATTCCACAAATGTTCTCGCTCCTCACCTTCTGCTGGCGGTCCCAGATTTTACGAAGCAACTCATTGAAAGTCGACAAGGCTAATTAGCAGCAAACCAAGATCAATATTTGAGCAAAAATATCTCAATTCCTGGTCACGTATTTTTGTTCATCTCTTTTTAGGACATTAGCTTCGACAATGTGGAATCTGTGTAAGAGAGAGAGAAAAACACTGTGCCTGAGCGTGTGTGTGTAAGCGAGTGAGTCAGAGAGAGCGAGAGAGAGAGAGAGACCATGCCTCTGTGTGTGTGCGTGAGAGAGAGATAGCAAAAGACTCTGTGTGTGTGTGTGTGTGTGTGTGTGTGTGTGTGTGTGTGTGTGTGTGTGTGTGTGCGTGTGTTTGTTTGTCGGGGGCAGGGGGAGTGAGGGTGTGGTGATGTGAGGATACTGTTATCTTAAAAAGGTTATTTTTGTCCTGTGTTTTTTGAAGAGAGATTGGAAGGGCAGAGGTGCTGAAGAATCCAGAGTGTTTGTAGCTTTTTCTTTAAAAATGTTTAACAATGGAAAAGGAGTGGCCAGTTCAAGTTCTTCAAGTTTTGGTCTCGCTGCAGCATTCCCAAGATGTTTTGAGTTACAGAAGGTTGCAAGCTTCAGTAAATGATTCCTAACTGAGCACGTGGACATTTCTCTGGATGTTGTTCCCTCCTGCCTGTTCGAATACGAGTTTGAATTTACCTTTTTGCCAAGGGGTGTGTTTATGAGATGTTACAACATTGGATCAGGAAATTAGTGAGTTACTGTATCAAGTAGTCGGTTATGTTTTCCAATCGTTTAATGCCACTTTCTTTTGTTTGTGTTTCAACCGTAGTGTTTAAGTCAATTCTGTTTGGCTTAATGCCGAGTGGTTTCACCAGTTGCATCACATCTGGAACATCAATGTCACATTTGCCTTTAAACAAAGAAAACCTTATTTACCCTATCCATGCCTCAATGATTTTACAAACCTCTATATGGTCACGCCTCAGCCACCGACACTCCAGGGAAATTAGCTGCAGCTTCTTCAGCCTTTCCTTGTCGCTCAAACCCTCCAACCCTGGCAACATCCTTGTATATCTTTTCTGAACCCTTTCAAGTTTCACAGCACCCTTCCTTTATGAGGGAAATTGCACGTAATATTCTAACAGTGGCCTAACCATTGCCCTGTATAGCCGCAACATGACCTCCCAACTCCTATACTCAATGTTCTGACCAACAAAGGGAAGCATACTCAATGCCTTCTTCACTATGCTGTCTTCCTGGGAATCCACTTCCACGGAACTAGGAACTCCAAGGTTTCTTTGATCACCAACACTCCCCAGGACATTACCATTAAGTGTGTAAGCCCAGCCCTGACTTGCCTTTCCAAAATGCAGCACCTTGCGTTTATCTAAATTAAACTCCATCTACCAACCTTTGCTCTATTGGCCCATCTGATCAAGATCCCGTTATACTTTGAGGTAACCTTCTTCGCTGTCCATTACACGTACAATGTTGGTGTCATCTGCAAACTTACTACATATACCTTCTATGTTCACATCCAAATCTTAAATGTAAGTGATGAAAAGCAGTGGATCCAGCATTGATCCTTGTGGCACATCACAGGTCACAGGCCTCCAGTCTGAAAATCAAACATCTACCACCATCCTCTGTCTTCTACCTTCAACCCAGTTCTGTATCCAAGTGGCTAGTTCTCCCTGTATTCCATGAGATCTAACCTTGCTAACCAGTCTCCCATGGAGAACCTTGTCATACGCCTTACTGAGGTGCATATAAATCACGTCTACTGCTCTGCCCTCATCAAATCTCTTTGCTCCTTATTCAAAAAACTCAATCAAGTTTGAGAGACATGATTTCCCATGCACAAAGCCATGTTGACTATCCCTAATCAGTCTTTGCCTTTCCAAATACATTCTGTCCTTCAGGATTCCCTTCAACTGCAATGCACCCCGCCCCCAATGATATCAGGCTCACTGGGCTATAGCTCCCTGGCTTTCCATACCACCTTTCCTTAATAGTGGCACCATGTTAGCCAACCTGCTGCCTTCCAGCACCTCATCGTAACTCTCGATGATAAAAATATCTCAGCAATGGGTCCAGCAATCACTTCGAGCTTCCCACAGAGTTCAAGCGTACACCTGATCAGGTCCTGGGGATTTACCCACATTTGTGTTTTAAGACATCCAGCACCTTCTCCTCTGTATGTGGACATTTTTCAAGATGTCACTGTTTATTTCCCCACATTCTATTTCTTCCATGCCCTTCTCCACAGTAAGCACTGACGCAAATACTCCTTTAATATCCCCCTCCCATCTCTTGCAGTTTGATACAAATGGCTGCTTTGCTGATCTTTGAAGTGCCCGATCCTCTCCCGAGTTACCCTTTTGTCCTTAATGCTTTTTTCGTAGAATCATTTTGGATTCTCCTTAACCCAGTTTGCCAAATGTATCTCATGCCCCCTTTTTGCCCTCCTGATTTCCCCTCTTAAGTATACTCCTACTGCCCTTATACTTGAAGAATTCACTCAATCTCTACTGTCTATACCTGACGTATGCTTCCTTCTCTTTCTTGCGCAAACCTTCAAGTTCTCGAGTCATCCAGCATTCCCCACACCTCCCACCCTTGCCTTTCACCCCAATAGGAACATACTGTCTCATTATCTCATTTTCGAAGGCTACTAATTTTCCAACCATCCCTTTACCTGCAAAAATCCGCATATAATCACATTTTCAAAGTTCTTCCCTCATACTGCCAAAATTGTCCTTTATCCAATTTCGAAATTTAACAGTTAGATCCTGTCTATCCTTTGCCAGTACTATTTTAAAACTAATCGAATTATGGTCACTGGCACCAAAGTGCTCCCCCACTGACACCTGCTCTGCCTTATTTCCCAAGGGTAGGTCAAGCTTTGCACCTTCTCTAGTAGGTACATCCACATACTGAATCAGAAAATCTTCTTGTACACACTTAACAAATTCCGCTCCTTGGGTGCTCCGGTTTCCTCCCACAGTCCAAAAGTATGCAGGTTAGGTGAATTGGCAAAGCAAAGTTGCCTGTAGTGTTAGGTGAAGGGGTAAATGTAAGGGAATGGGTCTGGGTGGGTTGGTCTTCGGAGGATCGGTGTGGACTCGTTGGGCCGAATGTCCTGTATTCCACAGTGTAAGTAATCTAATCAAATCTAATCTAACTTTATCTAATCGAATCTAAACCCTGAGCACTATGCCAGTTCCAGTCTACATTTAGAATGTTAAAAATCCTTACCATAACACACTATTATTCTTATAGATAACTGCGATCTCCTTACAAATTTGTTACTCAATTCCCCACTGATTATGTGGAGCTCTATAGTACAATCCCAAAAAGGTAATAGTCCCTTTCTTATTTCTCACTTCCACCCAAATGAATTCCCGGATGTATTCCCAGGAATATCCTCCCTAATTACAGTCATAATGTTATCCCTTATCAAAAATGACACTCCTCCTCCTCACCTGCCTCCCTTTCTCTCCTTCCTGTAGCATTTGTATCTTGGAACATGAAGCTGCCAGGCCTGCCCATCCTTGAGCGACGTTTCTGCAATTGCTCTGATATCCCAGACCCATGTTCCTAACCATGTCCTGAGTTCATCTGCCTTCCCTGCTAGGTCGCTTGCATTGATGAAAATGCACTTTGATTTATCAGTCCTACGTTGTTCTCTGCTTTGTTCCTGCCTGCCCTGACTGTTTGACTTGCTCCTTTTCCCAACTGTACCAGTGTCAGATTGATCTCTTTCCTCACTATCGCCCTGGGTCCCATCCCCTTGCCCACCTTATTCATTTAATTCCTCCCAAGCAGTTGCAGCAATCTCCCTGCCAGTATATTAGTCCCTTTCGAATTCAGGTGCAATTCATCCCTCTTATATGGGTCACTTCAGCCCTAGAAGAGCTTCCAATGATCTAAAATGTGAATCTTTCTCCCACACACAAGCTCCTTGGCTACATATTAATCTCTGACACCACCTTCCCTCTCCTTCCTAGACCGCTCCATCTCCATCAACAGTGTCCAACTCAACACAAGATCTTCTACAAACCCACCGGCTCCCACAGCTAAACAAGGACAGAATCCCCCGATCTTCACGTTCCACCCCACCAATTTCCGGATACATTTCATCATCCTCCGCCACCTACAAATGGACCCCAGCACCACAGATATATTTCCCTCCACACACTTATTTGCGTTTTGAAAAGACCATTCCCTCCGCCACTCCCTTGTCAAGTCCACACCCCACACCCCACCGACCCACCCTCCCCTCCTGGCACCTTCCTCTGTCACCACAGGAATTGTAAGACCTGTGCCCCGATCTCCCTCTCACTTCTCAAATGCCCCAAAGCAGCCTTCCACGTCAACAGAGCTTTTGCTGCACTTCCACACACGTCATTTACTGTATCCGATGCTCCCGATGCAGTCTCCTTTACATTGGGGATACAGGTCGCCTACTTGCTGAGTGCTTCAGAGAACATCTCCAGGACACCCGCACCAACCAACCCCACCACTGTGGCTGAAAACCTCTCAACACCCCCCACCCCTCCCACTCCGCTGAGGACATGCAGTTCCTGGTCCTCCTCTATCACTAAACCCTAACCATTCGTCTCGTGGAGAAAGAATGCCTCACATTCTAACTTGGGACATAGCAACCATACACTATCAATGTGGATTTCACCAGTTTCCTCTTTTCTCCTCCCCCTCACCATCCCCCCAATCCCAGCCCCAACCTTCCAAATCAGCACCACCATCATGACCTATCCTATCTGTCAATCTTCCTTCCCACCTATCCACGCCACCCTCCCCCCGACCTTTCACCTTTACCCCCAAATCCATCCATCTAATGCACTCTCATCTACCTTTCCCCAGGCCCACCCCCTCTTCTCAGTTATCTCTCCACCCCCTTGGCTCACAGCCTCATTCCTGATGAAGGGCCTTTTCCTAAAATGTCGATTCTCCTGCTGCTCAAATGCTGCCTGACCTGTTGTGCTTTTCCAGCACCACGTTCTCGACTCTGATCTCCAACATCTGCGGTCTTCACTTTTTCCTAGACGTTCATCTGCTTGATCCTCCTATTCCGAGCCTCACCAGCTCACAACATCGGGAGTAATCCAGATATTACTACCCTCGAGGACCTCCTTTTAAAATTCCTGCCTAACTTTCTATCTCCTCTCTTCAGCATTTCATCCTTTTTCCTTCCTGTGTCATTCGTTCCAGTGTGCACAGTGACCTGCTGCTGGTCCCACTGCCCTTTGAGAATATTCTGCCTTGATCCTGGAAACAGGGAGACAACACACCATTCTGATTTCTCACTGTCGACCGCAGAAACATCTGTCTGTGCCTCTGACTAGAGAGTCCCCTCTCACAATCGATCGCTTGGTACCTGACATACCCCTTGTTACATTACAGCCTGTCTCGGTCCCAGAAACTTGGCTGTTCATGTTGCGTTCTCCTGAAAGGCAATCACCCCCTACATTTTCCAAAACAACATACTTGTTTGAGATGAGGTTAACCACAGGAGATCCTGCACTACCTGCCTCCCTCTCCTACTTTTCCTGGTTTTTCTCCCTTTCTTAAAACTACCATCCGTCAGATGCCCCTAGTTCCTGTAAATTCCTCCTTGCCTCAAACTGCCGCTCCAACTGATCGATGCGATCTGATAGGATTCAGAACCAAACACACTTACTGCTGACATAATCATCAGTATTAAGGAAACTGTCCCTAATCTCCAACAGCTGACAGGAAGAGCACATCACTCTACTCAAGGCCATCTTTGTACCTTAACAACCTACAGAAAATAGCATAGTCATATGCACTAAAAAAAAAGTAATCCAGTCTAACTTAGTATCTATGTTTCATATTTTTAAATTTTAATCAAAGGACAGATCTCAAAAAAAACACTGACCATTAAAAATGACAGCAATATTACACTTAAAAACCATGTACTTATCTGCTCCTGTGCTGTGTGCTCTCCAACATAGGTTCCTCAAATGTCAGCTGTGAATTTCGCTGTTTGTCAATTTTTCTTCAACACACTCCAATATCCGGAAACACTTGAACTCAAACAGCAAAGGCAGTAACTGTGCAGATTCACTGCTGAGTCAGTTAGCAGTGTAAGTTTCTTTCTCTCTGTCTCTGTCTCTGTCTCTCTCCCTCTCTGTTTCTCTCCCTGACCATGTGGTCACTACCTTTCTTCACTTCCTCCTTTTTAAAGAGCCATTGTTTTGATCTTTTCTCCCAAACTTCCAAAACAATGCAACAGCTTAAAAACAGTAATTACTGCTTGTGGAATTCGAGGAACTCACTTCCAACACGTAAAATACTCCAAAAGCGAGCAGTTCTTACAGCCAAAACTTTTCCCATCCTCCATCTTGGATTACCCAAATCCTGATAGCTTTTGCTCCATCTCCATGTCAATCCTTATCACTCATTAATTGGTTCTCCCTGTTTCAGTTTGCTTACTTGTCTTCTAATCCTGACCAGTGTAGGGCAGAAATGATCAATTTTGTTTTTCTTTTCGCAACATTTTGGTTTTGTTCAGTTCTATTACAATAATTCACTATCTTCTTTTTAAAGTCCTTTCCACTTCTCTAATGGCTATATTTATTGCCTTCAGTTGTGAAGAATATTTGTCCCTATTCTCGTAGAAACTGAGCTCATCTTGTACCAAACTGGTTGAATGTCAGACAGATCAGGGAGTTAGGCATCATTCACCCCAGACTTACACTGACAAGGAAAGCCCAGACTTCAGTCAGGTTTTCTCTTGTTTCTCACCAGCTATTCCTTAAGATACTGAAACTTGGCTGTCCTCCAGTCCATTTCTGGAGTTCTTAATCCATGAACCTTCAACCTTCAATAGGGCCAATGGTGAAATACCACAGTGGGGGTGATGCCTTCAAAAATGAACTAACTTGTGTCAGAGATGCTAAAATGGCTCAATATAGCTAATGCAAAACTAATTTATTTGACTTTTATCCAAAATATTTAACCTGTCTCACACAGGTTAATTAACCTGAGCATAAACAGACTCAGTGAACATGGTTTGGGCCTGGATGTGGTTAACAGCACAATCTCATTGCTGCAGTTCCTTATGAACACATCGGTGTCTCAGCAGGTTGAATGAGCGAGCAAACCCTTCTTACACACAGAGCAGGTGAATGGCCTCTCCCTGGTGTGAACTCACTGATGTTTGATGTCAGATGATTGACTGAACCTGGTCCTGCAGTGAGAGCCCCAGAAAGGTTTCTCATCATTGTAAACATGTTGATGGAACATCAGTTTCCTGGAACCTTTAAAGCACTTCCCACAGTCTGGACATTTAAAAGGCCTAGTCTCAGTGTGAACTCACTGGCCTCCCAGTAGGGCAGAAGAGTGAGTAAATCCCTCCCTAAACACGTCGCAATGAAATGGTCTCACGCTTGTGTGAACTCACCAGTGTTTTTGCACATAGGATATGGTACACGATGCCTTCTCATTCGGCTCAGTCTGAGTTTGCCGATATATCTGCAGCTGGATGACTGAATGAACTCCTTGCTACAGTCAGAGCAGGTTCTCAGCCTCTACCCAGTGTGATCTCGCTAGTGTGTAATGAGTTGAAATAATTGTCTGAACTTAATGCCGCAGTGAGAACTCCTGAATGGTCTCTCCTCTGTTCGAATACATCAATGGCACATCAGTTGCCCAGAATTTCTATGGCATTTTCCACAGTCTTGTGATTTAAAAAGGTCTTTTATCTGGGTGTACTCTATGGTCTGCCTGCAGTTGAGAAGACTGAGTGAATCCCTTCCCACACTTGGAGCAGATGAATGGCCTTTCCTCAGTGTGAGTGCATTGCTGAATTTCCAGTTGAGGTGGGGATTTGAATCCTCCTTCACTGTCCTCATATTTCCATACTTTCTCCCCAGCTTGACTGTGATTATATCTCGAGAGTTCAGATGATTTCATCCACACACAGGACAAGTGCACAGTTTCTCCTCACTTGGTGTTTTCTCCTTCCAAATTCAGAATTGAACAATATTCCAAACATAAAATAAAAATCAATCTTTCCAATTCTAATATGATACCTGGTTCTGTTTCCTGACCACAGAGTGTCCCCTTCACATAATCTATGAAGCTAATTAAAGAGAAGGAAAGTGAGTGAGAAGGCCACAATCTGACTGAATGGTCATCCCTGAGACCTGGCTGCAGGATGAAGTTCTAGAACATTCCTGAAGAGGGCGCGCGACCTGTGCCGTGGCCACCATTTTGTTTGGGGCGAGGCGCATGCGCGGTTATATTGGTGACGCAAGGGGGTGGGCGGGGCCTACAGTCCCAGTGACGGAGACAATGGAGACAATGGAGACGGGGAGGGGCCTGTGGGACTGACCCAGGGAGGAGGGAGAGCCTGGGGTGGGGGGGACAGGCATTCACAGATCTGGGGGAGGGGGTGGGGGACAGGCATTCACAGCTGTGGGGGAGGGGGGACAGGCATTCACAGATCTGGGGGTGGGGGACAGGCATTCACAGATCTGGGTGAGGGGGTGGGGGACAGGCATTCACAGCTTTGGGGGATGGGGGGACAGGCATTCACAGATGTGGGGGAGGGGTGGGAGACAGGCATTCACAGATCTGGGTGAGGGGGTGGGGGACAGGCATTCACAGATCTGGGGGAGGGGTTGGGGGACAGGCATTCACAGCTCTGGGGGAGGTGGGGACAGGCATTCACAGATCTGGGGGGGAGAGGCATTCACAAATCTGGGGGAGGTGGGACAGGCATTCACAGCTCTGGGGGGGGCGGACAGGCATTCACAGCTCTGGGGGAGGGGCGGGGACAGGCATTCACATCTGGGGGAGGGGGGGACAGGCATTCACAGCTCTGGGGGGGACAGGCATTCACAAATCTGGGGGGGAACAGGCATTCACAGCTCTGGGGGAGGGGGGAACAGGCATTCACAGCTCTGGGGGAGGGGGGAACAGGCATTCACAGCTCTGGGGGGGGTGACAGGCATTCACAGCTCTGGGGTTGGGGGGGAACAGGCATTCACAGCTCGGGGGGTGGGGGGACAGGCATTCACAGCTCTGGTGGAGGGGGGTGATACGCATTCACAGCTCTGGGGGTGGGGGAACAGGACAGGAACAAATAATTCACCAATACTGGAATGGTCTGAACTTCTCTCCTGTATTGACAGTGATCACTTTAAAAACTTCTTTTACAGGCATCAGGAGAGAGCTAGAGAAAGGAAACTCAAACCAAACCAAAAACAGTCAAAATCTGATACAACACAATTAATCAGGAACTGAATGCTATCGGTCTTTGAACTTGAAAGCAGGAGTGTTACAAACAGATGCTCAGCACTAGAAAAAGCTTTGCACCATTCGCAGCAGACAGGACCTGGACAGCATAGAGTTACAGAGATCTACAGAACAGAATAAGATCCTTGAGCCCTTCTGCAATTTAAACCAAACACAGAAAAACTCACCTTGCCTCGTAATATGTTAAAGTATGAGTGACAGAGGACTCCCAAATTCCACTATTTAAAGAAAATTATCAATTTCATTCTTTAGCCCTAAAAGTGAATATGAAACATTAAACAAAAATGAACATTTAAATGAACGTTTTAATTGGGGAAAATGAAATTATGATGCGATCAGACAGGAGTTGGGAAGTACAAATTGAGAGCAATTGTTCCACAGATAGGGCACAGCAGACATGTGGAGGCTATTTAAGGAGCAGTTGTTGCAAGTGATGCACGAAGTTGTTCCTGTGAGACAGGTACGAAGGGGTAAGATTAAGGAACCTTGGATGACGAGAACAGAGGAACGTCTCGGCAAAAGGTAGAGGGCAGCTTACGTTAGGGGGAGGAAGCAAGGATATAGCACAGCTTTAGAGGATTACAGGCTTGTTAGAAAGGAGCTCAGTAAATGGACTGAGGAGAGCCAGGAGGGGGCACGAAAAAGGCTTGGCAAGAAGGATTAGGGAGAATCCAAAGGCATTTTACTCCTACATGAGGAATAGAGAATGATCAGGGAGAAGGTAGGGCCAATCAGGGATAGCGTAGGGAACTTGTGCTTGGAATCTGAGCAGATAGGGGAAGCCCTAAATGAGTTTTTTTGCTTTTGTTTTCACGAAGGAAAGGAACGTTGTTGTGAATGAGAACTTTGAGGAGCTGGGATACAGGCTGGAACCGATCAAGATTGATAAGTTTGATGTGCTGGAAATTTTGGCAAACATTAAGATCGATAAGTCCCCAGGACCAGACCAGATTTATCCTAGGCTACTCCGGGAAGCAAGAAAGGAGGTTGCAAAGCCGCTGGTGAAGATTTTTGCATCCTCACTCTCCACGGGAGTCATACAGAAGGATTGCGAGGAGGCCAATGTTGTTCCCCATTTCAAGAAGGGTAATAGGGAAATCCCTGGCAATTACAGACCAGTCAGTCTTATGTTTGTGGTCAGCAAGGTTTTGGAAAGAATTCTGAGGGATAGGATTTATGACTATTTGATAAAGCATAGCGTGATTAAAGGCAGTCAGCATGGCTTTGTGAGGGGAAGGTCATGCCTCATAAATCTTATTGAGTTCTTTGAGGAGGTGACAGGACAGATTGATGAAGAGGATGTGGTGTATGAGGACTTCATCAAGGCATTTGATAAGGTGGTCTCATCCATAAAGTCAGGAGGTATGGGTTACAGGGAGATTTGGCTATTTGGATTCAGAATTGGTTAGCTGACAGAAGGCGAGATGGAAAGTTCTGCCTGGAGATCAGTCTTAAGTGGTGTCCCACAGGGCTCTGTTCTTGGGTCTCTGCTCTTTGTAGTTTTTATAAATGACTTGGATGAGGGGTGGGTTAGTAAATTTGAAGATGACACAAAGGTTGGAGGTACCGTTGATAGTATCGAGAGCTATTACAGGCTGCAGCGCAACATAGGCAGGGTGCAGAGCTGGGCTGTGAAATGGCAGATGGAATTCAACCTGGATAAATGCGAAATGATGCAATTTGAAAGGTCGAACTCGAATGCTGAATATAGGATTAAAGACAGGATTATTGGCAATGTGGAGGAGCAGAGGGATCTTGGTGTTCAAGTACATAGTTCCCGCAGATTTTCCATCCAAGTGGATAGGGTTATTAAGAAAGCATATGGTGTTTTGGCTTTCATTAACAGGGGGATCAAGTTTAAGAGCCGTGAGGTTTTGCTACAACTCTACAAGTCCCTGGTGAGACCACACTTGGAATATTGTGTCCAGTTCTGGTTGCCCTACTGTAGGAAAGATACAGAGGCTTTGGGGAGGGTGGAAAGAAGGTTTGCTGGGATGCTGCCTGGACTGAAGGGCTTGCCTTATGAAGAGAGATTGACGAAGCTCAGACTTTTCTCTCTGGAGAGAAGGGGGAAGAGAGGAGACCTGATTGTAGATCTCCCTGGGTCGTCTTTGGACTTCTGCTGCAAGGGTAAAAAAAGTACTGTTGATCAAGAGTGTTTTGGATGGCAGTCTCTCTCTCTCTCTCTCTTTGGGTTTTAGTATACTGGGGCATAATTTAAACAGATTGGCTGAATTCAAATTGTGGTCAAAATACTGAGGTATCTAATTTACAACCAAATGTTGCATATTTTCAATTTTCCAGAACACTCTGAGACTGCTAGTCAGTCACACAGCAGTTGCTCTCACTTCCAAAACAGCCTTCACTCTCCCTTAAAGTTACAGTAGACACCTTCAACTTCATAAAAGCATCTTCAATATTTGGAGATTTTCTCCTTCTGTCACCCTTACAGACAGTAAGTTCCCATTTCCCACCGCCCTGCTTGTGTGTGGGCAAGGCTTGAACTGATCACCCAACCTGGAGACAAGCAATAACACCAGTACCACAGGGAAACAATGTAAACATGGGGATTGTGGAAAGGCATTCAAATACTCATTCCTGTTGGGAATTCATCCGCACAATCACACTGGAGAGAAGCCATTCTTCTGCACTCAGTTTGGGAAAAGATTCACTCAGTCAACAGCTCTGCTGACACACCAGCTAATTCACACAAGTGAGAGACCATTCAACTGTTGTCTCTGTGAGAAAGGATTCACTCAGAGTGACTGGTAGATCAGGTTCATACTGGGGAGAAGCTATTCATTCCCCTGCTCCATTTGAGAGAGGGATTGACTCAACTGTCACAGCGACTGATCCATCAGCATGTTCAAACTGCGGAAAGAATATTCATCTGCCGTGTGGGAGAAAGGGTTCCCGAATCCATCTAACCTTCTGACCCATCAGTGAGTTCACACTGTGTCAAGGCCATTCTCCTGCCTCTGTGTGAGAGAAAGGATTCACAACTTCATCCAACTTCTGACACATCAGCAGATTCACACCTGGGAGTGACCTGTTCAACCAGTGCAAGTGGATTTAGTCTGCGCATACACCAGCAAGTCTGCATGTGACTGCAGAGGTTGGAATATTCCATTACTCCTGTTGCTCGTGACATCCAGCACTGAATCAGGTATGTCCTGACAGTTAGGGTTTGTTTCTGCTGAAGTTACTTCCTTATCACGAGAGTAGAGTTGGAGATTCTTGTCATTGTAGCTGACAGCGTTCATCGGGGTATAGTGACCCTTTAAAACCAGCTCTCTGTGATTATTCTGTAAAATTCAGAAAATTTCACAAGCAATTAGTGTGCAACTAATATTGAATTTCTGCTTCAAATGGAACTTGCTCCCTGTGATAAGAACTGAAATTTGATATCTGAAAGGTTCCCGGCATTAAAATCTCCAGTGTTGATGAATCCTTGCTGACAATTCTTACTGAATCCTTCCTGACAATTCGTACTGAATCCTTCCTGACAATTCTTACTGAATCCTTGCTGACAATTCTTACTGAATCCTTCCTGACAAATCTTACTGAATCCTTGCTGACAATTCTTACTGAATCCTTCCTGACAATTCTGACTGAATCCTTCCTGACAAATCTTACTGAATCCTTGCTGACAATTCTTACTGAACCCTTGCTGACGATTCTTACTGACTTGAACATTCCACACATGGCCATACTTTCCTACCAGGAAGAATGGGAATCAAAGTTTATGTCAGACCTGAGGCGATTGGTGTCAGGGACTGTGGGGCTGGATTAAATCAAACAGGCAGAGATTGGTGTCAGGGACTGTGGGACTGGTTTATATCAGACAGGCAGAGATTGGTGTCAGGGACTGTGGGACTGGTTTATATCAGATAGGGGGAGATTGGTGACCGCAATCTCCCCTTGTCTGATATAAACCAACCCTAGAGTCAGTGACACCAATCTCTTCCTGTCTGATATAATCCAGTCCCACACACACTGACACCAATCTCCCCCTGTCTGATATAAACCAGGCCCAAAGTCCCTGAAACCAATCTCCCCCTGTCTGATATAAACCAGACCCACAGTCACTGACACCAATCTCCCCGTATGATATACACCACCTCCACAATCACTGACACCAATTCTCCCCTGTCTGATATAAAACAGCCCCACAGTCACTGACACCAATCTCCCCCTGTCTGATATAAACCAGTCCCACAGTCCCTGACACCAATCTCCCCTTGTCGGATATAAACCAGCCCCACAGTCACTGACACCAATCTCCCCGTCTGAGAAAAACCACCTGCACAATCACTGACACCAATCTCCCCCTGTCTGATATAAACCAGACCCAGAGTCAGTGACACCAATCTCTTCCTGTCTGATATAATCCAGCCCCACACACACTGACACCAATCTCTGCCTGTCTGATATAAACCAACTAGGTAGAAACAAGGACTGCAGATGCTGGAAACCAGAGTCTAGATTAGAGTGCTGCTGGAAAAGCACAGGTAGCGTTGATATCAACTAACTCCACAGTCACTGACACCAATCTCCCCCTGTCTGATATAAACCAGACCCACAGTCACTGACCCCAATCTCCCCCTGTCTGATATAAACCAAACCCAGAGTCAGTGACACCAATGTCTGCCTGTCTGATATAAACCAACTAGATAAAAACAAGGACTGCAGATGCTGGAAACCACAGTCTAGATTAGAGTGCTGCTGGAAAAGCACAGGTAGCGTTGATATAAACTAACTCCACAGTCACTGATGCCAGTCTCCTCCTGTCTGATATAAATCAGTGACTGTGTGTCTCGTTTATATTAGACAGGGTGAGATTAGGTATTAGTGACAGTGGAGGTGGTTTATATCAGACAGGGGGAGATTGGTGTCAGGGACTATGGGGCTGGATTATATCAGACAGGGGAAGATTGGTGTCAGTGACTGTGGGGCTGGTTTACATCAGACAGGGGGAGATTGGTGTCAGTGACTGTGGCACTGGTTAATGTCAGACAGGGGGAGATTGGTGTCAGGGCCTGTGGGCCTGGTTTATATCAGACAGGGGGAGATTGGCATCAGTGACTGTCGGTCTTGTTTATATCAGACAAGAGGAGATTGGTGTCAGTGACTGTGGGTCTGGTTTATATTAGACAGGAAGAGATTGGTGTCAGTGACTCGAGGGTTGGTTTATATCAGACAAGGGGAGATTGGTGTTAGTGACTGTGGTGCTGGTTTATATCAGACAGGAAGAGATTGGTGTCAGTGACTCGAGGGTTGGTTTATATCAGACAAGGGGAGATTGGTGTCAGTGACTGTGGGCCTGGTTTAAATGAGACAGGGGGAGATTGGTGTCAGGGACTGTGGGGCTGGTTCAAATCAAACAAGGGGAGATTGGTGTCAGTGTCTGTGGGGCTGGTTTATATCAGACAGGGGGAGATTGGTGTCAGGGCCTGTTGGTCTGGTTTATATCAGACAGGGTGAGGTTGGTGTCAGTGACTGTGGTGCTGGTTTATATCAGACAGGGCAGATTGGGGTCAGTGACTGTGGGTCTGGTTTATATTAGAGAAGGGGAGATATTTGTCACTGACTGTGGAGCTGGTGTATATCATTCAGGGAGAGATTGGTGTCAGGCACTGTGGGACTGGTTCATATTAGACAGGACGAGTTTGGTGTCAGTGTCTGTGGGGCTGGACTATATCAGACAGGGGGAGATTGGTATCAGTGACTTTGCAGCTGGTTTATATCAGACAGGGGGAGATTGGTGTCAGGGACTGTGGGGCTGGTTTAAGTCAGACAGGAGGAGTTTGGTGTCTGTGTCTGTGGGCCTGGTTTATGTCAGACGAGGGGAAGATTGATGTCAGGGACTGTGGGTCTGGTTTATATTAGACAGGGGGAGATTGGTGTCAGGGACTGTGGGGTTGGTTTATATCAGACAGGGGGAGATTGGTGTCAGTGACTGTGGGTCCGGTTTACATCAGACATGGGGAGATTGGTGTCAGTGACTGTGGGGTTGGATTATATCAGACAGGGGGAGATTGGTGTCAGTGACTGTGGGGTTGGTTTATATCAGACAGGAAGAGATTGGTGTCAGTGACTCGAGGGTTGGTTTATATCAGACAAGGGGAGATTGGTGTCAGTGACTGTGGGCCTGGTTTAAATGAGACAGGGGGAGATTGGCATCAGTGACTGTGGGGCTGGTTCATATCAGACAGGGGGAGATGGGTGTCAGTGACTGTGGGTCTGTTTTATATCAGACAGGGAGAGATTGGTGTCAGTGACTGTGGGTCTGGTTTATATCAGACGGGAGAATTGCTGTCAGTGATTGTGGATGTGATTTATATCAAACCGGGGGAGATTGGTGTCAGTGACTGTGGGGCTGGTTTATATCAGACAGGTGGAGATTGTTGTCAGGAATTGTGGGCCTGGATTATATCTGACAGGGGGAGATTGGTGTCAGGGACTGTTGGCCTGGTTTATATCAGACAGGGGGAGATTGGCATCAGTAACTGTGGGGCTGGTTTATATCAGACAGGGGGAGATTGACGTCAGTGATTGTGGGGCTGGATTATATCAGACAGGAGGAGATTGCGGTCAATGTCTGTGGGGCTGTATTATATTAGACGGGGGAGATGTGCGTCAGGGTCTGAGAGTCTGGTTTGTATCAGACAGGGGCAGATTGGTGTCAGGGTCTGTTGGGCTGGATTATATCAGACAGGGGGAGATTGGTGTCAGTGACTGTGGGTCTGGTTTCTATCAGACAGGGGGAGATTGGTGTCAGTGACTGTTGGACTGGTTTCTATCAGACAGGGGGAGATTGGTGTCCGGGACTATGGGGCTTTTTTTTATCAGACAGGGGAAGATTGGTGTCAGTGACTGTGCGTCTGGTTTATATCAGACAGGGGGAGATTGGTGTCAGTGACTGTAGAGCTGGTTTATGTCAGACAGTGGGAGATTGGTGTCAGTGACTGTGGGTCTAGTTTATATCAGACTGGGGGAGATTGGTGTCAGGGACTGTCGAGCTGGTTTCTATCAGACAGGGGGAGATTGGTGTCCGGGACTATGGGGCTGGCTTTTATCAGACAGGGGGAGATTGGTGTCAGTGACTGTGGGTCTGGTTTATATCAGACAGGGGGATATTGGTGTCAGGCACTGTGGGTCTGGTATATATTAGATAGGGTGAGATTGGTGTCAGGGACTGTGGGGCTGGCTTTTATCAGACAGGGGGAGATTGGTGTCAGTGACTGTGGGTCTGGTTTATATCAGACAGGGGGATATTGGTGTCAGGCACTGTGGGTCTGGTATATATTAGATAGGGTGAGATTGGTGTCAGGGACTGTGGGCCTGTATTATATCAGACAGGGTGAGATTGGTGTCAGTGACTGTGGGTCTGGTTTGTATCAGACAGGGGCAGATTGGTGTCAGTGTCTCTGGGGCTGGATTATATCAGACAGGGTGAGATTGGTGTCAGTCACTGTAGAGCTGCTTTATATCAGACAGGGGTGGATTGGTGTCAGTGACTGTGGGTCTGGTTTGTATCAGACAGGGGCAGATTGATGTCAGTGACTGTGGGTCTGGTTTATATCAGACATGGGGAGATTGGTGTCAGTGACTGTGGGGCTACTTTATATCAGACAGGGGAGATTGGTTTCCGGGACTGTGGGGCTGGTTTATATAGGACAGGTGGGGGATTGGTGTCAGGCACTGTGGGACTGGTTCATATTAGACAGGACGAGTTTGGTGTCAGTGTCTGTGGGGCTGGTTTATATCAGACAGGGGGAGATTGGTATCAGTGACTGTGCAGCTGGTTTATATCAGACAGGGGGAGATTGGTGTCAGGGACTGTGGGGCTGGTTTAAGTCAGACAGGAGGAGTTTGGTGTCTGTGTCTGTGGGCCTGGTTTATGTCAGACGAGGGGACGATTGGCATCAGTGACTGGGTCTGGTTTATATGAGACAGGGGGAGATTGGTGTCAGGGATTGTGGGGCTGGTTTATATCAGACGGGGAGATTGGTGTCAGGGACTGTGGGGCTGGTTTATATCAAACAAGGGGAGATTGGTGTCAGTGACTGTGGGGCTGGATTATATCAGACAGGGGGAGATTGGTGTCAGGGACTGTGGGGCTGGTTTATATCAGACAGGGGGAGATTGGTGTCATTGACTGTCGGGCTGGTTTACATCAAACAAGGGGAGATTGCTGTCAGTGACTGTGCGCCTGGTTTATATCAGACAGGGAGAGATTGGCATCAGTGACTGTGGGGCTGGTTCATATCAGACAGGGGGAGATGGGTGTCAGTGACTGTGGGTCTGTTTTATATCAGACAGGGAGAGATTGGTGTCAGTGACTGTGGGTCTGGTTTATATCAGACGGGAGAATTGCTGTCAGTGATTGTGGATGTGATTTATATCAAACCGGGGGAGATTGGTGTCAGTGACTGTGGGGCTGGTTTATATCAGACAGGTGGAGATTGTTGTCAGGAATTGTGGGCCTGGATTATATCTGACAGGGGGAGATTGGTGTCAGGGACTGTTGGCCTGGTTTATATCAGACAGGGGGAGATTGGCATCAGTAACTGTGGGGCTGGTTTATATCAGACAGGGGGAGATTGACGTCAGTGACTGTGGGGCTGGATTATATCAGACAGGAGGAGATTGCGGTCAATGTCTGTGGGGCTGTATTATATTAGACGGGGGAGATGTGCGTCAGGGTCTGAGAGTCTGGTTTGTATCAGACAGGTGCAGATTGGTGTCAGGGTCTGTTGGGCTGGATTTCCTCAGACAGGGGGAGATTGGTGTCAGTGACTGTGGGTCTGGTTTCTATCAGACAGAGGGAGATTGGTGTCAGTGACTGTTGGTCTGGTTTCTATCAGACAGGGGGAGATTGGTGTCCGGGACTATGGGGCTGTTTTTTATCAGACAGGGGAAGATTGGTGTCAGTGACTGTGCGTCTGGTTTATATCAGACAGGGGGAGATTGGTGTCAGTGACTGTAGAGCTGGTTTATGTCAGACAGTGGGAGATTGGTGTCAGTGACTGTGGGTCTCGTTTATATCAGACTGGGGGAGATTGGTGTCAAGGACTGTCGAGCTGGTTTATGTCTGACAGGGGGAGATTGGTGTTAGTGACTGTGGGTCTGGTTTCTATCAGACAGGGGGAGATTGGTGTCAGTGACTGTGGGTCTGGTTTCTATCAGACAGGGGGAGATTGGTGTCCGGGACTATGGGGCTGGTTTTTATCAGACAGGGGGAGATTGGTGTCAGTGATTGTGGGTTTGGTTTATATCAGACAGGGGGATATTGGTGTCAGGCACTGTGGGTCTGGTATATATTAGATAGGGTGAGATTGGTGTCAGGGACTGTGGGGCTGTATTATATCAGACAGGGTGAGATTAGTGTCAGTGACTGTGGGTCTGGTTTGTATCAGACAGGGGCAGATTGGTGTCAGTGTCTCTGGGGCTGGATTATATCAGACAGGGTGAGATTGGTGTCAGTCACTGTAGAGCTGCTTTATATCAGACAGGGGGGATTGGTGTCAGTGACTGTGGGTCTGGTTTGTATCAGACAGGGGCAGATTGGTGTCAGTGACTGTGGGTCTGGTTTATATCAGACATGGGGAGATTGGTGTCAGTGACTGTGGGGCTACTTTATATCAGAGAGGGGGAGATTGGTGTCCGGGACTGTGGGGCTGGTTTATATAGGACAGGTGGGGGATTGGTGTCAGGGACTGTGGAGATGGTTTATATCAGACAGGGGGAGATTGGTGTCAGTGACTGTGGGGCTGGTTTATATCAGACTGGCAGAGATTGGTGTCAGTGACTGTGGGGCTGGATTATATCAGACAGGGGGAGATTGGCGTCACTGACTGGAGCTGGTTTATGTCAGACCGGGGGGATTGGTGTCAGTGACTGTGGGTTTGGTTTATATCAGACAGGGGGAGATTGGTGTCAGTGACTGCGTGTCTGGTTTGTATCAGACAGGGAGAGATTGGTGTCAGTGACTGTGGGGCTGGATTATATCAGACAGGGGGAGATTGGCGTCACTGACTGGAGCTGGTTTATGTCAGACTGGGGGGATTGGTGTCAGTGACTGTGTGTCTGGTTTATATCAGACTGGGGGAGATTGGTGCGTGTGACTGTGGGTCTGGTTTGTATCAGACAGGGGGAGATTGGTGTCAGTGACTGTGGGTCTGGTTTATATCAGACAGGGGGAGATTGGTGTCAGTGACTGTGGGACTGGTTTATATCTAACAGGGGAGATAGCTATCTGTGACTGTGGGTCTGGTTTATATCAGACAGGGGGAGATTGGTGTCAGTCACTGTGGGACTGGTTTATATCAGACAGGGGGAGATTGGTATCAGGGTCTGTGGGTCCTGTTTTTATCAGACAGGGGGAGATTGATGTCAGGGACTGTGGGTCTGTTTTATATTAGACAGGGGGAGATTGGTGTCAGGGACTGTGGGGTTGGTTTATATCAGACAAGGGAAGATTAGTGTCAGTGACTGTGGGTCCGGTTTACATCAGACATGGGGAGATTGGTGTCAGTGACTGTGGGGTTGGTTTATATCAGACAGCGGGAGATTGGTGTCAGTGACTGTGGGGTTGGTTTATATCAGACAGGAAGAGATTGGTGTCAGTGACTCGAGGGTTGGTTTATATCAGACAAGGGGAGATTGGTGTCAGTGACTGTGGGCCTGGTTTAAATGAGACAGGGGTAGATTGGTGTCAGGGACTGTGGGGCTGGTTCAAATCAAACAAGGGGAGATTGGTGTCAGTGTCTGTGGGCCTGGTTTATGTCAGACGAGGGGAAGATTGGCATCAGTGACTGGGTCTGGTTTATATGAGACAGGGGGAGATTGGTGTCAGGGACTGTGGGGCTGGTTTATATCTAACAGGGGAGATAGCTGTCTGTGACTGTGGGTCTGGTTTATATCAGACAGGGGGAGATTGGTTTCAGTCACTGTGGGACTGGTTTATATCAGACAGGGGGAGATTGGTATCAGGGACTGTGGGACTGGTTTATATCTAACAGGGGAGATAGCTGTCTGTGACTGTGGGTCTGGTTTATATCAGACAGGGGGAGATTGGTGTCAGTCACTGTGGGACTGGTTTATATCAGACAGGGGGAGATTGGTATCAGGGACTGTAAGTCTGGTTTATATCAGACAGGGTGAGATTGGTGTCAGGGACTGTGGAGCTGGTTTATATCAGACAAGGGGAAGATTGGTGTCAGGGACTGTGGGGATGGGTTATGTCAGACAGGGGGAGATTGGTGTCAGTGACTGTGGGGCTGGTTTATATCAGACAGGGGGAGATTGGTGTCAGGGACTGTGGGGATGGTTTATATCAGACAGGGGGAGATTGGTGTCAGTGACTGTTGGTCTGGTTTGTATCAGACAGGGGGAGATTGGTGTCAGGGACTGTAAATCTGGTTTATATCAGAGGGTGAGATTGGTGTCAGGGACTGTAGAGCTGTTTTTTTATCGGACAGGGGGAGATTGGTGTCCGGGACTATGGGGCTGTTTTTTATCAGACAGGGGAAGATTGGTGTCAGTGACTGTGGGTCTAGTTTATATCAGACTGGGGGAGATTGGTGTCAGGGACTGTCGAGCTGGTTTATGTCTGACAGGGGGAGATTGGTGTCAGTGACTGTGGGTCTGGTTTCTATCAGACAGGGGGAGATTGGTGTCAGTGACTGTGGGTCTGGTTTCTATCAGACAGGGCGAGATTGGTGTCAGTGACTGTGGGTCTCGTTTCTATCAGACAGGGGGAGATTGGTGTCCGGGACTATGGGGCTGGTTTTTATCAGACAGGGGGAGATTGGTGTCAGTGACTGTGGGTCTGGTTTATATCAGACAGGGGGATATTGGTGTCAGGCACTGTGGGGCTGGATTATATCAGACAGGGTGAGATTGGTGTCAGTCACTGTAGAGCTGCTTTATATCAGATAGGGGGGCATTGGTGTCAGTGACTGTGGGTCTGGTTTGTATCAGACAGGGGCAGATTGGTGTCATTGACTGTGGGTCTGGTTTATATCAGACATGGGGAGATTGGTGTCAGTGACTGTGGGGCTACTTTATATCAGACAGGGGGAGATTGGTGTCCGGGACTGTGGGGCTGGTTTATATAGGACAGGTGGGGGATTGGTGTCAGGGACTGTGGGGATGGTTTATATCAGACAGGGGGAGATTGGTGTCAGTGACTGTGGGGCTGGTTTATATCAGACTGGCAGAGATTGGTGTCAGTGACTGTGGGGCTGGATTATATCAGACAGGGGGAGATTGGCGTCACTGACTGGAGCTGGTTTATGTCAGACCGGGGGGATTGGTGTCAGTGACTGTGGTTCTGGTTTATATCAGACCGGGGGAGATTGGTGCCTGTTACTGTGGTCTGGTTTGTATCAGACAGGGGGAGATTGGTGTCAGTGACTGTGTGTCTGGTTTGTATCAGACAGGGAGAGATTGGTGTCAGTGACTGTGGGGCTGGATTATATCAGACAGGGGGAGATTGGCGTCACTGACTGGTTCTGGTTTATGTCAGACCGGGGGGATTGGTGTCAGTGACTGTGGGTCTGGTTTATATCAGACTGGGGGAGATTGGTGCCTGTGACTGTGGGTCTGGTTTGTATCAGACAGGGGGAGATTGGTGTCAGTGACTGTGGGTCTGGTTTATATCAGACAGGGGGAGATTGGTGTCAGTGACTGTGGGACTGGTTTATATCTAACAGGGGAGATAGCTGTCTGTGACTGTGGGTCTGGTTTATATCAGACAGGGGGAGATTGGTGTCAGTCACTGTGGGACTGGTTTATATCAGACAGGGGGAGATTGGTATCAGGGACTGTAAGTCTGGTTTATATCAGACAGGGTGAGATTGGTGTCAGGGACTGTGGAGCTGGTTTATATCAGACAAGGGGGAGATTGGTGTCAGGGACTGTGGGGATGGGTTATGTCAGACAGGGGGAGATTGGTGTCAGTGACTGTGGGGCTGGTTTATATCAGACAGGGGGAGATTGGTGTCAGGGACTGTGGGGATGGTTTATATCAGACAGGGGGAGATTGGTGTCAGTGACTGTTGGTCTGGTTTGTATCAGACAGGAGAAATTGGTGTCAGGGACTGTAGAGCTGTTTTTTATCGGACAGGGGGAGATTGGTATCAGGGACTGTGGGTCTGGTTTATGTCATACAGGGGGAGATTGGTGTCAGTGACTGTGGGTCCTGTTTTTATCAGACAGGGGGAGATTGATGTCAGGGACTGTGGGTCTGGTTTATATTAGACAGGGCGAGATTGGTGTCAGGGACTGTGGGGTTGGTTTATATCAGACAAGGGAAGATTAGTGTCAGTGACTGTGGGTCCGGTTTACATCAGACATGGGGAGATTGGTGTCAGTGACTGTGGGGTTGGTTTATATCAGACAGGGGGAGATTGGTGTCAGTGACTGTAGAGCTGGTTTATGTCTGACAGAGGGAGATTGGTGTCAGTGACTGTGGGTCTGGTTTCTATCAGACAGGGGGAGATTGGGGTCAGTGAGTGTGCGTCTGGTTTATATCAGACAGGGGGAGATTGGTTTCAGTGACTGTGGGTCTGGTTTTTTACCAGACAGGGGGAGATTGCCATCAGTGACTGTAGTGCTGGTTTTATATCAGACAAGGGGAGATTGGCGTCAGTGACTGTGCAGCTGGTTTATGTCAGACCGGGAGATTGGTGTCAGTGTCTGTGAGACTGGTTTATATCAGACAAGGGAAGATTAGTGTCAGTGACTGTGCGTCCGGTTTACATCAGACAGGGGGAGGTTGGTGTCAGTGACTGTGGGTCTGGTTTATATCAGACAGGGGGAGATTGGTGTCAGGGACTGTGGGGCTGGTTTATATCAGATAAGGGAAGATTAGTGTCAGTGACTGTGTGTCCAGTTTACATCAGACAGGGGGAGATTGGTGTCAGTGACTGTGGGTCTGGTTTATATCAGACAGAGGGAGATTGGTGTCAGTGACTGTGGTGCTGGTTTATATCAGACAGGGGGAGATTGGTGTCAGTGACTGTGGGACTGGTTTATATCAGACAGGGGGAGAGTGGTGTCAGTGACTGTGGGTCTGGTTTATATCAGACGGGGGAGATTGGTGTCACGGACTGTGGGGTTGGTTTATATCAGACTGGAGGAAAGTGTTGTCACTGTCTGTGGGGCTGGGTGAAATCAGACATGGGGAGATTTGTGCCTGTGGGGTGGTTTATATTCGACTGGGGGTGATTGGTGTCAGTGAGTTAGGGGCTGTTTTATATCTGACAGGAGGAGTTTGCTGTCACTGACTGTGGTGAGGACGTTATAAAGCCAGAAAGAGATCAGTTCCATGTTTTAATTCTCTTTCAAGGCATACTGGGCACACAAGAGTTAAACATTCCACTGTGAAACAGCCTCACTCCAGTATCAATTCCAGAATAGACCGAACATCTCAGTCGGATTACTGAATCTTCGAAAAGGAATCCATTGCAGCCACACATGTGGATTCCTCTGCAGCCTCAGGTCAAGGGATTTGTCCTCCCCAGCCAAGATTGGTAGCCTTGACCCCAACCCTGTTAAACTGCCTCCTGCTCCCATTATCTTGCTTCCTCTCCGTATTTGCATAGGTATGGGAATTCCCAATTGAAAACAGGCAAAACCCTTCAGTTTTAATCTCTTCCCATTGACACATGATCATGAAGAATACGATAATCAGTCGCTGTAGTCCATTCACTCACTATCGCAGGACATCGACATTCACCGGGCCTTAAGCAATGGAACGACAATCAACCATGTGGCTGAGAGACCTTTTGTATTATTCCCATAAAAAGTACTGCCTTTGTGTGTAGAGCAGAGATTAGTGGAGAAGTGTCACCACAAGTAGACACACAACTCCATTCAGGGACATTGAGAATCTCACGCTGCACTCCGATAATAAAGTATCTGCTGTTGTACTGAAACTTGTGTCGTCTGGATTTGTGGAACAAAATATGCATTTAACAGCCTCACAATTCTATATTTGAGTTTTAATTTTCAATCAGGAAGTTTCTGCTTTGCCTCCCCATATCTAACACCCATCAGATTTCACCTCTACAGCCTCAGATCATCTCTGTAACCACAAATAAACGCTGAGTGCTGAAGAAATGGAGCAGGTCCAGAAGCATCTGCAGAGAGTGAGAACAGAGTTCAAATCCAGGTCTGACAGTGTGTCAGAATAAAGCTCAATCTTGTGGCACTTCCACATTGACAATTGTTCGTGCCAACACCTCAATGAAAATCTCTTCCTTGTCCTTTTTTTTCGAATCGCAGCAGTCTACAGTGCAGAACAAGTCCCTTCAACCCATTGATTCTGTACCAATCAAAAACCACCTTCAAACTACGGTAACTTCATTTCTCAGCCCTCAGCCCATCACCTTCTATAAGGTAAAAACAAGGACTGCAGATACTGGAAACCAGAGTCTAGATTAGTGTGGTGCTGGAAAAGCCCAGCAACTCAGGCAGCATCCGAGGAGCAGGAAAATTGACATTTCGGGCAAGCAGCACAGACTACAGATTCAAAAACACCAGCAACGGTTCTCCTTCAAGACCCATCACCTTGTATGTCTTGGCATTACAGGTGCACTTCTGAATACTTCTTCAATGATTTGAGAGCTTCTATCTGCATTACCCTTCCGGCAGTGAATTCAGTTTCTCACCAACCTCTGGGTGAAGGCCTTTTCCCTTCATTACACACACCATGAGTATAGGAGTTAGGACATCATGTTGAGGTTGTACAGGCCTCTTCTAGAATACTGTGTCCAATTCTGGTCTCCCTGTTAAAGGAGGGATATTGTTAAACTGTACAGAAAATATTTACAAGATGTTGCCAGGACTGGAGGGTTTGAGTTATATGGAAAGGAGCTTGAAGGTTGAGGGCGACCTTACAGAGGTTTACAATATAATAAGGGGCATATATAAGGTGAATGTCAGATGTCTTTTCCCTTGGGTGATAGACTTGAGGGCTTGTATATGAAGAGGAAGGGATTAGAGGGATATGGACCAAGTACTGGTAAATGGGACTAGGGTAAGTTAGGATATCCGGTCAGCATGGACGAGTTGGGTCGAAGGATCAGTTTCTGTACTGGACGTCTCTATTACTCGATGACATGGTTGAGATGTATAAAATAATGAGAAGTGTTCATAAGGCAGATAGTGAGGAAACTTTCCCCTTGGACTAGAGAGCTTATTCCCCCCTAGACTTCAGGACTAGGGGACATATTTTTAAAGTGGAAGGATAAAGATTTAAAAGGGAAATGAGGGTCAACCTTTTCTACACAGAGAGTGGTTCGTGTGTGAATGAACTTCCAGAGGAGTTAATGGATGCAGGTACAGTTCCAATGTTTAAAAGACATTTGGACAAACAGGAAAGAATTGGAGGGATATGGGCCAGGAGCAGGCGGTGGGATTGTGATTAGCATTGACTTGGGGGGAACCAAAAGGTCTGTTTCCGTGCTGTATGACTTTATCACTGACATTCCCCTTAAGTCTCCTGCCCCTTCCCTTAAATATCTGCACTGCCTTCCAGTCTTTACAGCATTTGTCTTAACTGGTTCCTCCATCAAGGGGAATATTTCCTGACTGTCTACCCAATCAACACCTCTCTTTATTTGATACATCTCAATGATGTCAGAGAGTCAGACAGATGTACAACACACAAACAGATCCTTCAGCCCAACTCGTCCATGCCGACCAGATATCCGAAATTAACCTAGGCCCATTTACCAACACTTGGCCCTCTGATCCCTTCCAATTCAAGTTAAAAATCACACAACACCAGGTTATAGTCCAACTGGTTTATTTGGAACCACTAACTTTCGGAACGCTGCTCCTTCGTCAGGTGGTGATGGAGTTTTCTAATACCCCTCCTGATACCTTTTTTCTGTTACTAGCCGCGTACTGGCCTGCACTTCCTCTTTCATACACGCACTGCCTGTTGCATGAAAAAGTTGGCCCTTAGGACCTTGTAAATCTTTCCCCTCTCACCCTAAACCTATGCCCTCTAGTTCTGGACTACCACACCCCAGGGAAAAGACCTTGTCTATTTACCCTATCCATGCCTCCATGATTTGATAAACGTCTGGGAGGTCACTCCTCAGCCTCCAACACTCCAGGGAAAACAGCTCCAGCCTATTCAGCCTCTCCCTGTAGTTCAAACCCTCCAACCCTGGCAACATGCTTGAAAATCTTTTTTGAACCCTTTCAAATTTCACAACATCCTTTCTACAGGAATCAGAGCAGAATTGCACACAATACTCCAAAGGTGGCCTAACCAATGTCCTGTACAGCCACAACATGATTTCCAAACACCTTTACTCAATACCCTGACCAATAAGGAAAAGCATACAAAAAGCCTTCTCCACTATCCTATCTACCTGCAACTCCTCTCTGAATCTCTCTGGTCTAACGAAAATGACCCAATCTTTCCAGTCTCTCTTCATAACTGAAACTCTCCAGCTCAGAGAACATCCTTCCAAGTCTCGAGTGCTCGCATATCGCTCCTTAAATGTGGATTCTAGAAATGCAGACAACAAGCTAGCTGTCCCCTAGCCAATGTTTTCGACAGTTCTGACAGAACTTCCCAGCTCAAACTCTGTGCTTAACAAGGAAAGGCAAGTTTATCACCTGTCCCGGTGTTTAAGTGACTGGTGGACAGGCACAACAAGGTCCCTCTGATCTTCAGTGCTTCCCAGGGCCCTATAGTTCATCATGTATTCCCTTACCATGTTTGTCCCCCTATGGTCTAATTCTATCTTCCTCACTCTTTGCCAGCACATTAGTTTTCATATCATCTGTGAACTCACTGATCAATCCTCCAACTTTCAAGTGAAAGTTATTTCTATAAACCTGGAAACTGCGAGGACCCAATACTGGCCTCTGCAAGATCCCACTGGGCACAAGCTTCCAGTTACAGAAGCAGTCTCAACCATCACCCTCTGCTTCCTGCCACTCAGCCCATTGTGGATCCAATTTGCCAAATTTCCTTGGATGCCATAGGCTCTTGTCTTTGCCATCAGTGTCCCATGCAGGACCTTATCAAAAGCCCCACTGAATTCCAAGCAGCCTACACCAAATGCATTGCTGTCACCTACACATCTGGCCACCTCTTTGATAAATTCAATCAGGTTGGTCAGATATGATCTTCCTTTAATAAAACCACACCTACTGTTCTTGATTAACCCCTGCCTGCTCCAAGTGCAGATTCATTCTGTCCCTAAGTATTCATTCCAACAGTTTCCCCACCGTCAGACTGATTGGCCTGTATATTCCTGGTTTCTCCCTCCTTCCTTCTTGAAGACCTTGTCACATTGGCTGTTTTATATTGATGTCTGCAGCCAAGTGTTAGGTCTCTTGTACAGCTTGGGGCAGGTGGAAAGGGACAGTGGTAGCGTCTTTACCTCTGAGCTAGGAGATCCAGGTTCAAGTCCAGAGGAATATCATACCATCACTGAGCAGGTCGGTTGAGAAACTATCTCCAAGGTGTTTTTGTCTTCCTGGAATTGTTTCTTCCTCTCCTGAAAAGACTTAGTAAATCCTGAATAGACATTCCAACAATACCTCTGCACCTGAATGGCACTATCTCTTCTCAATCTAATGTTGCTTGTTCCTTCCATCCCAACTTCTTTTGGGAGCTTTTCAGCATTCACTTTACCCCAGTTAGGTGAGTTTTTCAGCTTTTAAAAACTTTCACATTTGTGTCTTTGCCAGTTTTTTGAAAATCAAGGACCAATCAACCTGAAACAGGAGGAGTTTATTTTCTTGGATACACAATATAACCTTACACACACACACACACACACACACACACACACACACACACACACACACACACACACACACACACACACACACACACACACACACACACACACACACACCAGGACTGAACCCTGATCTCGGACGATGACCTCTGCAGGGAGACAGACATTAACTGCAAATGACTTCTTGGATCTTCCTGTGCAGCATCCCTTCCATCGACAGTATTGGTCTGTTTGGGTGCCTGCTTTTCTAAACCGTGTCCAAGCAACAAGTGATGATAGATTCATAACAGTTTTCCTCCAATCCATGTGTTTGTGTTATTTTTCACTGAGTGTTGATCTAATCTTCTAAAATGGGGAGTGGTTTCCATCTCAGATTACCAAACCAGCGTGCCTTGGGGACCCTGAGGAAATGATTAGGGAAGTGTATCTGTACCATTCCACCTTCTGCACCCTATACTGCCAGATAGTGCTCCCTCAGTACCTCAGAAAGCATCTACTCAATGTGTTTATCCCCAAAGAACCTCGACAAAACATTCATGTCCTCAATACCTCAAAAAGCAAACCTCTTGCCCCCTTGGACCGTGTTCATCCCCAAACCTGTACTCCCTGTGATGACCCACTGCCACCCCCAAGATTGGGGCCCAGGCCCCAGAACCTTATTTGAGTCTCTGGATTGATCATAGAATGTGGAAGCAGGCCATCCGGCTTATTAGGTTCACATTGACCCTCGGGAGAGCAGCCCATTCCCCCCCCCCCCCAACCCATCCCTGGATCCCTTCATTTCCTCTGGCTAACCCACCTAGCCTGTACATCCTTGGACAGTGGGAGGGAACTGGAGCACCTGGAGGCTGACACGTTAAGAATGTGCCAACTCCACACAGACAGTCGCCTGAGGCTGGAATCGAACCCGGGTGGGGTGAGGCAACACTGAGCCCCCGTGACAATCCCACCATCTCCTCCCCGTTGATGACCGTTTAATGTCTATACCCGGGGAGTATCTAACTTGTCTAGCATTTATTTAAGAAAGATTAGGGACAAGGGCAATGCCTCCACAAGCTCAAGATGCTCGATCCCCATCAAAAAAATATTTTTCTCAATTTCAAAAAGAGACTTTATTCACAAAAAAAAACTTTACCTACATAGTCACTAAAGTTCGGTTCTGCACAGTCTTTACAAGTCTTTGTCATGACATATATACTCCCCTTGGCTGATTAACTGAAATGTTCGGTCTGAGCTGTTCCTTCTGAATTAACATCACAAAGTTAAATTGAAAAGGATCTTTGTGAAGTGCCTGTGTTCTGTATCTGTTCTCCCATGTATCCCACTCTCCGAATAAAATACCTTACACAGCCTTTAACCTGTTTGTTAACTTTCAGCAGAAGCAGCCTCAGGGCATTGAACACAGAGTGAATTACTCAGTGACGCTTGGATCAGGTCAGATCAAATTCTCAAGCAGATGGCTGGGGAAATTCAGCAGATCAGGCAGCAACAGTGAAGAGAGAGAACAATTCACATTTCAAGTGACCCTTCCTCAAAACGGTCTATTCTGAAGGAACTTTCCCGCAGAAATCACTGGATTGAAAGGTGAACTCTCTCTCTGTCTCTTTCTCCCTCCCCCCTCAGAGATGCTGCCGGACATGCTTAGCTCCTTCAGCAATCTCTGTATTGATGTTTCAGGTCTCTAGCGCATCCGTACAGATTGATTTTAGTGTTGAAATCTCAAGCTTGCTCTATTAAAGGGATTGAATTCCTCCCCCATAAAGGGGGAGGGCGGGGGGCAGTTACCTCAGCTAACAGATTCGTGATGCCAACATTGTTAGCTCAATCTCTATCATGGAGGAGACAGTGAGGACTGCAGATGCTGGAGAGCAGAGCTGAAAAATGTGTTGCTGGAAAAGCGCAGCAGGTCAGGCAGCATCAAACGTTCAGGAGAATCGACGTTTTGGGCATGAGCCCTTCTTTAGGAGTGAGGAAAGTGTGTCAAGCAGGCTAAGATAAAAGGTAGGGAAGAGGGGCTTGGGGGGAGGGGCGTTGGAAATGAGATAGGTAGAAGGAGGTTAAGGTGAGGGTGACAGGCCAGAGAGGAGGTGGGGTGGAGAGATCAGGAAGAAGATTGCAGGTCAAGAAGGTGGTGCTGAATCCGAGGGTTGGGACTGAGATAAGGTGGGGGGAGAGGAATGAGGAAGCTGGATAAATCTGCATTCATCCCTTCTGGTTGGAGGGTTCCTAGGCGGAAGATGAGGCGCTCTTCCTCCAGTCGTCGTGTTGCCATGGTCTGGCGATGGAGGAGGCCAAGGACCTGCATGTCCTTGGTGGAGTGGGAGGGGGAGTTAAAGTGTTCAGCCACGGGGTGTTTGGGTTGGTTGGTCCGGGTGTCCCAGAGGTTATCTCTGAAACGTTCCGCAAGTAGGCGGCCTGTCTCCCCAATATAGAGGAGACCACATCGGGTGCAGCAGAGGCAGTAAATGATGTGTGTGGAGGTGCAGGTGAATTTGTAGTGCAAATGGAAGGATCCCTTAGGGCCTTGGTGGGAAGTCATGGGGAAGTGTGGGCGCAAGTTTTGCATGTCTTGCGGTTGCAGGGGAAGGTGCTGGGAGTGGAGGTTGGGTTGGTGGGGTTTGGGAACCTGACAAGGGAGTCGCGGAGGGAGTGGTCTTTCCAGAACACTGATAGGGGTGTGGAGGGAAATATATCCTTGGTGGTGGGGTCTGTTTGGAGGTGGCGGAAATGATGACGATGCTGCGATGTATATGGAGGTTGGTGGGGTGGTAGGTGAGGACCAGTGGGGTTCTGTCCTGGTGGCGATTGGAGCACCACACTGTCAGAGGGTCAGCACTGAGGGAGTGCGCATTCAGAGGATTAGTACTGAGGGAGTGCTGCACTGTCAGACGGTCAGTGCTGAGGGACTGCTGCATTACCAGAGGGCCATCTCTGAGGAGTACTACACTGTCAAAAGGTCAGTACTGAGGGAGAACCACACTGTCAGAGGTTCAGTCCAAAGGGAATGACACACTGTCAGAGGCTCTGTACTCCGCCGCATCTGCTCCCAGGAGGACTAGTTCCAAATCCGTACCACCCAGATGGCCTCCTTCTTCAAGGACCGCAAATTCCCCCCAGACGTAGTTGACGATGCCCTCACCGCATCTCTTCCACATCCCGCTCCTCCGCCCTTGAGCCCCACCCCTCCAACCGCCACCACAGCGCAGTGATCCCTCAGTATTAATCCCCTCAGAGTGATCGCTGCACTGTCAAGGGTGCAGGACCACGGCAGTGCTGCACTGTCAGAGGGTCAGTACTGAGGGATCGCCGCACTGTCGGATAATCAGTCGAGAGGGAGTGCTGCATTACCAGAGGGCCATTTCTGAGGAGTACTACACTGTCAAAGGGTCAGTACGGAGGGGGCGCTGCACTGTCAGAGGGTCAGCACTGAGGGAGCACGCACTCTCAAAAGGTCAGTACTGAGGGAGCGCTACACAGTGCGAGTGTCAGTTGTGAGTGAGTGCTATTTCAGAGGGTCAGTACGGTGGGAGCACTGCACTGTCAGAGGGTCAGTACTGAGGGAGTGCTGCAGTGACAGAGGGTCAGTACTGAGGGAGTGCTGCACTGACAGAGGGTCAGTACTGAGGGAGTGCTGCACTGACAGAGGGTCAGCACTGAAGGAGTGCTGCACTGTCAGAGGGTCTGTACTGAGGGAGTGCTGCACTGTAGAAATATCACTACAAAGAGAGTGCTGCAGAGTCAGAGAGTCAGTAATGAGGGAATGACGTGGTGTCAGACGCTCACTTCTGAGGGACAGCTGGACTGACAAACGATCAGTACTGAGGAAGTGCTGCACTGTCAGAGGGTCAGGACTGAGGGAGTGCTGCAATGTCAGAGGGTCAGTACTGAGGGAGTGCTGCACTATCAGAGGGTCAGGACTGAGGGAGTGCTGCACTGTCAGAGGGTCAGTACTGAGGGAGTGCTGCACTGTCAGAAGGTCAGGACAGAGGGAGTGCTGCACTGTCAGAGGGTCAGTACTGAGGGAGTGCTACACTGTCAGAGGGTCAGTACTGAGGGAGTGCTGCACTGTCAGAGGGTCAGGACTGAGGGAGTGCTGCACTGTCAGAGGGTCAGGACTGAGGGAGTGCTGCACTGTCAGAGGGTCAGTACTGAGGGAGTGCTGCACTGTCAGAGGGTCAGTACTGAGGGAGTGCTGCACTGTCAGGGGGTCAGGACTGAGGGAGTGCTGCACTGTCAGAGGGTCAGGACTGAGGGAGTGCTGCACTGTCAGAGGGTCAGGACTGAGGGAGTGCTGCACTGTCAGAGGGTCAGGACTGAGGGAGTGCTGCACTGTCAGAGGGTCAGGACTGAGGGAGTGCTGCACTGTCAGAGGGTCAGGACTGAGGGAGTGTTGCACTGTCAGAAGATCAGTACTGAGGATATACCGCAATGTCAGAGTGTCAGTGTGGAGTGAGTGCTGCACTGCCGGAGGATCAGCACTGAGGGAGTGCTGCACTGTCAGAGGGTCACTACTGAGGGAGTGCTGCACTGTCAGAGAGTCAGTACTGAGGGAGTGCTGCACTGTCCGATGGTCAGTACTGAGGGAGTGCTGCACTGTCGGATGGTCAGGAATGAGGGAGTGCTGCACTGTCAGAGGGTCAGGACGGAGGAAGTACTGAGGAAGTTCCGCACTGTCAGAGGGTCAGTGCTGAGGGAGTGCTGCACTGTCAGAGGGTCAGTACTGAGGGAGTGCTGCACTGTCAGAGGGTCAGTACTGAGGGAGTGCTGCACTGTCAGGGGGTCAGGACTGAGGGAGTGCTGCACTGTCAGAGGGTCAGGACTGAGGGAGTGCTGCACTGTCAGAGGGTCAGGACTGAGGGAGTGCTGCACTGTCAGAGGGTCAGGACTGAGGGAGTGCTGCACTGTCAGAGGGTCAGGACTGAGGGAGTGCTGCACTGTCAGAGGGTCAGGACTGAGGGAGTGTTGCACTGTCAGAGGATCAGTACTGAGGATGTACCGCAATGTCAGAGTGTCAGTGTGGAGTGAGTGCTGCACTGCCGGAGGATCAGCACTGAGGGAGGGCTGCACTGTCAGAGGGTCACTACTGAGGGAGTGCTGCACTGTCAGAGAGTCAGTACTGAGGGAGTGCTGCACTGTCCGATGGTCAGTACTGAGGGAGTGCTGCACTGTCGGATGGTCAGGAATGAGGGAGTGCTGCACTGTCAGAGGGTCAGGACGGAGGAAGTACTGAGGAAGTTCCGCACTGTCAGAGGGTCAGTGCTGAGGGAGTGCTGCACTGTCAGAGGGTCACTACTGAGGGAGTGCTGCACTGTCAGAGGGTCAGTACTGAGGGAGTGCTGCACTGTCAGAAGGTCAGTACTGCGGGAGTGCTGCACTGTCAGAGGGGTCAGTACAGAGGGAGTGCTGCACTGTCAGAGGGTCAGTACTGAGTGAGTGCCACACTGTCAGAGGGTCAGTACTGAGGGAGTGCTGCACTATCAGAGGGTCAGTACTGAGGGAGTGCTGCACTGTCAGAGGGTCAGTGCTGAGGGAGTGCCACACTGTCAGAGGGTCAGTACTGAGGGAGCACTGCACTGTCAGCGCATCAGTCTGGGGGATACCTGCATTGTAAGAGAGTCAGTACTGAGTGAGTGCCACCCTATCAGATGGGCTGAATGGCCTAATTTCTGCTTCCGTGTCTTGTGGTCTAAGAGGAATATCTGAAATTGTTCCGTACATTTCTGCCTCTGCTTCCTACAGACCCTGCTCAGCAATGATTCCCACGTCCAGATTCCAGATTCAAACAGACCGTCTTCATTTGGTTATTGAACCTGAAGAGGTTCCACTCTCTTTTCCCAGGGATCGAGTTTTCATTTCGTGTGACTGACCTGCCAGCTCAAAGGGATATTTTCATGCTGCAGGCCTGAGGTTTATTCCTCAGCTTCCGTGTGCTCATCCCAAACGAATCCCACTGCCCCACTCACAGCACAGTCGGGTGTTCCTTATTTCTGAGCTTCCCAATGCTAATCCACATCCTGACTGACATCCCACACTCCTCCAAATCGTATCGCAGGCTAATTGCCTGGGAGCGAGGAGTTCTAAGAGAGGAAATAAAAACCTGAAAAGACTTTACAGTGACATTAAGGGTGAATTGATAATGAGAGAAACACAGTGAGAATTTGTGCATGGACCCAGAGGCTACAGTGAATGGATGCATTTTGTCAATGCTCATTGGGACAGGGTTGGTATGAAATCGTGAAGATGCTCTGTGATACAATTAAATGAATTAACATATATATAGCGAGGTGGTTCTGAGTGGTCTGGCCTTCTTACAACCCAATAAATCCCCAAAGACGGTGGAAATATATCTCAGTTTACTGAATGAGGTGATGGAGGAAGTAGCAGGTACACTGAAGGGGTTTGAACGCAGTGTGAGGGGGGAGCTGGGCTGCATCCTGAAATGTTGAGGAGGTGAATGTTTTGTGGAGCTACTGTCTGAGGGGTTTTGGGTGTTAAACACAACAAAGTGATGCTTTCTTCGGTATTGAGGGAGCACTTTCTGAGGTATTGAGAGAGAACTATCTGGCGGTACAGAGAGCAGAGGGTAGAAAGGAACAGATGCAATTCCCCGAGGCACTCTGGGGTTGTAATTTGAAATGGAAGCCACTCCCCATTTCAGAAGATTCAGATCATTTTAAACAATCAGTGAAAAATAACAGCAACATGTGTCTGAAACATGGTTTGGGGGAAAACTTTCATCAATCTATTCTCACTTGTTGCTTGGAGACGTTTTAGAAAAGCAGGCACCCAAACAGACTAATGCTATCGATGCAAGAGGTGGGGCACAGGAAGATCCAAAAAGTCATCTGTAGTTGCTGTCTGTCTCCCTGGAGCAGTCATCATGTGAGATCAGCGTTCAGTCCTCGGAGAAATCATTTCTCCAGCAATACCTCAACCATGCCTTTACAGGTGTGTGTGTGTGTGTGTCTGTGTGTGTGTGTGAGAGAGAGAGAGAGAGAGAGAGAGAGAGAGAGAGAGAGAGAGAGAGAGAGAGAGAGAGAGAGAGAGAGAGAGAGAGAGAGACTGCCCGTGTTTGTGTGTGTGACAGAGTGGATGCATGTGTATCTCTGTGTGTCTGTATGTGCGTGCGTGAGAGAGTGAGAGAGAAAGCATGTGTTTATATGGGAGTGTGTGTCTGTGTGCGTGTTTGAGGGTGTGTGTGTCTGTGTGTATGTGTGAGAGAGTGTGTCTGTGTGTGTGTGAGAGAGGTCTGTGTGAGAGATTGTGTCTGTGTGTGTGTGACAATGTGTCTGTGTGTGAGAAGGACTGTGTATGTGCGTGAGAGAGAGATGTGTATGTGTGTGTGAGAGAGTGTCTATGTGCATGTGTATGAGAGAATGAGTGTGTCTGTGTGTAAGCGACTGTGTGAGAGTGTGTGTGTGTGAGAGAATGCATAAGAGAGAGAGTGTGCATGTCTAAGTGTGTAAGAGACGGTGTGTGAGACTGTGTGAGTGAGAGTGTGTGTGAGATAGAGTGTGTCTGTGTGTGTGTGAGTGTGTGTAAGAGAGAGTGTGTGTCCACGTGTGTGTGTGTGTGTGAGAGAGAGTGTGTGTGTGTGTGTGAGAGTGTGTCTGTGTGTGTTTAAGGGAGCGTGTGTCTGTGTGTATGTGTGTGTGTGAGAGAGTGTGTGCCTGTGTGTGTCTGAAAGAGAGAGTGTGTCTGTGTGTGAGAGAGAGAGAGTGTGTGTGTGTGTGTGTGTGTGTGTGTGAGTGTCGATGTGTGTTTTGTGTGAGAGAGAGATAGTGTGCCTGTGTGTGTCTGAAAGAGAAAGTGTGTCTGCGTGTGAGAGAGTGTGTTTGTGTGCATGTGTGAGAGACAGATTGTGACTGTGTGTGTGAGTGTGTGTCTGTGTTTCTGTGTGCGAGAGTGCATCTGTGTATGTGTGTGAGAGAGAGAGTGTGCCTGTGTGTGTATGTGTGTGTGAGAGAGTTGTGCCTATGTGTATGTGTGTCTGAGAGTGTGTCTGTGTGTGTTTGAGGGAGTGTGTGTCTGTGTGTGTATGTGTGTGTGTGAGAGACCGTGTGTAAACTAGCCAATCTTATCAGGTGCCCATGAATATAAAATCCAGCCGCTGTTTCAGGTGAGGTGGTCCTCGTGTCTCCAATGACACAAAAGCTGCAAGAGTGAATTAACTGGAGGAAAGAGAGTGCTGTTCATTCCAGTGGGGATTCATCCAGGAAACCTCCCCACACACTAACATCCCTCTGGCAATGCAGTGACTAGTCCTGCACACAGTGCTCCAGGTACAAACCAATGTAATGTCACCATAGTCTGACCAGAGCATGGGACAGCTCCTCATTACAGAGTGGGGTCTGGTGGGGATTTAATCAGAGGGTCACTATGGCCCAACTGAGGGGAGAGGTTGGGAAGGAGAGTCCTTCAGAGGAACTTCAGCAAGTGTGGTAAGCTAACTGACCAGCCAACTGAGCTAACCGACCTCACTCCAGGGGCATGCCCTGTATAACCCAATCATAGCCAGCCTACACCTCAATAGCAGCCACGAGCAAGGCCATTCGGCCCCCATTCTAACCCAGAAGGGAGAGCACAGGAAGCTGATGAAGGAACCAAGCCCCTCCCATGTGGCCTTCTGAAATGGAGCTGGAGGACAGGGCAGACCTGGCCTGCTGTTTGCTTCCCCGAGACTGGCCTGCTCCACCTTGTGGTGAGAGGCTAAGGAGAACCTCAAGGAGATTTCACTTCTCACTGAGAGGCTGCAACTCCAATCCAAATCAGGCTGGTTCCCTCCGAGACTCACGGAAGAGTGCAGCACTCTACAGATCAGGGCCTTGTGGAATCATAACCTCCAGTGTGGGGGCCAAGAGCTGGGAGGTAGCGTTAAGGACATAACACCATCCGAAATAGGAACAGGAGGAGACCATCCAGCCCTTTGAGCCTGTTCTGTTATTCAATAGGATCGTGAATGATTTAGCATTTGATTTGGGAGCTGAAACCAGGACAGTGCAAAGACAGAGAGAATCAAATTATTCTGCTATACGGAATCATCAGACAGGAGCTGGAACCAGAGAGAGTGAACACACACACACAAACACACACACAGGCGCACACGCACACACAGACACAGACACGCACGTGCACACACACACACGAATTCAGGCTGTTTCTGGGAATTTTACCACAAGGGGCGAGCTCTATACTAAGGAGAGACAAAGGGACAAAATGCTAGAGAGGGGGCAGCTGCACAGTCTGATCCCACCGATCTCACTGCTTCCCACTCCCATGAGACCTCTCATATCTATTTCTGTGTTCCCAGCTGTCTCTCCCACATCTTTCCTTCAATTCCTATCTCTCAAAATTCTTCACATCTCTGCCCTGTTGACATTTCCCTGTAGATTCTCTTCCTTCAACACTCTGCCACTTTGTCACCACACCATGTTTTTCAGGAATGCTGAATCATTCAATCTTTTACAAAACCAACATCTTGCTCATCTCTCTCTGCAACTTTCTCTCAGCTCTGTGGGATCTTGCTATTCTTGTCTGTACATCATTCTCACTGCATCGCAGCAGATCCCCAAAACCACCAAACTCTCTCAGCTCTATCACTCTGCTGCTGCAACTCCTCTCTCTCACTCTGTCCTATATCTCTCCCTGGGTTTTCTCTCCTGCTGTCTATCTGGCCTTCTCTCCAATATTTCGCCTTCCCTTTTTCACCTTGTATCTGTCTGACATTGTATTTCTCTTCCTGGGGTTTTACTCTCTCTCTCTCTCTCTCTCCCCCCTTTCTCTCTCTGCCTCTCTCCTGCTCTCTTTCAGTTCTTCTCACTTTCTCTCCCTCCCTCTGTCTGCCTGTCTTTCTCTTGTTCTCTCCCTCCCTTTCACTGTCTGTCTGTTCATCTCTCTTTATCTCTTGTAGTTTCTCTTCCTCTTTCTCCCTGGACCTCTCTGCTCTGTCCCAGTGAATGGGGAAGGTACATTGAGAACAGTTTGTCTCTTTGTCGCTGGATGCAGTACAGTTAATGCAGGGGATCAACCTTTTCCTGGTCTCTTCCGGGTTTTACCCCGACTGTGGGGAGGGGGTGAGTGTAAGGGACATAAATTACTTTTCTCATTGAGTCTGAAATCAAGCAAAAGAGAAGGGGAGGGTTACAAAAAGAGAGAAAGAGACATGAAGAGAGTGGGGATGGAGAAAGTGAGGAGAGAGAGAGGTGGGCAATGAGAGAGAGGGAGACGGAGAGAGTGAGAGAAGGACAGAGTGAGAGAGACAGGGAGAAGAAGAAGGACACATATGGAAGGAGAAGGACAGTGTGTGTGGCGAGAGAATGGTTGCAGAGTGGGATCTTGCTGTGTTAGTGTCTGCACCATGTCCTCCAGCCCAGGAGCTGTGGGTCTACATGGGAAGGGGGAGAGTGGGAGACAAGGAGGGAGTGGGACAGCCAGAGACAGGAGGAGTGTTTGATGGGGTTTTGGGGTTGGTGGAGAAAGGAGGGTCTGTTGTCAGAGAGAGAGAGAGAAATTGAGGGATGGATAGCATGAGATGCAAAGTCTGAGACAGGACAGAGAAGAGGTCTCCATGGAAAGGATAGCCAGTGAGGCCATTCAGGGGCCAATCCTGAGGATCCTGAACAGGACCAGGATCATTTAATGGGGGAGGGGGTAGAATGGGCAGAAAAGACTCCATATGTGATGCAAACCTGTAATTCTGGCACTGGGAAATTGCTGTGCATGAAAACAGCCACAGGCCAGTCAGTCAATCCAGACTCATTTACCTGTGTGAGAAAGTGAGGACTGCAGATGCTGGAGAGTCAGAGTTACAAAGTGTGGAGCTGGGGAAGCACAGCAGGTCAGCCAGGAGAGTCGATGGTTCAGGCCTGACCTGCTGGGCTTTTCCAGCTCCACACTTTTCCACTCAACTCCCTCTGCCCCAGGGAGGGGGCTTACAGCAATGTCGGGGACAGCGAAATATTTGGTGGGGCAATTATTTGGGAGGGAAGAAATTTGGGGAAGGGGATATTTGGGAGGAGAGTGAAAATGGGGGGCATTGTATTTTTGAGGAGGTTCAAAATTAGGTGAGATCTTTCAGGTCTGAAATAGTGAATAACAGAAAGGGAGGGTAAGAAAAAGGGAGAGAGAGATCGAGAGAGTGGGGATGGAGAAGGAGGGTAGGAGAAAGATGGGCAGAGAGAGACAGGGAGAGGGAGAGAGAGAGAAAGACAGACAGAGAGAGACAGAAGGGCAGAGGGAGAGAGGACAGAGAGAGGGAGAGAAGGGGAAGTCAGACTGAGATAAACAGGAGTTAAAACATGGACAGACTGAAGGGGTGACACTCGTTATTCCAGTTGGTTTCAAATCTCTCTCGATGGTTTTTCACATTCCCTCTCTCCCATGCTCCTGGGTTTTGCTTCAGCATGACTCTCTCTCTCTCTCTCTGGTTCTGCTTCTGGGTCTGCCAACTCTTTTCTCTCTTCCTCTCTCTCTCTGGATGGTCAGATGGTCTCTGTCTCTTGCCATGCTGGTCTCCTCAGAAGGCCTCCAGAGATTCTGGCAATCAGTCTGCAGATAAACCCTGTTTTTGTTCATTTCTGGATTATTTTCAGTAACTTTCTATCGTTCTGGCCAATTAGGAGAATCCGTTAATAGTTTGAAGCATTGCCAACCATTTAGATGGCTTGTTGCTGTTAGTTTCTTTGTGTAGCAGGACCCGGTGCCTTCCTGTCTGGGCCCTCATTTCTTTGGTAGATACGTCTGTCCAGAATAACTGTTGCCTTTTACATTATGCTGTGTTTGCGCTGTGCCTGGTGTGTCGGTTTTGTGATTTGGGAAATTTCCTTGGCCAATAAACCTTGGCTGTCTATCTGTGTTTTAGCCAGGAGGTTGTGACATTTCCCCAACTCATCCAATTGAAAGGAAAGAAAAGAAGCTTATGTAATAAATTACAAACCTAATTTTAAAAGCTGGTTATGCTTGTTGTCAATTTAGCCAGCTGTCTGTGCAAAAGCCATTGTGTACATTGGTCAAACTGATGGTCTTATAGCTGATAAGTGATATCATAAAATCTTGACAGAACAGAATCAGGCTGTTCAGCCCATTGAGTCCACAATGACCCTCTGAAGAGAATCCAAGTCAGACCCACTCCCTCGATGATATCCCTGAAATCCCACATTTCCTATTGCTATTCCTGCTAGCCCGAATATCCCTTGACACAATGGGCAATTTAATATGGCCAATCTGTCGTAATGGCAACTATGGGCAGGCAATCAATACTGGTCCAGCCAGGAACACTCAAACACTGCAAATTAATGAAACTAAGGTGATCACCCGGGGAGTTCCATCTACCTTCCAGCTCCTGGGGGTGTGTCCAGGCATGATTCACCATGATCGTACCCATCTGTTGCAGCCTGCAATCCTAACCACCGGTATCCCGAGATATATCAAGGTGAGTGCGGTTAGGACCACAACCGATGTAAGAGGAGCCAAATTATTGGGTAACAGGCGATGGGAATGTCATGGTATGACCTGTTCCTTCCCATTTACGTAAGTATGGTCCCTGGCAATGTTCCCTCTATCTCCACAGTAAGTGGGAGGTAATCATGGTAACCCATCCAAATACAACTCCGATAATTTGGACTTCATCCTAACTTTGGTCACTTGGGTTAAGTGGAATCCCTCATACCAAGCCCAGGTGTCCCACTGAGAGTGTCCTTACAGCTGTTATTAACCTAGCCCTTGGTGAGCTGCTGTCACTGACAGTGAGAGACGTTGGTGTGGGTGTTCTCCTGGAACAAATATTTATGCTGTTTGTCACTAACCCGGGATGGGACTTTCCCTTGGCTGGCCTGCCTGAGCTCCTCCCTCAGCTCCTCCATCATCCCGTTACCATAGATACTGCACAGGGTGTGGTTTTACTGCTCACCATAATCTCTGATTGGGCCGTGGATGATCTGGTTAATCGTGTTGGCGTGACCCTCCAGTTTGGTCACTAAGTGATGGTTAGCCAGATTCTCCACGAGTTGTCCCATGGTCTCCTCTGGGTTTTCTGTATTCAGTCTTTCTCAGGCTCATTAGAGAGTTGTTGGGTCAGGATCCTGAGTTTATTCTCCAAATTAGCCAAGTCAGGTGTACTGACCGGTAACACTCCTGCCCTGGGAGTGGACTCGTATACTGTGGCTAAATCATTAAGGAGTTCCCTTTTCTTTTGTCTCTTAATTACTTTTCTGGGTTCTATGTTTTCCTTCAAATATCCCTGTCCTTTGTCCCATTATCCTGTGGGTCAGTTGGGAACATGATTATTTTAATGGGGAAGGACACCACTCTGATTACTGTATCCCTGATACATTCATTATGATTAGTGTCAGTTTGTGATAAATGTTCGTGAACAAGGAATTCCCTGTGAGTTTAATAACTAGTCTATTGTGAGAGCCTGGTATGTGTGGGACAAGCTGGGGGAGGAGCCTTCCCTCCTGGTCACAGCCCGTTTTTAATTTTGTTTCTGAGGAATTCTCCCTGGTGGGCTTCCTGGGATATTACTGTCCGAAAATGACCCCTCGTCCAGGCATGGTGCTTGGTATCCTACTACCATTCTCGGGGAAACCCTACCAATCGCTTCTGATCCCTGAGCTCCTGTAACACAATGTGGAAATCCCTAAAGTCTATTTCGTATTCAGCAATTAATTAGCTGACAGCCCAAGCCTCATTACGGGCGCGATTGAGGGGTCGAATCCCAGGTGTCTCTCCTTCTTTCTGAGACATGGGAGACAAAGTGTCGGGCCCAGTTTCTCATCGCTAAGAGAGGTGCAGATCATATCCCCGAAAATCCAGACAAATTGGAACTAGAGTCTCCGGGTGAAGCTGACGGGGGGAGCGGAGGGGCATTCCCCTGGTTGTTGTTCTGCAGTTATGTAGCGCCTCTGCAGGATATGCCTTATTCTGCCCTCGAGCAGTGAGGATCCCTTCTTCATCTCATCATGGATGCCCCTCCCTAGCTGTTGGCCCTCAGGGAGGGCTGAATGGCCTGCTGGACTAAGGCACATGACGATTCATTTGGTTTGCTCCTCAGCGTCCACTCTGTGTATGACAGACTGTCAGTCAGTCTCTGGGCCAGAGACGGGATCTTTTTGGTGCTGCCCACTAGCTGGATGCCTGGAATGGCTGTTGTTTATGGAGTGAGACCATAAGCTCCTTTACACTGGGTAACCACATGATTCATGGAATCTGAGTTCGGCTGTGGCTCAGGGCTGGGGGCAAAAGGTGCAGTTACCTGGGAGACAGGCAGTGGGAGTCCCCATCTGTGAGTGGGTGTGGATGTGTCAGTGTGGAGCCTGTCATTATCTCCCTGGGGAGGTAGAACCCCAAAGGCACACATTATCCCATTCTGGGAGGAGTCCTAGTTCCCTATGGATTGTATTTGCTCCTGGCACCTCCTACTAGGGCTTGATGTGTGTTGCTCCGTGTTGCAGGTGTACAGGACCCATGCAGCTGCTTGGAGCTCATACACTGTCCTTCCAGATTGTCAATGTAACCTGAGGCTGCCTCCCCATGCCCAGAGACCCTCCTTTCACTGGATTGGGCTCTTCCCAATTGGAACTGGAGTAGTCCCATGTGGGTGAGTTTTTCCTGTAACGTCCTGCCTTGCTCATTGTGTCAGAGACCTAGTTCTGTCACAGCCTGTAGGTTTCCCTGGGGTGACCGGATCCCAGCGGCCTTTTCCCAGCCGGGGGTCCTCCAGGCTATCGACAGTGGAGTGAGCTTTCCAGCTTCCTTCCTCGGTTCTCTATGGGCATCTCACCACAGCTCCTGTACCAGGAATCCTTCACTGCAAGGCCAGGCTGGCTTCCTGTGAAATTCTGCAGGACTGTTTCACATTTGTACTGGCTCGTGTTCCTATTGCTTTGGCTGCTTCTGTATTATGGGATACCTGGGTATGTTCATAGAGTCATAGAGTTCTACAGCATGGAGACAGGCTCAAACTGGTCCATCCACACTAACCCCGTTTCCCTGCACTTGGCCCATATCCTTCCAATACGTTCCTCTCCATGTATTTGTCCAAGTGCCTTTTAAATGTTATTAAACGTATCCTCCTTGACCACTTGCACTGGTAGTTCATTCCGTATGTGTACCACCCTCTGGGGAAAAGCATTGTCCCTCAGGTTCCCTTTTCATCGTTCCACTTTCACCTTAAACTGATGCCCTTTCATCCTTGATTCCCCAAGCCTTGGATAAAGACTGAGTGCATTCACCCTATCCATGTCTCCCATGATCTTATACACCTCTATAAGGATACCCCTCAGTCTCCTACACACGAGAGAAAATGTCCTTGCTTGTCCAACCTCTCACTATATCTGTCTAGTTGAGTTATGGCAACATCCTTGTAAGTTTCTTCTGTACTCTTCCCAGTTTAATAACATCCTTCCTATAGCAAGGTGGGCAAAACTGAACACAATATTCCAAGTGCGGCCTCACCAACATCCTGCACAACTACAACAGAACTTCCCAACTTCGATATTCCATGCCCTGACTGATGAAGGGCTCATTGTGCCAAAAGCCTTCTTCACTGCCCTGTCTCCCTGAGTTCAGAGAGCCGTGCTCCTGGAATCCAAGGTCCCTCTGTTCCACTGCACTCCTTCAGGCCCTACCAATCACCATGAACCCCAGTCTTGATGTGACTTTCCAAAATGCAAGATCTCGTCCTTGTCTATATTAAACTCCATTTGCCATTTCTCAGCCCAATTCCCCAGCTAATCAAGGCGCTGTTGCAATTGCTGAGACCCTTCCTCACTTATTTTAGTGTAATCTGAAAACTTTCTAATCATCCCTTAAACACCCGCATCCAAATTATTGACGTAGATAACAAACAGCAATGGGCCGAGCACTGACCAGCTCAGCGGCACAATGGATCAGTGGTTAGCACTGCTGCCTCATAGCACCGTGGATCTGGGTTCAATTCCAACCTCACAGGATGGTATGTGTGGGTTAGATCCTGTTAGGGTTAGATTTCCTACAGTATGGAAACAGGCCATTTGGCCGAACAAACCACACCAACCTGCTGAAGAGTAACCCACCCAGATCCATTCTCCCAACCCAACATTTACCCTTAACGAATGCACCTAGCAATATGGGCAATTTAGCTTGGCCAATTCATCTGACCTGCACATTTTTGGAATGGGGAGGAAACCAGAGCACCCAAAGGAAACCCACGCAGACACAGGGAGAATGTGCAAACTCCACACAGTCACCCGAGGCTGTGGTCGAACCCGGGTCCCTGGCGCTGTGAGGCAGCAGTACCAACCGCTGAGCCACCATGCCACCCCAACTGAGTTTGTACGTTCTCCCGATGTCTGCGTGGGTTTCCTCTGGGTGCACCGGTTTCCTCCTACAATCCAAAGATGTGCAGGTCAAGTAAATTGGCCATGCTCAATTGCCGAGAATGTTCATGGATATGTAAGTAAGTTGCATTACTCAGGGGTAAATGTAGAGTAATAAAGTAGGGGAATGGGTTTGGGTGGAATAATCATCAGAGGGCCAGTAGACTTGTTGGGCCGAAGGGCCTGTTTCCACAGAGGAGGGATTCTATGATTCTATGACCGCTGACGCACACCACTAGTCACAGGCCTGCAGTCAGACTGTTACCCTCTGCTTCCTACCATCAAGCCAATTGTGTACTCAGTTTGCCAACGCCCCCTGGATTCCATGCGATCTAACCTTCCAGAGCAAGGTACCATGTGGAACCTTATCAAAGGCCTTCCTGAAATCTGTCGAGTCTACATGTACTGGCCTGCCCTCGTCAAACTTCCTGATCACTTCAATAAAGAACGCTGACAAATTTGTGAGGCATGGTCTCCCATGCACAAGGCTTTGCTGACTACTCCCAATCAAATGTATTTCCAAATGCATGTCTATCTAATCTCTCAGCATCTTCTCAAGTAACTTACTTACCACGGATGTTAGGTTTACTGATCTATAGTTCCCAGGTTTATCTTTGCAGCCATTCTTGAATAAGGGCGCAACATATGCTGTCCTCCAGTCTTCCGGGACCTCACCCGTGGCTAAAGGTGAGGCAAAAAGATCAGCAGAGACCCCACAAGTACTTCCCTCGCCTCTTGAGGTGCCGTTGGATATATTTGGTCAGGTCCAAGAGATTTATCCACCTTCATACATTCTAATGCATTCAACACATCTTCTCCTGTGATATGGACTGACACCAAGAGATCATCACTAACTTTCGCAAGTTCCCAAGCCTTCATGTCCTTCTCCACGGTCAACACAGAGGGGAAATAACTCCTGCGATTCTGCAACACATGTCCACTTTGGTCCTTGAAGGGTCCTATTTTCTCTCCAGTTATTATTTTTTTCCTTGGGAGGGGGAGATTGCAGTGTTGTGTAGGGATCAGTCAGGGAGGGGGTGGGAGCAGTGTTGGGTAGGGATCAGTCAGGGAGGGGGAGATTGCAGTGTTGGGTAGGGATCAGTCAGGGAGGGGGAGATTGCAGTGTTGGGTAGGGATCAGTCAGGGAGGGGGTGATTGCAGAGTTGGGTTGGGATCAGTCAGGGAGGGGGGAGATTGCAGTGTTGGGTAGGGATCAGTCAGGGAGGGGGTGATTGCTGTGTTGGGTAGGGATCAGTCAGGGAGGGGGTTAGTGCAGTGTTGTGTAGGGATAGAGGGAAATCAGGAGGGCAAAAAGGGGACATGAGATTGCTTTGGCAAAGAGATTTAAGGCGAATCCAAAATGTTTTTATAAATCCATAAAGGACAAAAGGGTCACTGGGGAGAGAATAAGGCCCCTCAAAGATCATGGCAGCCTGCACGTGGAGCTGCAGGAGATGGGGGAGAAACTGAACAAACATTTCCTGTAGAGAAGGACCAGGAATATATAGAATAGAATGATGGTTTGGGAAATAGCATTGGGAAATAGATGGTGTCATCTTGCAAAATGTCTATATTACAGAGGAGGAGGTGCTGGATGTCTTGAAATGGTTAAAGGTGGATAAATCCCCAGGACCTGATCATGTATACTCTCGATCTCTGTGGGAAGCTAGAGAAGTGATTGCTGGGTCTCTTACTGAGATATTTGTATCATCGATATTCACAGGTAAGATGCCAGAAGACTGGAGGTTCGGCTAACATGGTGCCACTGTTTAAGAAGGGCGGTAAGGACAAGTCAGGGAACTACAGACTGGTTCACCTGACATCAGTCGTGGGCACGTTGAAGGACGGATACATGAGGGACAGGAATTACATGTGTTTAGAAAGGCAATGTCGAATTGGATATAGTCAGCATTGCTTTGTACGTGGGAAATCATGGCTCAAGATATTGAGTTTTTGGAAGAAGTAACAAAAGGATTGATGAGCCCAGCGCGGTGGATGTGAGAGACATGGACTTCAGTAAGGTGTTCGAAATGTTTCCACATGGGAGATTGGAGAGCAAGGATAGATCTCACCGAATACAGGGAAAACCAGCCATTTGGAGACAGAACTGGCACGAAGGTAGAAGACAGAGGGTGGTTGTGGAGGGTGTTTTTTTCAGCCTGGAGACCTGTGACCAGTGGAGTGCCACAAGGATCGGTGCTGTGTCCACTACTTTCCATTAATTATATAAATGATTTGAATGTGAACACAGCAGGTATAGTTAGTAAGTTTGCAGATGACACCAAAATTGGAGGTGTAGTGGACAGTGAAGAATGTTACATCACATTACAACGGGATGGTGAACTGAGGGGCCAATGGGCTGAGGAGTGGGAGATGGAGCTTCATTTAGATAAATGGGAGGTGCTACATTTTGGGAAAGCAACTCTTCGCAGGACTGATCCACTTAATGTTAATGTCCCAGGGAGTGTTTCTGAACAAAGAGACCTTGGATTGCAGGTTCATTGTTCCTTGAAAGGAGAATTGTAGGTTGATAGGATAATGAATAAGGAGTTTGGTATGCTTGTGTTTAATAATCAGTGCATTGGGTAGAGGAGTTGGGAGGTCATGTTGTGGCTATACAGGACATTGGATAAGCCAGTTTTGGAATATTGCGTGCAATTCTAGTCTCCTCCCTATCGGAATGATGTTGTGTAAATTAAAGGGTTCAGAAAAGATTTGCACAAACGCTGACAGGATTGGAGGATTTGAGCTAAAGGGAGAGGTGAAATGGGCTGGGCATGTTTTCCCTGGAATGTCTGAGGCTGAGGGGTAACCCATATGGAGGTTTATAAAGCAATGAGAGGCATGGTTAGGTTTAACAGACAAGGTCTTTTCCTTGGGGTGGGGTAGTCCAGAACTGGAGGGCCTAGGTTCAGGATGAGAGGGGAAAGATATAAAAGGAACCTAAGGGACTACGTTTTGATGTGGAGGGTGTTGCGTGTATGGAATGACCTGCCAGATGAAGTGGTGGAGACTGGTACAATTACTGCATTTAAAAGGCATCTGGATGGGTATACGAACAGGAAGGGTTGAGAGGGATTTGGGCCAAGTGCTGGCAAATGTGATGAGATTATGTTCGGATAGGTGGGTGGAGTGGATGAGTTGGACCAAAGGCCCTGTTTCTGTGCTGTCCATCTCTCTGACTGTAAATGTTTTGCACTGTCCATTTCCAGCCATACACTTCACTGTTTCCCCTGTTTACCTTGGTCAGTTCTCCTCTCAAACACATGTCAATGGCTTTGGTTGTGATTGTTGGGTGTGCTTTATGGTCACTTTAAAAATCCATCATCTCGCTGAATTCCACGACACTACAATTTCCCAGAGGATATCTCAGTGTGACATTACTCCTTCCCTCAGCGTCATCACTCAACGGTCGATCTGAGATAGTCACCTCCCTGGCCGTTTGCACAACGTGTTATTCAAAGAAACACTGACACAAACATCCAAAGAGGAGTTCGGAGAACATCCCTTTTGCCGATGTGACTGTCCCAGATTATACAAAGACTGAAGTCTCCCAGAATTAACTCAGTGCCTTTGTATTACACAGGAATACATTGGAATGTGTAACAGGGTTGAGCAATGAAATGCTGTTAGGTCACCTAAAAACTGTTCACCTGCTTGTGTTGTTGACACATGTTACCCAGAATTTGCATTCACGCTGATTCAGCTTCATCATCTGAGGCCAAATGCTTTCTCTGTAATGCCTTTGTTACCCATTACTGTCAGGGTTACCCATCCTGCACTCCCTGACACCCCTCAAGGAGGTGAACAATAGAATATTCATGTTCCACCTTTTGTTCACCCTGTCACCACTAAATCTCATTTATCTCTGTGCCACAGTCCATCCACCTTATTGCAGAGACATTATCCATTCCAAAAAAGAACATTACAATTGACTCTTTCCACAATTTCTTGTCACAGTCCAATTCACTGATGTACAGTTTCAGTTAAACTCTGTCTCTTCCTGTTCCTTTCTGCTTGTCTTCAGCTACATCACCATTTTCTCTTTGGATTTGGAAAGTTCCTTTCACCTGAACCCTGGCCCTGCATCCTCTCTGTCAGTTTAAAGCCCTGTCCATAAGCCGACCGACATGGTTGACCAGGACACTGCTCCCAGCAGTGTTGTGTTTAATTCACTCATGGGATGTTGCTGTCTCTGGCTGGCCAGCATCACATGCCCACCCCGAGCTGCCCTTGAGCTGAGTGCCTTGCTGGATCATTACAGAGATCAGTTTAGAGTCAACCCCATCGCTCTGGGTCTGGATCATGTGTAGGCCAGACCCGCTGTCTATAATAGATTTCCTTCCTAAAAGGATATTAAGCAGTTAGATGGGTTATACTGGACACCGGCATTAACATCTGGATGAACAGTCGGGTGAGAATAGTACGAGGCCATCACCTGTCCCACTCGTAGCTCACCTGTCACTGACTACTGATCCCCGTGCACCATGAATCCCAACCCTTTTATCATGACCATTGTGTGATCCTGATACATTCCTGCACTCTGGTGATATCACTCAGTCTCTCTCCATGTGGTATCCCTCACTGTGTGGGTCTAATTGCTGCCTCTGTCAGTGTCTCTCACTCTTGCAGCTACTCCAGATCCTGAGCCAATGGAATACCCCATTCCAGAGAGACACAGCAGCACAGGCCAGGGATGGAGACTGGGATTTTCCAGATCTCTGTGGGACTCAGGGCCATTCTCCATGTGTAACCCTCACTGCATCAGTCTAATTTCCCATTCCGTCTGTTTCTCTGTCTCCTGTAGGTCATCTGGATGTTCCTGTCTCAGCCGAATTCCGAACTCCTGTCTCGTCCATAACCACATCAAAGACGGTTGGTCAGTCAGAGAGACATGAAGAGGGAGGTCTGGAGCCTTCAGTAAATCCTGCAGCCGGTAAGATCACTCACAGTAAACAGCACAGTGAGGGGTTAGTGACCTTCTGTATTCAGACCCGGAAGACAGGACATAGACACAGAGCTGGGGAAGGAACAGCAACCTTCTAGGCTTCATTCACATCATCTTGTGAGGGACCTGCTTTCACCTCTGCTGTACTGGTCCTCCCTGAGACTTCTCTCTCTGACTCTCTCTCTCACCCCCTCACTCTCATTCTCTCTTTCTCACCCTCTCTTTCTCTCTCACCCCCTCACTCACTCTCCACCCAAACTCTCTCTCTCACCCGACTTCTCTCTCCCCTCCCATCCCTCTCTCTCTCATCCCTCTGTCACTGGATCGCCCTCTATCTCTCCCTATCACGCTCTGCCTCCTCGCTATCTCTCTTTCTCTCTCTCTCGCTCGCTCTCTCTCTCTTTGTCCCCTTCTCGTGCGCTCTCTCGCTCTCAACCTCTCTGTCTCATTTCCATCCCCTCCCTCCTGCTCATTTGCACCTTTCTCTCTCTCTTGCCCCCTCTCTCTCTCGCTCACACCTCCTCGCACTCTCAACCCATCTCTCTCACCCTGTTTCTCTCCCCGCCTCTCACTCTCTTACCCTCTCTCTCTGCCCCTCTCGTGCTCTCTCCCCCCTCTCACCCCCTTTCTCTCACCCTATCGCTCTCATTCCCCCTTTCACCCTCTCCCCTTTCTCTCCCTCCTCTCTCTCCCCCTCTCTTCCCCCCTCTCTCACCCCCTTTCTCTCTCCCCCTCTCTCTCACCCTCTCTTTCACCCCTCTCCCTCCCCCTTCCCGTCCCCTGTCTCTCTCCCCCCTCTCTCTTCCGCCTCTCTCTCACCCACTTTCTCTCACCTCCCTCTATCCCCCCCTTCTCCCCCTCTCTCTCTTCCACTCTCTCTCACCCCTCTCTCACACCCCTCTCTCCCCTCTCTCATTCCCCTCCCCACCCCTCTCTCTCCCCCCTCTCTCTACCCCCTCTCTCTCACCTCTCTCTCACACCCCTCTCTCTCACCCCTTTCTCACCCCTCACCCCTCTCTCCATCACTCCCCCACTCTCCCACTCTCTACACCCCTCTCTCACTCACTCTCACTCCTCCACTCTCTCTCACCCGCTCTCTCTTCCACCCCGATCTCTCTCATCGCCCCTCTCGCCCTCACCCTCTCACCCCTCACTCTCTTTCCACTCACTCTCTCTTACCCCCTCTCTCATCCCCTCTCTCTCACGCCTCTCTCTCACCTTCTCTCTCACCCTCTCTCAGTCTGTCTCTCTCTCACCCCCCCTTTCTCACCCGCTCTCTCTTTCACTCCGATCTCTCTCACACCCCTCTCTCTCACCCCCTCTCTCTCAGCCCTCTCTCTCTCTCAGCCCCCTCTCTCTCCCCAGTCTCTCCCACCCTGATCTCTCTCACACACCCCCTCTCTCACCCCTCTCTCTCACACACACCTCTCTCTCTCACCCCTTCTCTGTCACCCCCTCTCACTCACCCCCTCTCCCTCAGGCCCTCTCTCTCTCTCACCTCCTCTCTTTCTCAGCCTGTCTCTCTGTCACCCACTGTCTCTTTCTCACCCGCTCTCTCTTCCACCCCTCTTTCTCCCTCACTCCTCTCTCTCTCACCCCCTCTCTCTCACCCACTCTCTCCCTCCCCCCTCTCTCAGCCTGTATCTCTGTCATCCCCTGTCTCTTTCTCACCCGCTCTCACTTCCACCACTCTCTCTACCGCACCCCTCTCTCTCATCCCTCTCTCTCTCTCTCACCCCTCTCTCTCTTATCCCTCTCTCTCACACAAATCTCTCTCTCTCCCTCTCTCTCACCAGTTCTCTGTCACCCAGTCTCTCTCACCTCCTCTCTCTCAGGCCTTCTCTCTCTCACCCCTCTCTCTCTTTCACCCCTCACTATCTCTCACCTCTCTCTCACCCCTTTTCTCTCACCCCTTCTCTCTCACCCACTCTCTTTCACCCTCTCTCTCTCTCTCAGCCTGTCTCTCTCTCACCCGATCTCTCTCTCACCCCTCTCTCTCACACCCCTCTCTCTCACCCCTCTTTCTCACTCACCCGCTGTCTCTCTCACCCCACTCTCTCACTCCACTCTCTCACCCCTCTCCTTCTCCCACCCCCTCTCTCTCACCACTCTCTCTCTCACACCACTTCTCTCTCACCCTTCTCTCTCTCACTCCTCTCTCTCCCATCCCCATCTCTCTCCCACCCTGTCTCTCTCGAACCACTTTGTCTCTCACACCCTCTCTCTCAAACCCCCTCTCTCTCACCCCCCTCCCTCTCAACCCCTCTCCATCTCAACCCTCGCTTTCACTCCTTCTCTCTCTCACCCTCTTCTCTCTCTCAACCCATCACTCTCTCTCAACCCGTCACTCTCTCCCCTCTCTCTCTCACCCCATCTCTCACCCCCTCTCTCCCCCTCTTCCCACCCTCTCTCTTTCTCATTCCCTCTCTCTCTCACCCCTCTCTCACACTGCCCCTCTCTCTCAACCCCCTCTCTCTCACTCCCCCCTCTCTCATACCCACTCTCTCTCTCACCCCTACTCTCTCTCACCCTCTCTCTCTCCCCCTCTCTCTCACCCCGCTCTCTCTCACCACCCCCTCTCTCACCCCCCTCTCTCTCACTACCCCTTTCTCACACCCCTCTCTCTCTCTCCCTCTCTCTCTCATCCCCTCTCTCTCACTACCCTTTCTCACACCCCTCTCTCTCACCCCCTCTCTCTCTCACCCCCTCTCTCTCTTACCCCCTCTCTCTCTCACCCCCTCTCTCTATTACCCCCTCTCTCTCTCACCCCCTCTCTCCCAAACCCCATCTCTCTCACTCCCCCTCTCTCACCCCTCTCTCTCTCTCACCCCCCTCTCTCTCTCACACCCTCTCTCTCACCCCCTCTCTCTCTCACCCCCTCTCTCTCTTACCCCCTCTCTCTCTCACCCCCTCTCTCCCAAACCCCATCTCTCTCACTCCCCCTCTCTCACCCCTCTCTCTCTCTCACCCCCCTCTCTCTCTCACACCCTCTGCCTCACCACCTCTCTCCCTCACCCTCCTCTCTCAACCCCCCTCTCTCTCATCCCCCTCTCTCAACCCCCATCTCTCAACCCCTCACTTTCTCCCACCTCACTCCTCTCTCTGTCACCCCCTCTCTCTCCCACCCCAATCTCTCTTATTCTTATTCCCCTCTCTCTCACACCCCTCTCTCTCACTCTCACTCTTTCATCCCCCTCACCCCTCTCTCTCTCACCTGCTCTCTCTCGCTCTCTCAAACCACCTCTCTCTCTTACCCCCTCTCTCTCAATCCCACACCCTCTCTCCCCCCCTCTCTAACTCCACTCTTTCTCTCCCCTTTGTCTCTCCCCTTTCTCTCACTCCCCTCACATCACCCGCTCTCCCTCTCACCCCTTCTCTCTCACCCTCTCATCTCACCCTCTTTCTCACCTCACTCATCCCCTCTATCTCTCACCTGCTCTCTCTCGCTCTTCCAAACCATATCTCTCTCTCCCCTCTCTCTTTCTCTTTCACCCCTCTCTCTTTCCCAGCAACTCTCTCTCTCACCTTCTCTCAACCCCTCACCCGCACTCTCTCTCACCCCTCTCCCTTGCTCTCAAACCTCCTCTTTCTCTTACCCTTCTCTCTCTCACTCCCTCCCTCTCTCCCACTCAATGTCTCTCTCTCTCACCCCATCTCACTCACACCGTATCTCACTCAACCCCTCTCTTACCCACGTTCTCTCTCTCCCAGCTGCTCTCTGTCTCACCTCCACTCTTTCTCTGACCCACTCTCACTCCCCCTTTTTCTCTTCCCCTTTGTCTCTCCCCTTTTCTCTCTCACTCCCTCACATCGCCCCATCTCTCATCCCTCTTTCTCACTCACCCGCTGTCACTCTCAGCCCACTCTCTTTCTCACTCCACTCTCTCTCCCACCCCTCCCTCTCTATCTCACCCCCCTCTCTCTCACCACTCTCTCTCTCACCCTTCTCTCTCTCTCACACACCTCTCTCTCTCCCATCCCCATCTCTCTCCCACCCTGTCTCTCTCGAACCCTTTTCTCTCTCACACCCTCTCTCTCAACTCCCCTCTCTCTCACTCCCCTCTCTCTCACCCCCCTCTCTCTCACTCCCCTCTCTCTCACCCCCCCTCTCTCTCAACTCCCCTCTCTCTCACCCCCCTCTCTCTCACTCCCCTCTCTCTCACCCCGCTCTCTCTCACTCCCATCTCTCTCTCATCCCCACTCTGTCTCACCCTCCTCTGTCTCATCCCTGCTCTCTTACCAACCTCTCTCTCACCCCCACTCTCTCTCTCTCCCACTCCCTCTCCCACACCCCCTCTCTCACCCCCCCACACATCCACTCTTTCTCTGACCCCCTCTCTTTCTACCACCTCTCTCTCTCCTCCTCTCTCTTTCTCACCCTTCTCTCCCTTTCTCACCCCTCTCTCTCTCACCCACTCTCTCACCTCCTCTCTCTCTCACCCTCTTCTCCCTCATACCCTCTCATCTCACCCTCTCTCTCTCACACCTCCTCATCCCCTCTCTCTCACCCGCTCTCTCACTCCATCAAATCCCCCTCTCTCTCACCCCCTCTCTCTTTCTCAGCCCATCTCTCTCTCTTACCCTCTCTCTCTCACTCCGTCCCTCTTTCCCACTCTCTCTCTTTCTCCTCCCCTCTCTCTTTCTCACTCCCTCTCGCTCTCACCCCAACTCACTCTCACCCTCTCTCTCAATCTCTCTCTCTCCCCCACATCTTCTCTCCCACCCCTTCTCTGTCTCACTTCCACTCTTTCTCTGACCCACTCTGTCTCCCCCTTTGTCTCTCCTCCCCTTTCTCTCTCCCCCTTTCTCTCACACACCCCCTCACATCGCCCTCTCTCTCTCACAACCCTCTCTCTCACTCACCCACTCTCTCTCACCCCACTCTCTCTCTCACCCTCTCTCTCACCCCGTCTCTCTCTCTCACCCTTTCTCTCATTCCCTCATCCCCTCTCTCTCACTCACCCGCTCTCTCTCTCACCCCATTCTCTCTCTCACTCTCTCTCTCTTACCCTCTCTCTCACCCCCCTTATCCCTCTCTCTCTCTCACCCTCTCTCTCTCATTCCTCTCTCTCTTTCTCAGGCCCTCTCTCTCATCCCCCTTCTCTATCTCTCTCAACTCCATATCTCACCCCCCTTTCGCCCTTTCACCCGCTCTGTCTCTCACCCCCCTCTCTCTCTCAAACCTCCTCTCTCTCTTAAGCCCTCACCCGCTCTCTCTCGCGCCCCCTCTCTCTCTTAGCCTTCTCTTTCTCTCAGTCACTCCTTCTTTCCCACCCTCTCCCAGTCTCTTTCTCATCCCCTCTCTCTCCTTCTCACTCCCTCTCTTACCCCATCTCACTCTCACCGTCTCTCACTCTCGCCCTTCTCTCTCTCTCACCCCTCTCTCTCCCATCCCCATCTCTCTCTCTCCCCTTCTCGCTCGAATCCTCTCCCTCTCACCCCTCGCTCTCACCCCCCTCACACCCCTCGCTCTCAACCCCTACTCTCAATCCCCCTCTCTCTCTCACCCCTCTCTCTCACCCCTTCTCTTTCTCACCCCTCTTCTCGCTCTCAACCCCTACTCTCAACCCCTCTCCCTCACACCCCTCGCTCTCACCCCCCCTCACACCCCTCGCTCTCAACCCCTACTCTCAATCCCCCTCTCTCTCACCCCTCTCTCTCACCCCTTCTCTTTCTCACCCCTCTTCTCTCTCTCAACACCTCTCTCTCAACCCCTCTCCCTCTCAAACATGCTCTCTCTCACCCCCTCACCCGCTCTCTCTCACACCGCCTCTCCCTCATACCCTTCTCTCTCTCACTCCCTCCCTCTCTCCTACCCTCTCTCTGTCTAGTTTTCATCCCTCTCTCTCTTACTCCATCTCACTCCCATTTCTCTCTCTCAACCGCTCTCTCTCTCTCCCACCCCCTCTCTCTCAACCCCTCTCTCTCCCACGCCCTCTCTCCCACCCCCTCTCTGTCTCACCTCCACTCTTTCTCTGACCCACTCTCGATCCCACTTTGTCTGTCCCCCTTTCTCCCTCACCCCACTCACCTTGCTCTCTCTCTCTCTCACCCCTCTCTCTCACTCACACCCTCTCTCTCACCCCACTCTCTCTCTCACCCCACTCTCTCTCCGGCACCTCTCTCTCTTCCACCCCTCTGTTTCTCACCCTCTCTCTCTCTCTTCCACTCCCTCTCTTTCTCACTCCCTCTGCCTCTCACCCCCTCTCTCTCTCTCTCTCACCCCACTCTCTCTCTCACCCTTCTCTCTCTCTCTCACCCCCTCTCCCATCCCCATTTCTCTCCCACCCCCTCTTCATCTCAACCACTCTTTCTCAAAACCTCTCTCTCCAACCCTCTCTCTCAACCCCTCCCTCAACCCCTCTCTCTCAACCCCTCTCTCTCCCCTCTCTCTCCCATCCCCATCTCTCCCCCATCCCGTCTCTCTCGAACCCCTTTCTCTCTCACACCCTCTCTCTCAACCCCCTCTCTTACTCCCCTCTCTCTCAATCCCTCTCACTCTCAAACCCCCTCTCTCTCTCATCCCCTCTCTCTCAACCCCTCTTCTCAACCCCTCTCTCTCAACCCCTCTCTCTCTCACCCTTTCTCTCTCTCACCCTCTCTCTCTCAGCCCCCCTCTCCCTCACCCTGCCCTCTTTCATCCACGCTCTCTCACCACCTCTCTCTCACCCCCACTCCCACACCCCTCACATCCACTCTTTCTCTGAACCCCTCTCTTTCTCCCCTTCTCTCTCTTTCTCAGCCCTCTCTCTCTCTCCCCTTCTCTCTTTCTCACCCTTCTCTCACCCACTCTCTCACCCCCTTCCCTCTCTCTCAATCTCTCTCTCTCACACTCTCTCTCTCACCCCCTCATCCCCTCTCTCTCTCTCTCGCCCACTCTCTTTCGCTCTCTCAAACCCCCTCTCTCTCTCACCCTCCCTCTCTATCTTTCTCAGCCCCCCACTCTCTCACCCCCCTTCTCTCTATCAACCCCATATCTCACCCCCTCTCGCCCCCTCATCTGCACTGTCTCTCACCCGTCTCTCTCTCTCAAACCTCCTCTCTCTCTTAACCCCTCACCCACTCTCTCTCACACCCCCTCTCTCTCTTACCTTTCTCTTTCTCTCACTCCCACCCTCTCTCCCAGTCTCTTTCTCACCCCCTCTCTCCTTCTCACTCCCTCTCTTACCCCATCTCACTCTCACCGTCTCTCTCTCTCACCCTTCTCTCTCTCTCTCTCAACCCTCTCTCTCCCATCCCCATCTCTCTCTCTCCCTCTCTCTCGAACCCTCTCCCTCTCACCCCTCGCTCTCACCCCTTTCACACCCCTCGCTCTCACGCCTCCTCTCTCAACCACTCTCTCTCCCACCCCCCTCTCTCACCCCTTCTCTTTCTCACCCGTCTTCTCTCTCTCAAACCCTCTCTCAACCCCTCTCTCTCAAACCTCCGCGCTCGCTTACCCCCTCACCCGTGCTCTCACACCATCTCTCTCTCTCCTATCCTTCTCTCACTCATTCCCTCCCTCTCTCCCACCCTCTCTCTGTCTGTTTCTCATTCCTCTCTCTCTTACTCCCATCTCCCTCTCACCGTCTCTCTCTCAACCTCTCTCTCTCCCACGCCCTCTCTCCCACCCCTTCTCTGTCTTACCTCCACTCTTTCTCTGATCCACTCTCACTCCCACTTTGTCTCTTCCCCTTTTTCTCACACCCCACTCTCTCACTCACCCGCTCTCTCCCTCACCCCACTCTCTCTCTCCCCACTCTCTCTCTCCCACCCCTCTCTCTCTTCCACTTCCCCTCTTTCTCACTCACTCTCCCTCTCACCCTTCTCTCTCTCTCCCTCTCTCTCCCACCCCATCTTTCTCCATTCCCCATCTGTCCCACCCCCTCTCTCTCCCTCTCTCACGAACCCTCTCTCTCTCACACCTCTCTCTCAACCCCCCCTCACATCCCTCGCTCTCACCGCCCCTCACAACCCCTCTCTCCCTCACCCCTCTCTCTCACCCCTTCTCTTTCTCACACCCTCTGTCTCACCCTCTCTCTCACCCCCTCGCTCAACCCCTCTCTCTCACCACCTTCTCTCAACCCTCATCTCTCAACACCCCTCACTCTCTTCCTCGTTCACTCCCCCTCTCAACCCTTCACACACTCTCTCTCTCTGTCACCACCTCTCTCTCCCACCCCAATATCTCTCACATCCCCTCTCTCTCACCTCCCTCTCTCACTCTCTCTCTCACACCCCTCTTCTCTCTCTCAAACCCTCTCTCAACCTCTCTCTCTCTCAAACCTCCGCGCTCTCTTACCCCCTCACCCGCTCTCTCACACCATCTCTCTCTCCTACCCTTCTCTCTCTCATTCCCTCCATCTCTCCAAACCTCTCTCTATCTCTTTCTCATCCCCTCTCTCTTTCTGACTCCCTCTCTCTCACCCCTCTCTCTCACCCCCCTCGTTCTCAACCTCTCTCTCTCTTCCCCTCTCTCTACCACCCTCTTTCTCACTCCCATCTCCCTCTCTCACACCCTCTGCTCTCTCTCATCCCCCCTCTCTCACCAACTTCTCTCTCTCACCCCCACTCTCTTTCTCATCCACCTCTCTCTCTCTCAGCCCCCCCCTTACCGCCCTCTCACCCAGCTCTCTCACACACCTCTTTCTCCCATCTCCCTCTCAAAACCCCGCTATCTCCCCCCCACCTCCCTCACCCCCCTCTCTCACCCCCTCTTCCACCCCATCCCCCACACACACCCTCATGCACCGCCCCCTCTCACCCCCCTCACCCTCCTCTTACACCCCCCTCAACCTCCTCTCTCTGTCATCCGTCTCTCTCTCACCACACTAACTCTCTAACCTTCTCTCACCCCTCTCTCTCCCCCACCCCTCTCTCTCACCCTTTCTCTCACCTCTCTCTCACACCCTTCTCTCTCACACCCTCCCTCTCTCATCCCCTCCCTCTCTCACACCCTCCCACCCTCACACCCTCCCTCTCTCCCCCTCTCTCTCACCTCCCTCTCTCACTCTCTCACACACACTCACACATACCCTCGCTCCCTCACCCCCACCCTCTCTCCCACCTTCTCTCTATCCCTTTCTCATTCCCTCTCTCTCCTTCTGACTCCATCTCTCTAACCCCCTCTCTCTCTCACCCCCCTCATTCTCACCCTCTCTCTCTCTTCCCCTCTCTCACACCCTCTCTCTCTCACTCCCATCTATCTCTCTCTCTCAATACCCCTCTCTCTCACCCTCCCCTCTCTCTCATCCCCCCTCTCACCAACGTCTCTCTCTCAACCCCACTCTCTCTCTCACCCACCTTTCTTTCAGCACCCCCTCACCACGCTCTCACCCAGCTCTTTCTCACACACCTCCCACTCTCCCATCCCCCTTTCACAGCCCCTCTATCTTCCCCCTCACCTCCCTCATCCCCCTCTCCCACCCCCATCCCCCACACATTCCCTCACACACCGCCCCCTCTCACTCCCCTTCCTCTTCCCCTTCCCTCACCCTCCTCTTTCACCCCCTGACTCAACCCACTCTCTCTGTCATCCCTCTCTCTCTCACCACTCTCTCTCCCCCTCTCTCTCCCCTCTCTCTCCACCCTCTCTCACCTCTCTCTCTCACTCTCTCTCACCTCTCTCTCACACAGCCCTCTCTCTCACGCCGTCCCTCTCTCATCCCGTCCCTCTCTCATACCCTCCCTCTGTCCCCACTCTCTACCCCCCTCTCTCCCCTTCTCGCTCTCCCCCTCTCTACCCCTCTCACACTCCTCTCTCTCTCTCACCCTACCTCTCTCATCTCGTCCCTCTTCCCCCTCCCACTCTCTTCCCTCCTCTCTCACACTCTCCCTATCTCAACCCCTCTCTCTCAGCCCATCTCTCTCTCTCAGCCCCTCCCGCTCTCACAGCCCCCCTCTCTCACCCCACCCTCTCATCCCACTCTCTCTCCCCCTCTCTATTACACCCTCTCTCTCATACCCTTCACACCTCCCTCTGTCCACCACCTCTCCCCCCTCTCTCCCCCTCTCTCACCCCTCTCTCTCACCCCTCTCTCTCACCCACTCTTTCTCGCTCCCTCTCGCTCTCACCACTCACTATCTCTCTCACCCCCTCTCTCTCACCGCCTCTCTTTCACCGCGTCTCTCAGGCCCTCTTTCTCATGCACCTCTCTCTCACACCCCTTTTCTCACCCAACTAGTTATATCTCTCCCCCTTGCTCTCTCTGACCCCCTCTCTCTCACTCCTCTCTCACCCTCTCTCTCTCACATCCTCTCTCTCTCCACCCTGCTCTCTCACTCACACCTCTCTCTCTCTGTCACCCCTCACCCTCTCTCTCACCTCTATCTCTCTCACCCCTTCACTCTATCTTCCCCGCTTACACCCTCTCTCTTACCCGCCTCTCTGTCTCTCTCTCTCACCCCTTTTTCCCCCGCCCTCTCTCTCATCCCCACCTCTCTCTCGCTCTATTACATTCTGTCTCTCGCTCCCTTTTTCTCTCTCTCATTCCCCTTCTCTCTTGTGCTCTGTCTCACACCCCACTCTCTCTCTCTCTCTGTTATACCCCCTCTCTCGCACCCTCTTTCTCTCGTTCGCCCCATTTCTCTCTCTCTCTTTTGCCCCCTTTCTTCCTCCCTCCTCCTTGCTCTCGTTCTGTCTCTCTCTAGCGCCCTACTCTCTCACACACTCTCCCTCACACGCCTCTAACTCTCTCATCCGTTCACTCGTTCTCTCTCTCTGTCTCTGTCTCTCTCTCTCTCAACCCCTCATTCACTGTCTATCTCTCCCCCTCTCTCACCCCTTTCACTTTCTCTCTCTCTCGGGTCCCATCTCTCTCATCCCTCTTTCTCTCGCTGTCTCCCTTTCTCTCAATACCTCTCTCTCACCCCCCCTCTCTCCCACTCTCTCTCCCACCCACCACTCTCTCCCACCCCCCACTCTCTTCCATTCCCCCTCTCTTTCCCACCCCTCTGTCTCTCACCCCCTCACTAGCTCTCTCTCACCCTCTCTCTCTCAAACCTCCTCTCTCTTACCCTCTCACTCGCACTCTCTCAAACTGTCCCTCTCTCTTACCCCTCTCTCTCTCACCCCCTCCCTCTCTCCCACCCTCTCTCTGTCTCTTTCTCATCCCCCACTCTCCTTCTTACTCCCTCTCTCTCTCACAACCCACCTCACTCTCAACACCTCTCTCACTCACACCTCTCTCACCTCTCTCTCTCTCTAACCCCTCTCTCTCTCACCCCTCTTTCTCTCACCCCCTCTCTCTCAAACCCTCTCTCTCACCCTTCCTCTCACCCTCTCTCTCTCACACCCCCTCCTCCTCCTCTCTCTCTCACCCGCTGTCTCTCGCTCTCTCAAACCCCCTCTCTCTCTAAACCCCCCTCTCTCACCCCTCGCTCTCTCTCACCCTTCTCTCTCTTTGTCAGCCCCTCGCTCTCTCACCCCTTCTCTCTCACCCCCTTTCTCTCAGCCCCTTTCTCTCTTACCCCCTCACTCTCGAACTCTCTCTCTCTCACCCCTCTGTCTCCACCTCTCTCTCGAACCCTCTCTCTCTCACCCCCCTCACCCACCCCTCTCAACCCCCCTCTCTCTCATCCCTCTCTCAACCCCTTCTCTCAACCCTCACCTCTCCCCCCCCTCAGCCTCTCTCTCGCTCACACCCTCTCTCACCCCCTTACCCTCTCTCTCTGTCACCCCCTCTCTCTCTCCCTCTCTCTCTCTACCACCCTCTCTCGCCACCTCTCTCTCGAACCCTATCTCTCTCACCCCCCTCACCCACCCCTCTCAACCCCTCTCTCTCTCTCACCCCTCTCGCTCACCCCTTCTCTTTCTCACACCCTCTGTCTCACCCGCTCTCTCTCACCCCCTCTCTCAACCCCTCCCTCTCACCCCCTTCTCTCAACCCTCACCTCTCAACACCCCTCACTCTCTCCCTCGCTCACACCCTCTCTCACACCCTTACCCTCTCTCTCTGTCACCCCCTCTCTCTCCCACCCCAATGTCTCTCACATCCCCTCTGTCTGACCTCCCTCTATCACTCTCTCTCTCACACACACACTCGCACACAGCCTCTCTCCCTCACCCCCTCCCTCTCTCCAACCCTCTCTCTATCTCTTTCTCATCCCATCTCTCTTTCTGACTCCCTCTCTCTCACCCCCTCTCTCTCACCCCCCTCGTTCTCAACCTCTCTCTCTCTTCCCCTCTCTCAACCACCCTCTTTCTCACTCCCATCTCCCTCTCTCACACCCTCTGCTCTCTCTCATCCCCCCTCTCTCACCAACTTCTCTCTCTCACCCCCACTCTCTTTCTCATCCACCTCTCTCTCTCTCAGCCCCCCTCACCGCCCTCTCACCCAGCTCTCTCACACACCTCTCTTTCTCCCATCTCCCTCTCAAAACCCCGCTATCTCCCCCCCACCTCCCTCACCCCCCTCTCTCACCCCCTCTTCCACCCCATCCCCCACACACTCCCTCACGCACCGCCCCCTCTCATCCCCCCACCCTCCTCTTACACCCCCCTCAACCTCCTCTCTCTGTCATCCCTCCCTCACCACTCTAACTCTCTAACCTTCTCTCCCCCTCTCTCTTCCCCTCTCTCTCTCTCCCCCCACCCCTCTCTCTCACCCTCTCTCTCACCTCTCTCTCACACCCTTCTCTCTCACACCCTCCCTCTCTCCCCCTCTCTCCCCCCTCTCTCGCTCCCCATCTCTCCCCCTCCCTCCCCTCTCACACCCCTCTCTCTCTCACCCTCCCTCTCTCGTCCCGTCCCTCTTTCTCCCCTCCCACTCTCATCCCTCCTCTCTCTCACTCTCCCTATCTCACCCCCTCTCTCTCACCCCCTCTCTCTCTCTATGCCCCTCTCTCTCTCAGCCCCTCTCTCTCACACTCCCCCTTTCTTTCTCACCTTGTTATAACTCTTCCCCTCGCTCTCTCTCACCCCCTCTCTCTCTCTCATCCCACTCTCTCGCCCCCTCTCTATTACACCCTCTCTCTCACGCCCTTCTAACTCTCTCACCTCTTCACACCCCTCTCTCTCCACCACCTCTCCCCCTCTCTCACCCCTCTCTCACCCCCTCTCTCACCCACTCTCTTTCTCACTCCATCTCTCTCACCACTCACTCCCTCTCTCTCCCCACTCACTATCTCTCTCACCCCCTGTCTCTCACCTCCTCTCTCCCTCACGCTCTCTCTCTCTAAGCCCCTCTCTCTCTCTCTCAGCCCTCTCTCTCACACACCCCCTTTCTTTCTCACATTGTTATATCTCTCCCCCTCGCTGTCTCTCACCCTCTCTCTCTCACCCCTTTCTCTCTGTCACCGCTCACCCTCTCTCCCCGTTACACCCTCTCCCTCACCCCTCTCTCTCTCACACACCCCTTCACCCTCTCTCCCCAGCTCACACCCTCTCTCTCTTACCCACCTCTCTGTCTCTCTCTCTCTCCCCTCTCTCTCTCTCACCCCTCTCTCCCCTGCTTTCTCTCTTATCCCGCCCTCTCTCTCGCTCTATTGCCTTCTGTCTCTCGCTCCCTTTTTCTCTCTCTCATTCCCTTTCCCTCTCGCACTCTGTCTCACACCCCGCTCTCTCTCTCTCTCTCTGTATACTCCCTCTCTCGCTCCCTTTTTCTCTCGTTTGCCCCATTTCTCTATCTCTCTTTTGACCCCTTTCTTCCTCCCTCCTCCTTGCTCTCGTTCTGTCTCTCTCTCTACCGCCCACTCTCTCACCCCATCTCCCTCACACCCCTCTAACTCTTTCATCCGTTCACTCGTTCTCTCTCTCTCTCGCTGTCTCTCTCTCTCTCTTAACCCGTCATTCACTGTCTATCTCACCACCTCTCTCACTACTTTTGCTCTCTCTCTCTCGCGTCCCATCTCTCTCATCCCTCTTTCTCTTGCTGTCCCCCTTTCTCTCTCAATCCCTTCTCTATCTCTCCCCTTTCTCTCACCCCCCCACTCTCTCTCCCACCCACCTCTCTCTCCCACCGCCCACTCTCTTCCATTCCCCCTCTCTTTCCCACCCCTCTGTCTCTCACCCCCTCACTCGCTCTCTCTCTCCCTCTCTCTCTCAAACCTCCTCTCTCTTACCCTCTCAATCGCACTCTCTCTCACACCCCCTCTCTCTTACCCCTCTCTCTCACCCGTCTCTGTCTCTCTCCAACCCCCTCTGTCTCACTCCCCTTCTCTCTCACTCCCCCACTCTCTAACAACGTGATCTCTCTCAAACCCCCTCTCTGTGTCACCCTCCACTTACCCCCTCCCCCCTCTCTCCCCAGTCTCTCCCCACTCCCCCTCTCACCTCTCTCTCTCTCACCCCCTCTCACTCAGCTCTCTCTCCCAAACCCTCTCTCTCCCATCCCCTCCCTCCACCCCCTCTATCACACACGCACTCTCTCAGCCCCTCTCTCTCACCTCCTCTCTCACCCCACCTCTCTCACACACCCTCTCTCTCACTTCCACTCTCTCACTCCCTCTCTCTCTCCCCCTCTGTCTCAACACATCTCTGTCACGACCTCTCCTCCACTCTCTCTCCCCATTACTCCCCCCTCTCCCCATCTCTCTCCTCTCTCCCCCCTCTCTTCCCCTCTCTCTCCCCCTTCCCCCTCTCTCTCCCCCCTCTGCCCCTTCTCTCTCTCCCCTTCTCTCCCCACACTCTCCTCTCTCTCGCCATCTCTCTCCCCCTTCCCCCCTCTCTCCCCTCTCTCCCCCTCTCTCTCCCCTCTCTCTCCCCTTCTCACTGCCCCCACTCCCACCCCCTCTCCCTCCCCCTCCCTCACCCCCCTCGCTCCCCTCTCTTGCCCCCCTCAATCTCTCGCATTCTCTCTCACTTTTCGTCTTGCTCTCTTCCTCTCTCTCTCCCCCTCTTTCTCTTCCCACTCTTTCACCCCCCTCTTTCTCTCTCAACCCCTCTCTCAATCACCCCTCTTTCTCGCACTCTCTCTGTCTCTCACCCCTCTCTCTCTCACCCCTCCCTCTCAACCCCTCTCTCTCAATCCCTCTCTCTCTCACCCCCTCTCCCTCTCTCACACACGTTCTCTCTTACCCCTCACTCTCTCTCTCTACCCCCTCACCCCACCCCTCTCGCTCACCCCCTCTCTCTCTCGCCTATTCTCTCTCTCACACCATCTCCTTCTCACTCCACTCTCTCTCTTACCCCCCACCCCACTTTCGTTCTCTCAATCACACCCTGTCTCTCCCCCCTCTCACCCATTCTCTCTTTCTCACTCACTCTCTCTTTCTCACTTACACTCTCTCTCTGTGTTCACTCTCTGTCTTTCTCACTCCCTCTCTCTCTCACCCCCTTTCTCTCAAAACCACTCTCTCTCTCCCCCTCTCTCTCTCCCCTCTCTCTACCCCCTCTCTTGCCCCCACTCTCTACCCCTCTCTTGCCCCCACTCTCTACCCCCTCTCTCCCCTGTCTCTCAAACCCCCTCTCGCTCACTCCCATCTCACTCTCTCACCCCACTGTCACTCTAACCCCTCTCTCTCTCTCCCCCTGCCCCTCTGTTTCAAACCCCTTATCTCTCTCACACCCCGCTTTCTTACCGCCTCTCTCGCACTTCCTCTATCTCACCCCCTCTCTCTCAACACCTCTCTCTCTCCCCCTCTCTCTCTCCCCCTCTCTCTCCCCCCCTCTCTCTCCCCTCTCTCTACCCCCACTCTCTACCCCCTCTCTCCCCTGTCTCTCACACCCCCTCTCTCTACTCCCATCTCACTCTCTCACCCCACTGTCACTCTCACCCCTCTCTCTCTCTCCCCCTGCCCCTCTGTTTCAAACCCCTTCTCTCTCTCACATCCCGCTTTCTCACCACCTCTCTCGCACTTCATCTATCTCACCCCCCCTCTCTCCCTCCTCTCTCTACCCCTCTCTCTCCCCGCTCTCCCCCTCTCTCTCCCTCCTCTCTCTACCCCCTCTCTCTCCCCTTCTCTCTCACCCTTCTGCCCCCTCTCTCTGCACCATCTCTCTGCCCCCAATCCTGCCCTTTTCCCCCTCCCTCGCCCCCTCTCTCCGCTCCGCTCTCCCCTCCTCTCTCGTCCCCTCTCTTGCACCACTCTCTCACCCCCCTCTCTCTCTCTCTCGCGTCCTCTCTCTCTCACTCTTCCGCTCGCTCTCTTCCTCTTGCTCTTTCTCTCTCATTCTCTCACCCTCTTCTCACGCTCTCTCTCTCCCTGCCTCTCTCCCTCTCTCTTGCCTCCCTCTCTCTTATCCCACGGTCTCTCTCGCTCGCTCTCTGTCCCTCGTGCTCTCTCTCTCTCTGTCGCTCATGCTCTCTCTGTCTGTCTCACTCTCTCTCTCTCTCTCAGTCCACACTACCTCTCTCACCTCTTCTCTCTCACTCTTGCTCTATCTCTCTCTCTGTCTGTCACTCTCTCTCTCCGTCTTTCTCTCTCTCAGTCCTCCCCCTCACCTCCTCTCTCTCAACTCATCTTTCTCAACCCCTCTCTCTCCCCCTCTCTCTAACCCTCTATCTCTCACACACACCTCCTCTTTCCCCCGTCTCTCTCTCAACCCCTCTCTCTCTCAACCGTTCTCTCTCACCCCTCTCACTTAACCCTCCTTCTCACCCCCTTCTCTCTCTCTGACCCCCTTCTTGCTCTCAAACCCTCACTCTCTCACCGTCTTTCACCACTCCTCTCTCTCTCACACTCTTTCTCTCTTAACCCGCGCTCTCTCTCTAACTCCTCCCCCCTCACCCCCATGGCTCACCCTGCTCTCTCTTTCCCTCTCTCTCTCACCCCTCTCTTTCTCTCTCAACCCCTCTCTCTCACCACACTCTCTCACACCCTCTCTCTCACCTGTCTCTCTCTCACCCCTCTCTTTCTCTATCAACCCCTCTCTTTCACCCCTCTTTCTCCCACTCCCTCTCTCTCTCACTCCCCTCACCACCCCTTCTCTCAACACCCCTCAATCTCTCATCCCCTCACTCTGTCTCCCCCTCAGTCTCTCACCCCCTCTCTCTCAATCCCTCTCTCTCTCGCGTCCATCTCTCTCTCACCCGCCTCTCTCTCCCCTCTCTCTCCATCACCCCTCTCTCTCCCACCCCAATCTCTTTCACATCACCCACTCTCTCACACACACACACTCACACACCCTCGCTCCCTCACCCCCTCCCTCTCTCCCACCATCTCTCTGTCTCTTTCTCATCCCCTCTCTCTCCTTCTCGCTCCCTCTCTCTTACCCCCTCCCTCACTCACCCCTCTCTCTCTCCCACCCCCTCTCTGTCACTCACTCCCACCTCTCCATCACACTGCCCTCTCAGCCAGCTCTCTCTCTCACCCCCTCTCTCTCCCACCTCCCTCTCTCTAAACCCTTTCTCTCCCTCACCCCTCTCGCTCCAACCACCAACCCTCTCTCTCAATCCCCCTCGCTCTCTCACCCCACTCTCTCAACCCCTCTCTCTCACTCCCTCTCTCTCTCTTAGCCTTCTCTCACATCCCCTCTCTCTCACCACAGTCTCTCTCTCTTTGTCCCCCCCTTGTCTCGCACCCCTCCTCTCTCAACCCCCTCTCATCCCCCCCTCTGTCTCACCCCCTCTCTCTCACCCGCTCTCTTTCTCACTCATGCTCGCTATTTCTCACTTACACTCTTTCTCTTTTTCACTCACTCTCTCTTTCTCACGCCCTCTCTCTCACCCCCTCTCTCTCAAACCCCCTCTCTCTCTCCCCTCTCTCCCTTCTCTCTCCCCTCCCTCCTGCCCTCTCTCTCTCCCCTCTCTCTACCCCCTCTCTTGTCCCCAATCTCTACCCCCTCTCTTCCCTGTCTCTCAAACCCCCCTCTCTGACTCCCATCTCACTCTCTCACCCCACTCTCACTCTCTCAACTCACTCTCTTTCTCACCCCACGTCTCTCTCTCTCCCACCCCCTCTGTCTCACACCCCTTCTCTCTCTCTCTCACACCTCTCTTCCTCACCCCTCTCCCTCACTTCCTCTCTCTCACCCCCTCTCCCTCAACACCTCTCTCTCAAACCCTCTCTCCCCCCTCTCTCTCTCACCCCCTCTCTCCCTCGTCTCTCTCCTCCTCTCTCTCCAGTTCACTCTCACCTTTCTCTCCCCCCTCTCTGCCCCCTCTCTCCTCCCTCTCTGTGCTGTCTCTCTGCCCCCAATCCCACCCACTCACCCTCCCTCGCCCCCGTCTCCCCTCCTCTCTCCCCTCCTCTCTCAGCCCCCTCTCTCGCACCTCTCTCGTACACCCCTCTCTCTCGCATCCTCTCTCTGTTACTCTTCCGCTCTATCTCTTCCTCTTGCGGTCTCTCTCACTCTCTCACCCTCTTCTCACGCTCTCTCTCTCTCTCCCTGCCTCTTTCACTCTCTCTTGTCACCCTCTCGCTCTCATCTCATGGTCTGTCTCACTCGCGCTCACTCTCGCTCGTGCTCTCTCTCTCTCTGTCGCTCATGCTCTCTCTGTCTGTCTCACTCTCTCTCTCTCTCAGTCCAACCTACCACTCTCACCTCTTCTCTCTCAGTCTTGCTCTATCTCTCTCTCTCTGTCTGTCGCTCTCTCTCTCTCCCTCTCACTGTCCTCCCCCTCACCTCCTCTCTCTTTCAGCCCATCTTTCTCAACCCTTCTCTCTCCCCTCTCTCTCTAACCCCTCTCTCTCACACCCCCTCTCTCTCTCACCACCCCCTCTCAACCCCTGTCTCTCTCTCTCTCACATCCATCCCTCTCTCACACCCTCTTTCTCTCCCCTCTCTCTCCGTCACCCCTCTCTCTCCCACCCTAATCTCTTTCACATCCCCTCTCTCACACACACTCTCACACATACTCTCACACACCCTCGCTCTCTCAGCCCCTCCCTCTCTCCCACCAACTCTCTGCCTCTTTCTCATCCCCTTTCTCTCCTTCTCGCTCCCTCTCTCATCCCCTCTCTCTATCACCCCTCTCTCTCGCACCCCTTCTCTGTCACTCACTCCCACCTCTCCCTCTCACTACCCTCTCACCCAGCTCTCTCCCCCCCTCTCTCTCCCACACCCCCTCTCTTCCACCGTCTCTCTCTCACCCCCCTCTCTCTCACTCCCCTCTCTCTCACCCTCCTTCTCTCTCTCACCCCTTCTCTCTTTCAACCTTCTCTCTCAACCACTCTCTATCACCCCTCCGTCTCTCACCCCTCTCTCTTACACTCCCTCTCTCTTACTCTCTCTCTCGTAGCCCTCTCTTACACCCCCTCTCACTCCCATCTCACTCTCTCTCTCACCACAGTCTCTCTCTCTGTCCCAACCCCTCTGTCTCTCACCCCTTCTCTCTCACCCCCCTCTCACCCCACCCCCCTCTCTCACCCCCTCTCACCCGCTCTCTCTTTGTCACCCCCTCTCTCTCTCACCCCCGCTCTCTCAACTCCTTTCTCTCTCCCACTCTTTCCCTCCCCTCTCTCTCCCCTCTCTCTACCCTCTCTTTTGCCCACCACTCTTTACCCCCTCTCTCCCCCTGTCTCTCACACCCCCTCTCTCACACCCCACTCTCACTCTCTCACCCCACTCTCTCTCTCTCAGCCATCGTCTCTCTCTCTCTCCCACCCCCTCTGTCTCTCACGCATTCTCTCTTACACCCCTTCTCTCACTCACACCCCTGTTTCTCACCCCCCTCTCTCACCCTCTCGCTCTTCGGCTCTCTCATACTCCCTCTCTCCCCCATCTCCTTCACTCTCTCCCCCTCTCCTCCCCATCTCACTCCCCCACTCTCCCCCTCCTTTCCCCCTCTCTCTTCCCTATCTGTCTTCCCCCTCTCTGTGCCGTCTCTCTGCCCCAATCCCGCCCCTCTCCCTCCCGCTCCCTCGCCCCCTCTCTCCCCTCCTCTCTCGCCTGCCTCTCTCGCACCACTCTCTCACCCCCTCTCTCTCTCGCGCATCCTCTCTCTCTCACTCTTCCACTCGCTCTCTTCCTCGTGCTCTCTCTCTCTCACTCTCTCACCCTCTTCTCACGCTCTCTCTCTCTCCCTGCCTCTCTCCCTTCCTCTTGCCTTCCTCCTTCTCTTATCTCACGCTCTCTCGCTCACTCTCTCTCGCTCGTGCTCGCTCTCTCTCTCTGTTGCTCATGCTCTTTCTGTCTGTCTCTTTCCCTCCATCTCTCTCAGTCCACCCTACCTCTCACACCTCTTCTCTCTCACTCTTGCTCTATATCTCTCTCTGTCTGTCGCTCTCTCTCCGTCTCTCTCTCTCTTCGTCCTCCCCCTCACCTCCTCTCTGTTTCAACCCATCTTTCTCAACCCCTCTCTCTCTCATCCTCTCTCCCCCCTCTAATTCAAACCCTTTCTCTCGTCAACTCTCTCTCACCCCTCTCTCTCTCACCCCCGTCTCTCTCACTCCCCTCTCTCTCACCTTCCTTCTCTCTCTCACACCCCTTCTCTCTCTCAACCCCTCTCTCTCAACCACTCTCTCTCACCCCTCTCTCTCTCACCCCCCTCTCTCTCACATCCATCTCTCTCTCACCTCCTCTTTCTCTCTCCTTTCTCTCTCCATCACCCCTCTCTCCCCCACCCCAATCTCTTTCACATCACCCTCTCTCTCACACACACTCTTACACATCCTCGCTCTCTCACCCCCTCCCTCTCTCCCACCATCTCTCTGCCTCTTTCTCTTCCCTTCTCTCTCCTTCTAGCTCCCTCTCTCTCACCCCCCTCTCTCACCCCTCTCTCAACCCCTCTCTCTCATTCCTCGCTCTTTCACCTCTATCTCTCACACTCCATCTCTCTCACTCCCTCTCTCTCTTAGCCCTCTCTCACACCCCTCTAACTCCCATCTCACTCTCTCACCTCTCTCTCTCACCACAGTCTCTCTCTCTCTCAGTCCCACTCCCTCTGTTTCACACCCCTTCTCTCTCATACCCCACTCACCCCACCCCCCTCTCTCACCCCCCTCTCTCAACCCCTCTCTCAACCCCTCTCTCTCATTCCTCGCTCTTTCACCTCTATCTCTCACACTCCATCTCTCTCACTCCCTCTCTCTCTTAGCCCTCTCTCACACCCCCGTCACTCCCATCTCACTCTCTCACCTCTCTCTCTCACCACAGTCTCTCTCTCTCTCAGTCCCACTCCCTCTGTTTCACACCCCTTCTCTCTCATACCCCGCTCACCCCACCCCCCTCTCTCACCCCCTCTCTCTCACCCACTCTCTCTTTCTCATTCACGCTCTCTTTCTCACCCCCTCTTTCTCACCCCCTCTCTCTCAACTCCTCTCTCTCCCACTCTCTCCCTCCCCTCCCTCTCTTGCACCCCACTCTTTACTCCCTCTCTCCCCCTGTGTCTCACACCCCCACTCTCTCACCCCACTCTCTCTCTCACTTAACCGTCATCTCTCTCTCTCTCCCACCCCCTCTGTCTCACACCCCTTATCTCTCACACCCCTTCTCTCTCCCACACCCCTGTTTCTCACCCCCTTTCTCACAACCCTCTCTCTCAACAAATCTCTCTCACCAACTCTCTCTCACCCCCCTCTCTCCCCCTCTCCCTACCCCTCTCTCCCCCTCTCTCTCACCCCCTCTCTCCCCATCTCCTTCACTCTCTTTCACATCCCCGTCTCTCTCACACCCACTGTCTCTCACCCCCTCTCTCTCTCACACCCCCTTCTATCTCACACCCCCTCCCTTCCACCTTCTCACCCTCTCACCCCTCTCTCTCTCACACCCCACTCTCTCCCACCTCCCTCTCACTCAATCCTCTCTCTCTCATCCCTCTCTCTCTCTCTCACCCCTCGCTCTCTCACCCCGCTCTCTCACACTCCCTGTCTCTCACTCCCTCTCTCTCTTAGCCCTATCTCACATCCCCTCTAACTCCCATCTCACTCTCTCACCCTCTCTCTCTCACCACAGTTTCTCTCTCTCTGTCCAACCCCCTCTGTCTCTCACCCCCTCTCACCCCACACCCCTCTCTCACCCCCTCTCTCTCACCTGCTCTCTCTTTCTCACTCACGCTCTCTCTTTCTCAACACTCTCTCTCTTTTTCTCTCACTCTCTCTCTTTTTCTCTCACTCTCTCTCTTTCACCCCCTCACCCACCCTTCTCTCTCAACACCTCTCTCTCTCCCACTCTCTCTTTTTCACATTCTCTCTCTTTCTCACCCACTCTCTCTCACCCCCCCTCTCTCACCCCCTCTCTCTCCCACACTCTCTCCCTTCTCTCTCTCCCCTCTCTCTACCCCCTCTCTTGACCCCACTCTCTACACCCTCTCTCCCCCTGTTTTTCACACCCTCTTTCTATCACTCCCATCTCACTCTCTCACCCCACTCTCTCTCTCTTAGCCGACATCTCCCTCTCTCTCCCACTCCCTCTGTCTCACACCCCTTCTCTCTCACACCCCTTCTCTCTCTCACACCCCTGTTTCTCACCCGCTCTTTCTGACTTCCTCTCTCTCACACCCTCTCTCTCAACAACTCTCTCTCACCCCCTCTCTCCCCCTCTCTCTCCCTCTCCCCATCTCCTCCATTCTCTCCTCCTCTTCGCCCCATCTCTCTCCCCCTCTCTCCCCCTCTCTCTCCCCCTCTCTCTCACCCTTCTCTCCCCCTCTCTCTTCCCCATCTCTCTCCCCCCTCTCTGCGCCCTCGCTCTCTGCCCCCAATCCTGCCCCCTCTCACTCCCTCTGCCCCCTCTCCCGCTCTTTCCCCTCCTCTCTCCCCTCCTTTCTCGGCCCCCTCTCTCACACCACTCTCTCAACCCCTCACTCTCTCTCACCCCCTTCTCTCTCTCTCAACCCCTCCCTCTCGACCCCGCTCTCTCTCACCCCTCTCTCTCTCACCCCCCACCCTCTCGCTCAACCCCCCTCACTCTCTCATCCCCTCACTCTCTCACCCCCTCACCAATCCCTCTCTCTCCCTTCCCCTCTCTCTCTCACCCCTCTCTTTCTCTCTCAACCCCCCTCTCTCTCATCACTCTCTCTCTCACACTCTCTCTCACCCCTCTCTTTCTCTCTCAACCCCTCTCTGTCAAGCCTCTCACTCTCACACCCCTCTCTCTCACCACCTGCTCTCTCAACCCCCCTCAATCTCTCATCCCCTCACTCTCTCACCCCCTCAGTCTCTTCCCTTCTCTCTCAACCCCTCGCTCTCTCTCACATCCATCTCTCTCTCTCACCCTCCCTCTCTCTCCCCCTCTCTCTCCCCCACCTCCTCGCTGTCACTCACTCCCACCTCTCCCTCTCACCGACCTCTCACCCAGCTCTCTCTCTCTCATTCCCTCTCTCCCACCACCCCTCTCTTCCACCCTGTCACTCTCTCACCCCTTCTTCTCTCTCACCGCTCTCTCCCACCCCTCTCTCTCAACCTTCTCTCTCTCTCATCCCTCTCTCTCTCACCCCCACCCTCCCTCTCTCTCAACCCACCTCTCTCTCTCACCCCCTCTCTCTCTCAACCTCTCTCTCACCCTTCACTCTCACACCCCTCTCTCTCACACTCCCTCTCTCTCACTGCCTCTCTCTCTCTCACCACCCCTTCTCTCAAACCCCCTCACTCTCTCAGCCCCTCACTCTCTCACACCCTCAGTCTCTCACGCCCTCACTCTCACCCCTCTCTCTCATCGCCTCTCACACCCTTTCTCTCTAACCCCGCGCTCTCTCTCTAACTCCTCCCCCTCTCACCCCTCTCGCTCACCCCTCTCGCTCACCCCACTCTCTCTCACACCCTCTCCTTCTCACTCCACTCTCCCTATTCCCCCTCCCCACTTTCACTCTCTCCATCACCCATTATCTCTCATCCCCGTCTCACCCCCACCCCCCCTCTCTCTCAAACTCCTCTCTCTCACCAGCTCTCTCTTTCTCACTCACGCTCTTTCTGTCTCACTTAAACTCTCTCTGTTTCACTCACTCTCCCTCTTTCTCACCCCTCTCTCTCTCTTACCTTCTCTTTCTCTCTCTCTCACCCTCTCTGTCTCCCATGTCACTCTCTCACCACACTGTCTCTCTCTCTCTCTCTGTCCCACCTCCTCTGTCTCTCACCCCTTCTCTCTCACACCCCACTCACCCCCAACCCCTCTCTCACCCTCCTCTCTCTCACCCACGCTCTCTTTCTCACTCACTCTCTCTCTTTCTCACCCTCGCTCTCTCACGCCTATCTCTCTCCTCCCCTCTCTCTCTCCCACTCTCTCCCTGTCGCTCCCCCACTCTCTCCCCAAACTCTCACTCCCTCTCTACACCCTTTCTCTCCCCTCTCTCTCCCCTTCCCTCTCCCCGTCTCTCTCTCCCCCTCTCTTTCACCCCTCTCTCCCCTTCTCTCTCCCCCTTCTCCTCCCCTCTCTCTCCCCCCTCTATTTCCTTGTCTCTCCCACCCTCTCCCCAAAATCTCACTCCCACTCTACACCCGTTCTCTCCCCTCTCTCTCACCCTCTCTCTCCCCCTCTCTCCCCCACTCTCTCTACCCTCTCTCCCCCTCTTTCTTTCCCCTCTCTCTCCCCTCTCTCCCCCCTCTCTCTCCCCCACTCTCTCTGCCCTCTCTCTCTGCCATCTCGCTTGCCCCCTTCCCGCTCCCTCCCCCTCTCCATCCCCCTCTTGCCTCCCGCTCCCCCCCCCCCCCCCACCGCCCCTCTTTCTCTCTAACTTTGTCTCTTTGTCTCCCGGACTCTCTTGCTCTCTCAGCTCTCCCTCCCTTTCTTGCTGCCTCTGTCTGTGTCTTTTGCCCCTCTCTCCCTCTCTCTCATCCCTCTATCTCTCTCTCGCCCCCTCTATCTCTCTCACACCGTCTGTCTCTCTGTCTCTCTCAGCTCTCTCAGCTCTCCCTCCCTTTCTCACTGCCTCTGTCTCGCTCTTGTGCCCTCTCTCTCTCTCATCCCTCTGTCCCTCGCTCGCATCCTCTCTCTCTTGTTCTTCCTCTCTCTCTCTCCCGCTCTATCTCTATCCCTCTCTTTGCCCCCTCTCTCTCTCTCACTCTTCCTCTCGCTCTCTTCATCTCGCTCGCGCTTTCTCACCCTCTCACCCTCCCTTACGCTCTCACGGTCTCTCTCTCCCTCCTTCTCTCCCTCTCTCTTGCCTCCCTCTCTGTCTCATCTCACTCTCTCTCTTGCTCGCTCTCTCTCACTCGTGCTCTCTCTCTATTGCTTGTGCTCTGTCTGTCTGTCTGTCTCTCTGTCTCCCTCTCTCTGCCCTCCCTCCCTCTTTCAACTCTTCTCTCTCACTCTTGCTCTTTCTCTCTCTCTCTCTCTGTCTGTCTGTTGCTCTCTCTCTCCGTCTCTCTCTCTCTCTCAGTCCTCCCCCCCCCCAGCTCCTCTCTCTCTTGCACCCCTCTCTCTCATTACTCTGTCTCTCGCTTGTCCCCATCTCTCTCTCTCTGTCCTCCTCTCTCTCGCTCTCCCCGTCTCTCTTTCACTCGCTTGGTCTCCCTCGCTCGCTTGTGCTCTCTCTCTATCCCTCTCTCTATTCCCCCTCGCAGTTTCTGTCCCTCTCTCTCCCCCTCACTCCTCTTTCACTCTCTCTCTCACTCCTCTCTCTCCCCTTTCTCTCTCTGTCGCACCTCTCTCGCCCCTCTGTCGTCCCTCTCTTGCTCTCTCTCACTCATTCTCTCCCTCTCTCCCTCACCCTCTCTTCCATATACACTCTCCCTCTCTCCCACCCTTGCTTTGTCCTTTCTCTTGCTCTCTCACTCTCACCTCTCTCCCTCTCTGTCTCGTTTTCTCTCTCTCTCTTTTTCACTCTTTCTTACCCTTGTCTCACCCCACTCTCAGTCACTCTCTCCCTCTCTCTCTCTATCCCTCCCTCTATCACCCGCCTCTCTCTCCTCTCTCAATCTGTCTCGCTCTTGTCTTTCTCCCAATAGTTTCGCTCTCTCTCTCGCCCCTCTCTCTTGCTTCTCTCTCTTGCCTCTCTCTTTCTCTCTCGCCACCACTCTCCCCCGTTCGCTCTTGCCTCATCGCTCTCGCACCCTCTCTTCATCTCTCACCCCTCTGTCTCGGTCTGTCTTTGTCTCTCTCGGCCTTCCCTCCGTCTCTTGCGACCTCTCTCTCTTTCGCCCCTCTCTCAACTCTCTCCCTCTCACTTGGCCCGTCTCTCTATCTTGCTCTCCCTTCTCTCACTCTCTCTCTCTCACACAGCCTCTCTCTCTCACTCTCCCACCTCTCTTTCTCTGCAGTCCTCTCTCTCTCTCTCTCTCTCTATCCCGCCCCTTCTCTCTCTCTCTCTCTCTCTCTCTCTCTCTCAACCATCTCTCTTGCTCGCTCACTGTCTCTCTTTCTCTCTCTCTGTCAGACACTCTCTCTCGTATCTGTCCCCTCTCTCCCTCTCTCTATCCCCCTCCCTCTCTCTCTCTACTCCCCTCTCTCTGTCTCTCTCTACACCCCTCTCTCTCCCACCCCACCTCTCTCTGTCTCTCTGTCTCTTGTCTCTGTCACTCAATTATCCCCTCCCTCTCTCTCAGTCTTCCCCCTTGCTCCCCCATCTCTCTCGTAAACTCTCTCCCTCATTCGATCTCTCATACCCTCTCAATCACGCTCTTGCACCCTTTTCTCTCTCATCTCTCTCCCTGTCGCCTTCTCTCGCCCTCCCCTCTCTCTCTCCCTGTCGCTCTCTCTTGCCCTCCCCTCTCTCTCGCACTCCCATCTTTCTCTCGCCCTCCCCTCTCTCTCACCCCCTCTCTCGTTCACCCCTCTGTCTCACCCTCCCCTCTCTCATCCTCCGCGCTCTCACACTCCGCTCTCTCGCACTCCGCACTCTCACTCTCCCCTCTCTCTTTCACCCTCCCCTCTCGCTCACCCTCCCCTCTCTCTTTCACCCTCCCCTCTCTCTCACCCTCCCCTCTCTCTCTCGCCCTCCCCTCTCTCTCGCCTTCCCCTCTCTCTCGTCCTCCAATCTCTCTCCCTCCCCTGTCACTCTCCCTCCACTCTCATTCTACCTCCCCTCTCTCTCCCTGCCCTCTTTCGCCCTCCCCTCTCTATTCACTCCCATCTCTCTCGCCCGCCCCTCTCTCGCCCTCCCTTCTCACTCTCCATCCCCCTCTCTAACCCTCCCCCTCTCTCTCCCTCCCTCTCTCTCACCCTCCCCTCGCTCTGGCCCTCCCCTCTCACTCTCCCTCCCCTCTCACTCTCCCTCCCCTCTCACTCTCCCTCCTCTCTCTCTCCCTCCCGTCTCCCTCCCTCCCTTCTCTCATTCTCCCCTCTCACTATCCCTCCCGTGTCACTCCCCCTCCCCTCTCATTCTCCCTCCCCTCTCACTCTCCCTCCCATCGCTCTTGCCCTCCCCTCTCGCACTCCCTCCCCTCTCTCACCCTCCCCTCACTCTTCCTCCCCTCTCTCTCCCTCCCGTCTCCATCCCTCCCCTCTCTCCCTCCCCTCTCACTCTCCCTACCTTCTCTCTCACCCTCCCCTCTCTTTCAACCCCCTCTCTCGCTCACCTCTCTCTCTCTCGCCCTCCCTTCTCTCCCCCTCCCATCTCTCACCCTCCCCTCTCTCTGCCTCCACTCTCATTCTCCTTCCCCACTCACTCTCCCTCCCCTCTCTCTCGCCCTCCCCACCACTCACTCTCCCTCCCCTCTCACTCTCCTTCCCCTCTCACTGTCCCTCCCCTCTCTCGCCCTCCCCTTGCTCTCGCCCTCCCCTCTCACTCTCCCTCCCCTCTCACTCTCCCTCCCCCTTACTCTCCCTCCCCTTACTCTCTCTCCCTCCCCTCTCACTCTCCTTCCCCTCTCAGTGTCCCTCCCCTCTCTCGCTCTCCCCTTGCTCGCGCCCTCCCCTCTCACTTGCCCTCCACTCTCACTCTCCCTACCCTCTCTCTTACCCTCTCCTCTCTCGCCCTCCCCTCACTCTCCCTCCTCTCTCTGTCCTTCCCGTCTCCATCCCTACCCTCTCTCCCTCCCCTCTCACTCTCCCTCCCCTCTCTCGCCCTCCCCTCTCTCTCGCCCTCCCCTCTCACTCTTCCTCCCCTCTCACTCTCCTTCCCCTCACACTCTCCCTCCCCTCTCTCTCGCGCTTCCCACTCTCTCTCCCTCCCCCAACTCTCGCCCTCCCCTCTTTTCGCCCTCCACTCTCACTCTTCCTCCCCTCTCACTCTCCTTCCCCTCTCACTCTCCGTCCCCTCTCTCTCGCGCTCCCCACTCTCTCTCCCTCCCCTCTTTCACCCTCCCCTCTCACTCCCTCCCCTCGCTCTGGCCCTCCCCTCCCCCACTCACTCTCCCTCCTCTCTCTCACCCTCCCTCCTCACTCTCCTTCCCGTCTCACTCTCCCTCCCCTCGCCCTTGCCCTCCCATCTCAATCTCCCTCCCTTCTCTCTCCCTTCCCTCTCACTCTCCATCCCTCTCTCTCACCCTCTCATTTCTCACCCTCCCCTCACTCCTCCTCCCCTCTCTCTCCCTCCCTACCGTCTCCATCCCTCCCCTCTCTCCCTCCCCTCTCTCTCCCTCCCCTCTCTCTCCCTCCCCTCTATCTCTCCCTCCCCTCTCTCTCTCCCTCCCCTCTCACTCTCCTTCCCCTCTCACTCTCCCTCTCCTCTCTCTCCTTCGCCTCTCTCTCTCCCTCCCCTCGCTCTGGCCCTTCCCTCTCACTGTCCTTCCCCTCTCAATCTCCCTCCCCTCACACTCTCTCTCCCCTCGCTCTTGCCCTCCCATCTCACCCTCCCTCCCCTCTGTCTCCCTTCCCTCTCACTCTCCATCCCTCTCTCTCACCCTCTCATTGATCACCCTCCCCTCTCTCTCCCTCCCCTCTCTCTCCCTCCCTACCGTCTCCATTCCTCCCCTCTCTCCCTCCCCTCTCTCTCCCTCCCCTCTCTCTCTCCCTCCATCTCTCTCGCCCTCCCCTCTCTCTTTCCCTCCATCTCTCACTCTCCTTCCCCTCTCACTCTCCCTCTCCTCTCTCTCCTTCGCCTCTCTCTCTCCCTCCCCTCGCTCTGGCCCTCCCCTCTCACTGTCCTTCCCCTCTCACTCTCCCTCCCTCTCTCTCACCCTCTCATCTCTCACCCTCCCCTCACTCTTCCTCCCCTCTCTCTCACTCCTGTCTCCATCCCTACCCTCTCTCCCTCCCCTCTCACTTTCCCTCCCCTCTGTCTCCCACCCGTCTCCCTCCCACCCATCTCTCACTCTCCCGCTCATTATCCCTCCCCTCTCTCGCCCTCCCTTCTCACTCTCCTTCCCCTCTCACTCTCCCTCCCCTCTCTTGCCCTCCCCTCTCACTCTCTCTCCCCTCGCTCTTGCCCTCCCATCTCACCCTCCCTCCCCTCTCTCTCCCTTCCCTCTCACTCTCCCTCCATCTCTCTCACCCTCTCATTGATCACCCTCCCCTCACTCCTCCTCCCCTCTCTCTCCCGCCCGTCTCCATCCCTCCCCTCTCTCCCTCCCCTCTCACTCTCCCTCCCCCTCACTCTCCCTCTCCTCTCACTCTCTCATCCCTCTCTTTCTCCCTCCGCTCTGTCGACCTCCCCTCTCTCTCTCCCTCCCCTCTCTCTCTCCTTGCATCTCTCTCGCCTTTCCCTCTCACTCTCCCTCCCCTCTCACTCTTCTTCCCCTCTCACTCTCCCTCTCCTCTCTCTCCTTCCCCTCTCTCTCCCTCCCCTCTCACTCTCCCTCCCCTCTCACTCTCCCTCCCCTCTTACTCTGCCTCCCCCTCACTCTCCCTCTCCTCTCACTCTCTCATCCCTCTCTTTCTCCCTCCGCTCTGTCGACCTCCCCTCTCTCTCTCCCTCCCCTCTCTCTCTCCTTGCATCTCTCTCGCCCTCCCCTCTCACTCTCCCTCCCCTCTCACTCTTCTTCCCCTCTCACTCTCCCTCCCCTCTCTCTCCCTCCCCTCTCTCTCTCCCTCCCCTCTCTCTCTCCCTCCCCTCTCACTCTCCTTCCTCTCTCACTCTCCCTCTCCTCTCTCTCCTTCGCCTCTCTCTCTCCCTCCCTACCGTCTCCATCTCTCCCCTCTCTCCCTCCCCTCTCTCTCCCTCCCCTCTCTCTCTCCCTCCATCTCTCTCTCCCTCCCCTCTCTCTCTCCCTCCCCTCTCACTCTCCTTCCCCTCTCACTCTCCCTCTCCTCTCTCTCCTTCGCCTCTCTCTCTCCCTCCCCTCGCTCTGGCCCTCCCCTCTCACTGTCCTTCCCCTCTCAAGCTCCCTCCCCTCTCTCCCTCCCCTCTCTCTCCCTCCTCTCTCTCTTTCCCTCCATCTCTCTCTCCCTCCCCTCTCTCTCTCCTTCCCCTCTCACTCTCCCTCCCCTCTCTCCCCTTCGCCTCTCTCTCTCCCTCCCCTCGCTCTGGCCCTTCCCTCTCACTGTCCTTCCCCTCTGAATCTCCCTCCCCTCACACTCTCTCTCCCCTCGCTCTTGCCCTCCCATCTCACCCTCCCTCCCCTCTGTCTCCCTTCCCTCTCACTCTCCATCCCTCTCTCTCACCCTCTCATTGATCACCCTCCCCTCTCTCTCCCTCCCCTCTCTCTCCCTCCCTACCGTCTCCATTCCTCCCCTCTCTCCCTCCCCTCTCTCTCCCTCCCCTCTCTCTCTCCCTCCATCTCTCTCGCCCTCCCCTCTCTCTTTCCCTCCATCTCTCACTCTCCTTCCCCTCTCACTCTCCCTCTCCTCTCTCTCCTTCGCCTCTCTCTCTCCCTCCCCTCGCTCTGGCCCTCCCCTCTCACTGTCCTTCCCCTCTCACTCTCCCTCCCTCTCTCTCACCCTCTCATCTCTCACCCTCCCCTCACTCTTCCTCCCCTCTCTCTCACTCCTGTCTCCATCCCTACCCTCTCTCCCTCCCCTCTCACTTTCCCTCCCCTCTGTCTCCCACCCGTCTCCCTCCCACCCATCTCTCACTCTCCCGCTCATTATCCCTCCCCTCTCTCGCCCTTCCTTCTCACTCTCCTTCCCCTCTCACTCTCCCTCCCCTCTCTTGCCCTCCCCTCTCACTCTCTCTCCCCTCGCTCTTGCCCTCCCATCTCACCCTCCCTCCCCTCTCTCTCCCTTCCCTCTCACTCTCCCTCCATCTCTCTCACCCTCTCATTGATCACCCTCCCCTCACTCCTCCTCCCCTCTCTCTCCCGCCCGTCTCCATCCCTCCCCTCTCTCCCTCCCCTCTCACTCTCCCTCCCCTCTCACTCTCCCTCCCCTCTCACTCTCCCTCCCCTCTTACTCTGCCTCCCCCTCACTCTCCCTCTCCTCTCACTCTCTCATCCCTCTCTTTCTCCCTCCGCTCTGTCGACCTCCCCTCTCTCTCTCCCTCCCCTCTCTCTCTCCTTGCATCTCTCTCGCCCTCCCCTCTCACTCTCCCTCCCCTCTCACTCTTCTTCCCCTCTCACTCTCCCTCTCCTCTCTCTCCTTCCCCTCTCTCTCCCTCCCCTCTCTCTCCCTCCCCTCTCTCTCTCCTTGCATCTCTCTCGCCCTCCTCTCTCACTCTCCCTCCCCTCTCACTCTCCCTCCCCTCTCACTCTTCTTCCCCTCTCACTCTCCCTCCCCTCTCACTCTTCTTCCCCTCTCACTCTCCCTCCCCTCTCTCTCCCTCCCCTCTCACTCTTCTTCCCCTCTCACTCTCCCTCCCCTCTCACTCTTCTTCCCCTCTCACTCTCCCTCCCCTCTCTCTCCCTCCCCTCTCACTCTTCTTCCCCTCTCACTCTCCCTCCCGTCTCACTCTCCCTCCCCTCTCACTCTCCCTCCCCTCTCACTCTCCCTCCCCTCTCACTCTTCTTCCCCTCTCACTCTCCCTCTCCTCTCTCTCCTTCCCCTCTCTCTCCCTCCCCTCTCTCTCCCTCCCCTCTCTCGCCCTCCCCACTCTCACCATCCGCTCTACCACCCTCCCCTCTCTGGCCCTCACCTCTCTCCATCCCCTCTCACTCTCCCTCCAATCTCTCTCACCCTCCCCTCCATTCTCTCGCTCTCCCCACTCACTCTCCCTCCCCTCTCTCACCCTCCTCTCACTCTCCCCCCTCTCCTTCCCGTCTCCATCCCACCCCCTCTCTCCCCTCTCACTCTCGCTCTCCACTCTCTACCTCCCTCCTCCCTCCCTCCTGTCTCTCACCCTCTCCTCTCACTCTCCCTCCCTCTCTCCCTCCCCTCTCACTCTCCCTCCACTCTCTCTCCCTCACCTCTCTCGCCCTCCACACTCTTGCCATCTGCTCTATCGCCCTCCCCTCTCTCCCTCCCCTCTCACTCTCCCTCCCCCTCACTCCCCCTCCCCCTCACTGTCCTTCCCCTTTCTCTCGCCCTCTCCTCACCTCTCTCGCCCTTCCCCGACCTCCCCCCTCGCTCTCCCCCTCTCTCTCTATCGCCTCTCCCAAACGCTCCCCTCTCATTCTCCCTCCACTCTCACTCTCCCTCCCCTCTCACTCTCCCTCCCCTCTCTCTCCCTCCCCCTCACTGTCCTTCCCCTCTCTCTCGCCCTCCCCTCCCCCCTCTCGCCCTCCCCCTCTCTCGCCCTCCCCTCTCACTCTCTCTCCCCTCTCACACTCCCTTCCCTCTTACTCACCCTCCCCTCTCTTTCTCCATCCCCTCTCACTCTCCCTACCCTGTCACTCTCCCTCCACTCTCTCCCACTCCCCTCTCTCTCCATCCCCTCTCTCGCCCTCCCCTCTTACTCTCCCTCCCCTCTTACTCTCCCTCCCCCTCACCCTCCCTCTCCTCTCACTCTCTCTCCCCTCTCTTTCTCGCTCTTCTCTCACTCTCCCTCCCCTCTCTCACCCTCCCCTCTCACTCTCCCTCCCCTCTCACTCTCCCTTCCCTTACTCTCCCTTCCCTCTTACTCTCCCTCCCCTCTCACTCTCCCTCCCCTCTCTCTCACCCTCCGCTCTCTTTCTCCCTCCCCCTCTCTCGCCCTCCCCCTCTCACCCTCACCCCTGCCTTCCCCTCTATCTCGCCCTCCCCTCTCTCTTTCGCCCTCGCCTCTCACTCTCCATCCCCTCTCACTCTCCCTCCCCTTAATCTCCCTCCCCTCTCACTCTCCCTCCCCTCTCCCTGTCCCTCCCCTCTCTCTCCATCCCTCTCTCGCCCTCCCCTCTTACTCTCCCTCCCATCTTACTCTCCCTCCCCCTCACTCTCCCGCCCCCTCTCTCACCCTCCACTCCCTCGGCCTCCCCTCTCTCTCTCCCACCCTCTCTCTCTCCCCCATCCTCTCCCTCCCCTGTCTCTCTCCCCAGCCCTCTCTCTGCCCATATCACTCTCTCCCCCCGTCTTCTCCCTTCTCTCTACCCCCTCTCTCTATGCCCCTCCCTCTATGCCCCTTTCTCTACCCCACTCTCTCCTCACCCTCTCTCTAACCCCCTCTCTCTACCCTCTTCTCTCTACCCCCACTCCTCTCTCACGCCCTCCTGTCCCCTCCACTCTCCCCCTCCTCTCTCCTTCCTCCTCTCTTTCTTCCTCTCTGTCCCCCCTCTCTCTCCCCTCCTCTTTCTTCCCTCCTCTCTCTCCCACTCTCTCTCCCCTCTCGCTCATTTCCCTCTCCCTTTATCTGCTCTCTCTTCCCTCTCTCTCTCCGCGCTCTCTCCCCTTTCTCTCTCCCCTCTCTCTCCTTCCCCTCTTTCTCTCCCCCACTTTCTCTCTCCGCACTCTCTCTACCCACTCTCTCTGGCCACTCTCTCTCCCCTGCTCTCTCTCCCCTCTCTCCCCCTCTCTTCCACCCTTTTCCCCTCTCTCTCACCCTCACTCTCTCGCCCCTCTCTCTCGCCCCTCTTTATTATCTCTTCCCCTGTCTCTCTCTCTCTCTCTCTCCCCCTCTCACCCTATTTCTCTCTTGCTCTCTCTCTCCCTGTTCCTTCACTCTCTCTCCACCTTCTCTTACTCTCGATCCCCTGAATTCCGTTTCTCTCTCTCTCTCCCCACCTCCCATCGTTTCTCTTTGACTGAATCGCTCTCCCACCCTTCCTCTAGATCTGACATAGTCCGATCTCCCTGGTCCTTCCCTCTTACTCTGACCCAGAGACTGGGGGTGGTGTTGAGGCTGCGTGTGGGGGGTGGGGGTGAGACGATAGAGAGATGCGGGATGTAGGAGTTCGGGGAAAATGGGGGTAGAGACGGAATTGCAGGAGGGAGACAGAGACGGCAGGAGAGAGAGAGAGTGAGGGTGAGGGGGAGAGAGAAGAATGGAGGCAGGTGGAGAAATTCATGTTGGGGGTGTGAGAGAGAGGGGAGAGTGAGGCAGAAAGAATAGTGGAGGCAGGTGGAGAAACCGGGGTTGGGGGGGATGTCTGAGAGGGGACCAGGGAGAGTGAAAGGGAGAGGTGGTGAGAAAGAGAGAGTGTGCAGAAAGAGAGGGAGAGAATTGAGGAGGAAAAGTGGGGGTGAGGAAATGGGGAGGCCAGGTTGGAGTGGGGGGGGACAGAGGGAGTTAAACCCAGCTCCTGAGCTCAGGGCGCGGTGCCCTCCCCTTCCCTGAGGACCAGGACTTGGGGCTGAGTCTGTCTCTCTCCAGCTCAGCTTCTCCAACACAAAGACACACAACAACATCGGTCACTCTGCTGCTCGGCACGATTTAATCAACATTTTTATTGGTTACAAATGGAAGTGATGGATACAGTCAGTGGGATGGTGCCTTTTCTCATTGGCCTCTGAGTTGTGAGAAACATTGAATTGTTTCCCTGTAACCCCCCTGTGGGATAAGGATGGACAAACCAGCGCTACCCTCAGTCTGTTACCATACTGACAGGCTGCTCCATCGCTGAAACACTGAACTGAAATGAGAAAATCCCGGATGGATTGATTAATGAGGGAATTTGATGGATGGATGGATTTGGGTGAAGGGATATTTCAGCACATTCTTCAGCTGCTGCCTGAACTTAGTCTGGGTCACGGCATAAATCGCAGTGTTTGTGCAGCAACTGAGGAGCTGCAGCATGAAGCCCAATTCCCGCACAAAGGGATGGAGATACACAGACCGATACCCAATCCACCACATCCGGTTCCATATAGAAAACAGCATTAACGTTGACCATAACAGGATGAAATTGGCCGAGATCACAAACAGTAAATTGATGGATTTTTTTCGGTTTCTCATTTCAGTGTTAGACTGAGCGTCCCCATTGGTGTGAGCGCGGAGTCTCCTGCGGGCTCTGCTGGTCACTAAAATGTGTCTGACGGTGAGAACATTGAGCAGCAGAATCAGGAGAAATGGGACACACGGGGTTAGAATGTGGTGGAGGAACTCGATTGTGACCCAGACAATGGAGGATCGAACAGCGTCTGTTATCTCACAAAACCAGGGGCGGTTCCGCAGCAAATACCGAGCCTCGAGCATAAAATACCAGGGAATGTTCTTTAAACAGCTCAGCACAGCCACTGCTCCCAGAACCACAGCCGCCGTTTTCTCACTGCAATATTTACTTTTCAGCTTCTGGCAACAAATGGTCACAAACCGATCAAAGGTGAAAGTGACGGTGAACCAGACAGAGCAGTCAGTGGCTGCATAAAGCAGGACGGCGTGGATATTACACACGGGGACGGAGACCCTCAGGAAATAAAACTGTCCCCGATAAACAATGGGAATGTGTCTGAGGATCAGGTCGAGGATAATGACCAGGAGATCCGCCGCTGCCATGGCCCCCAGGTAACGTCTGACACATGGAGACAATCCACAATCTTGATAAAGCAGGACGTAGATGGTCACTACGTTAACTGTGAGGAAGGAAAACAAACCCATTATCCATCAGCCTGGAGGCAAAGGGACCCGTTTGATCGGGGACCCAGTGAGATTTTCAAATGTGTCCCTGTATTCAGGGATTTATTAAAATAATTGGAGCTGGAATAACAGATGGGAAGGTCTGAATTACTGACAAAAATGTGACATAAACCACAAGAAACCCTCCCTCCCCAAACACACAGAGACACATCCATAAGGACAGATGGTTTCTAGAACATTCCCACACACTCGATCACTCGAGAGCTGACACAGGTCACTGCTTCCCAGTTCCTAATACGGAGGGTGGAAACGTTGCTGTCCTGAAGGACTCTCCCCCAGTTTCCTGAAGACAAACGGAGTTTGGGAATTCCTGTATTTTGGTCTAAATTGTGGTCGATCCTGTGTCGTGGAGAAATGTAAACGCGGGGAAAACGTATTCCCCCCTTTAACTGTCTGAGGGGCCTTCGGAACAGTGTCTCCTTCTCCCTGGAACGGGATCTCTTCCCTCGGGATCTTATCGTTTGTTCAATTCACTGACGTCCGGCCGTTCACAAACAATGTCAGGGACAGAACGTTCCGGGAAATGTCAGTTATAGAATGTCAGGGACAGAACGTTCCGGGTAATGTCAGTTATAGAATGTCAGGGACAGAACGTTCCGGGGAATGACAGTTATAGAATGTCAGGGACAGAACGTTCCGGGGAATGTCAGTTATAGAATGTTGGGGACAGAACGTTCCGGGGAATGTCAGTTATAGAATGTCAGGGACAGAACGTTCCGGGGAATGTCAGTTATAGAATGTTGGGGACAGAACGTTCCGGGGAATGTCAGTTATAGAATGTCAGGGACAGAACGTTCCGGGTAATGTCAGTTATAGAATGTCAGGGACAGAACGTTCCGGGGAATGACAGTTATAGAATGTCAGGGACAGAACGTTCCGGGGAATGTCAGTTATAGAATGTTGGGGACAGAACGTTCCGGGGAATGTCAGTTATAGAATGTCAGGGACAGAACGTTCCGGGGAATGTCAGTTATAGAATGTCGGGGACAGAACGTTCCTGGGAATGACAGTTATAGAATGTCGGGGACAGAACGTTCCAGGTAACCCCTTGACCTGTCCATGACCTTTCCCCCCTACCCACCCCACCAACATGATGTCCTGTGCCTGGACACACTGTAATATTAATGGGGTGTGAGACGGAGCGTCCAATCACAGGAATGGGAACTAAAGGCATTCCCAGACCAGCTGAAATGGTTAGATATACCACATTCTCAATCCACCTCACAGAACCAGCCCAGACACCATACACCCAGAGGAGATATCTGTTCACTGTGGAACACTGTACAGACCAGGCCAGTGTCCTGCTCAGTACAACCCAACAATCTGTCCAGATTCATCCATTACACTGGTCAATACAATCCAGCAATCTGTCCAGAGTGGAACACTGCACACAGATCATGTCAGGGCACTTATCTTCAAACGCAGGCTCGACATCTGTCCAGTTTGGGAAGCTGTGATAGAGAGAGAAAAGCTGCAGATGCTGCAGTCCAAAGAAGACAGGCAGGAAGGTGGGAGAACACAGCAATCCTGCCAGCATCAGGAGGTGTAACCATTCTGTAAGGATCCTGAAGGAGGGCTACACCTGAAACATCAAATTCTATACCTCCTGATGCTGCCTGGATTGCGGTGTTCCTCCAGCGAGTATTCAGCATGGGAAGCAACGCAGACCACAGCAGTGCATTGATCTATAAACCCGGACTGGATATCTGTCCAGGACGGGGAGCTGTGCAGACCACAGCAATGCATTAATATATAAACACGGACTCGATATCTGTCCAGGACGGGGAGCTGTGGAGACCACAGCAGTGCATTGATCTACAAACCCGGACTAGATATCTGTCCAGGACGGGGAGCTGTGCAGACCACAGCAGTGCATTGATCTATAACCCCGGACTAGATATCTGTCCAGGACGGGGAGCTGTGTAGACCACAGCAGTGCATTGATCTATAAACCCAGACTAGATATCTGTCCAGGACGGGGAGCTGTGCAAAACAGAACAGGACACTAATGTCTAAACCTGAAACAAATATCCATCCAACATTGGGAGCTGCACAGACTACATCACTGTATTATCTATAAACTTCAACTAGATAGTCTGACCAGCACAGGGACCTGTGCAGTGATCACCCATGAATTCATCTGTAAACTAGGAGCAGCTACCCTCCCAGAATGTAGGATTATGCACACCACCGCATTGCATTAATCTGTAACCCAGGAGCAGTTACCCTCCCAGCATGTAGGGCTGTGTACCCCACCCCAGTGCATTGATCTGTAACCCAGGAGCAGTTACCCTCCCAGCATGTAGGACTGTGTACACCACCCCAGTGCATTGATCTGTAACCCAGGAGCAGTTACCCTCCCAGCATGTAGGACTGTGTACACCACCCCAGTGCATTGATCTGTAATCCAGGAGCAGTTATCCTCCCAGCATGTAGGACTGTGTACCCCACCCCAATACATTGATCTGTAACCCAGGAGCAGTTACCCTCCCAGCATGTAGGACTGTGTACACCACCCCAGTGCATTGATCTGTAACCCAGGAGCAGTTACCCTCCCAGCATGTAGGACTGTGTACCCCACCCCAATACATTGATCTGTAATCCAGGAGCAGTTACCCTCCCAGCATGTAGGAGTGTGTACCCCACCCCAGTGCATTGATCTGTAACCCAGGAGCAGTTACCCTCCCAGCATGTAGGACTGTGTACCCCACCCCAATACATTGATCTGTAATCCAGGAGCAGTTACCCTCCCAGCATGTAGGACTGTGTACTCCACCCCAATACATTGATCTGTAATCCAGGAGCAGTTACCCTCCCAGCATGTAAGACTGTGTACACCACCCCAGTGCATTGATCTGTAACCCAGGAGCAGTTACCCTCCCAGCATGTAGGACTTTGTACACCACCCCAATACATTGATCTGTAACCCAGGAGCAGTTACCCTCCCAGCATGTAGGACTGTGTACACCACCCCAGTGCATTGATCTGTAACCCAGGAGCAGTTACCCTCCCAGCATGTAGGACTGTGTACCCCACCCCAATACATTGATCTGTAATCCAGGAGCAGTTACCCTCCCAGCATGTAGGAGTGTGTACCCCACCCCAGTGCATTGATCTGTAACCCAGGAGCAGTTACCCTCCCAGCATGTAGGACTGTGTACCCCACCCCAATACATTGATCTGTAATCCAGGAGCAGTTACCCTCCCAGCATGTAGGACTGTGTACTCCACCCCAATACATTGATCTGTAATCCAGGAGCAGTTACCCTCCCAGCATGTAAGACTGTGTACACCACCCCAGTGCATTGATCTGTAACCCAGGAGCAGTTACCCTCCCAGCATGTAGGACTGTGTACACCACCCCAGTGCATTGCTCTGTAACACTGTGTTAGATCCCTGCCCAGTGTGGGGAAACTTGCAGCCCATGCTGGAACTGACAGGATGTACAGCTCCCATCCATTTACAGCTCCATATCCCCATTGTTGCCCTGACAAGGGGGTGCTGTGGGTGTGAACATCACTGCCAGAGAGAGATGGCGGGGGAATCAGTTTAAATATCACCACATGGGAGGTGGGTTGGGAAATAGACAGAGAGGGGGAGACTGAGAGACAGTGTCATGGAAGGATGTGTTCCCAGGTTTCAGAATACTGAAATGGAGACACTTCGATAGCATCCTGTAACATGAGCCTGTCTTCGCAGGAAAGATGGGAAAAAGGGATTTTGGTGTGAGGTCAGATGAAACAACAGCTGCTGTGTGGGTTTGAAATTACGTTTATGTAATTTTAATAAGTGTCTTTTTGAAAAAGTACATTACTGTAGAGTTGGAGTAGGGTAATAAGCAGTTAAAGAAAGGGGGTCTCAGAGTTGTGAATAGTTGATGTAAAATGTTCACTTTCAGAGTTAAAAAATAAATTGATATTTTTGTTTAAACAGTGGAATTTGGGAGTTCTCTGTCACTCATATTTTAACAGTTTACAAGACAAATTGAGCGTTTCTTTATGTTTAGTTTATATTACCAGATGAGCTCAATGTTGTGTCCTAACGATTGCTGTGTATCTGTGTGTCTGTGTGTGGGGCAGGTAAGGCAGTCTCTGTGGTGCTTAAAGTGATGCAATGCCACCCTCTGCTGGCCTCCCCACGCCACTGCACAGACATTGGCAGAGGGTAAAAACCAACAGAGATTCATTCAGAGAGGGGGAGGGAGAAGGCAGCTGCTCACCGCACCATCCTAACTGATGTCTTATCCATGGACTGATCTAAATGTCCTTTAAACATTGTAACTGTCCCTGCTTTCACCACTTCCTCTAGAAGTTCATTCCACACCCAAGCCAGATTCTGTCTTACATAATTACCTCTCCTGACTTTTGTAAATCTTTTTCCTCACATCTTAAAATATCCCTCAGTTTTGAATCCCCAACTCTAGGGAAAAGACATCAGCCCTTGTGTAAAGTTACCGCAGAATCTCATATGCTTCAGTGAAAACAGTCCCAGCCGATCCAGCCTCTCCTTGTAGCTCACTCCCTCCTTTCCCAGCAACATCCAGGTTAATCTCTTCTGAATCCTCTCCAGTTTAATAATATCAAGGTCAATAATATTAAAGTGAAGAGTCAAGGTACTTTCTTAGGGCACGGGGAGTCCAAAACTAGAGGACATAGACTTAAGGTGAGAGGGGAAACATTTAAAAGTGACCTAAGGGGCAGCTTTTTCACCCAGAGGGTGGTGTGCCTATGGAGTGAGCGGGCAGGATGACCAGACCAGACACAGTATTCCAGAAGAGGTCTCTCCAATGTCCTGTACATCCTCAACATGACATCCCCATTCCGATACTCAAAGGGTCTGACCAATGAAGAAAAGTGTGTTAAACACCTTCTTTACCACAATATCTATATGAGATGCAAATTTTAAAGAATTAAACCTGACGGCCTAGGTCTCTGTTCTACAACACTGACAAAGGCCCTACTTTTAATTGTATAGGTCCTGTTCTTGTTTGATTTACCAAATCCAATGCCTCGCATTAATCCAAGCTAAACTCCATCTGCCACCCCTCAGCCCAGTGTGTGATATGACTGTCACCTCCCCCTCACCCTTCAATTTTAAAATGCCCATCTCCCTCTCCAGGAGGCCTGCACACTCCGGCCTTGATTATCACAAAGACCCTGAGCTTGGTTTGCCTTGTGTGGTTAGGGGGAGGAGGGACAGATTGCAGACACAGTCAGTGGGGAGGAGAGGCTGGACAGTAATCAGCGGCCTGGTGTCACTTCATGGTTTTAGGAAGAGGGCAGTCGCACGTTAGAGGTGGGTAATAGTGATCGGTTTTTTGGAGTCAGAAATTAAGCTCTTCCTTCGTCTCTGGTGTTCAGTAATAAATATCTATTTAAGACTCTTCATTGGGCAGAGTGTGTTTGCAGGATTTCTTTCCTTAATATTGCAGACTACAGATAATAGCAATTAAAGATGTTTATAGTTAACTTTGATAGCATAGCAAGTACACTCAATATCCTACAGTTGAGACAAATATCTTGTATTTGTTTAACAATACAAAGTGTTTTGTGTAGTTCAGTAATGGGAACCTGATTATAATAAATCCACACTGAGCTGAAAGTGGGCACTAAAATATGACCCAAGTCTGAGTATGGTAGTGTAGTGGGTAGTGTCCCTGACTCTGAACCAGAGGGGAAAAGTTTTGATGAGGCCTAAAGGGCACCTTTTCACACAGAGGGTGGTGTGCGTATGGAATGAGCTGCCAGAGGAAGTGATGGAGGCTGGTCCAACTACTGCATGTAAAAGGCATCTGGATGCTGACAGACCTGCTGAGCTTTTCCAGCAAATTTCTGTATTTGTTACAAAATGCATGCATTTTAACACAGGTATTCTGAATACATTAATTATTTTATTTTTTATTGACGCAAGGCCATGTAAACATATTTCAAATCGGCCGAGACCATTTTCTGCTAAGGATATGGCTCTGTCTATGACAGTAGCAATGATGTACCTACATGGAACAGGGAATGTGATGGAGACATAGTTTTGACAATGTACAAGGAGACCTCACATGGTCCAGTTTGGGAGAGGATGATATTATTGTGTGATTCAACTCAGAGAGGGAGAAACTGTAATCTGCCCGAAAAAGAATGGCCTCTTGCACTCTCTCCTTTGTAGTTCCTCATCACAGCAACGTGCGCGAGCTAAAAAAAAATCTGCAGTCATCGTTACCATTCTTATTTTTATAGAATCCCTGCAGTGTTGAAACAGGCCCTTCGGCCCAACAACTCCATACCAACCTTCCCAACCCATAGCCCTATATTTACCCCTGACTAATGAAGCTAACCTAAAAATCCCTGAACACTACAGACAATTTAGCGTGACCAATCCACCGAACCTACACAGTTTGTGGTAGGAAACTGGATCACCCATTAGAAGCTCACACAGATAAGGGGGGAATGTGCAAACTCCACAGAGACAGTCACCCAAGGCTGGAATTGAACCCAAGTTCCTAGTGCTCGGAGGCAGCAGTGCTAACCACCGTGCTACCCTTTGGGTGCTCCCTGAGCCGAATTCACTGGAATCTCCTCACTGCCTAAACCAAAGGGAATTCAGCCAAATTCAACTCTCCCAGGATGAAATCCCATTGCTAGCAGCTGTGTGAGTACAATATCTTCAGAAGCAGAATAACGTTTTGGACAATCTCAATTTTTACTTTTATCAGGAGTTACAATAATATCTGGACAAAGTTGTTTCAAGTTAAAATTGCGGAAATTTTGTTAATCTGTGTGTGTGTGTGTGTATGCACGTGTTTGTATGCATGTGTTTGTGTGTGTGTGTATGTCTGTGTGTGTGTGTGTGTGTGTGTGTGTATGTCTGTGTGTGTGTGTGTGTGTGTGTGTGTGTGTCTGTGTATGTGTGTTTAGAAAGGGAAATATTAGACCATAAGATATAGGAGGGGAAGTAAGGCCATCGGACCCATCGAGTCCACTCTGCCATTTAATCAGGGCTGATGGGCATTTCAACTCCACTTATCTGCATTCTCCCCGTAGCCCTTAATACCTTGTGACATCAAGAATTTAGCAGTCTCTTCCTTGAAGACATTTAGCATCCCTGCCTCCACTGCACTCCGCAGCAATGAATGCCACAGGCCCCACCACTCTCTGGCGGAAGAAATGTCTCCGCATTTCTGTTCTGAATTGACCCCCTCTGATTCTAAGGCTGTATCCATGGGTCCTAGTCTCCTCGCCTAACGGAAACAATTTCTTAGCATCCATCCTTTCTAAGCCATTGATTATATATTTGCAATACCCAAACACTTTGCCATTAATCTTTCCACCATAGTTGGAGTAACATTGCTCTCGATCATAAACGTGTTGTTTGAGCAGATTAAAGAAACTAGCCTGACTTGTTCCTAAAACTGACCCTGACCCAGTCTGAGACCGATATCATCAGCCATATCACCAAACTGGTTACATTTAACATTTGTTGTGAGCAGTGGAGGAGTGGGACTAGAAAAGGAAACAGTGACCCCAAAAAGCCGGGGAACTATAGACTGGTGAGCCTGATGTCAGTGGTGGGTAAGTTGTTGGAGGGGATTCTGAGGAATAGCATTTACATACATTTGGGAAGGAAAGGGCTGTTCAGAGTAGACAACATGGCTTTCTGCATGGGAAATCATGTCTCATTAATTTGGTTGAGTTTTTTGAAGAGGTGACAAAGAAGATTGATGAAGGCAGTTTGGTAGACATTGTCTATATGGGCTTCAGCAAGGTGTTCATTTAAAGAACAAAGAGCAAAGAAAATTTACAGCCCAGGAACAGGCCCTTCGCCCTCCAAGCCTGAACCGATCCAAATGTACTTTCTAAATCTGTTGGTGAATTCCTAACCATCTGTATCCCTCTGCTCCCCACCGACCCATACATCTGTCCAGACGCATCTTAAATGAATCTGGCATGCCTGCCTCTACCACCTCTGCAGGCAACACGTTCCTAATGCCCACTACCCTCTGTGTGAAGTACTTACCGCGTGTATCCCCCTTAAACATTCCACCTCTCACTTTGAAAGCACGACCTCTCGTTACTGAATCCTTCACCCTGGGAAAAAGCCCCTCTCTATCCACCCTGTCTATACCCTTCATGATTTTGTAAACCTCAATCAGGTACCCCCACCCCATCTCCTTTTTTCCAGTGAAAATAAACCTAACCTACTCAGCCTCTCTTCATAGCTAGTATTTCATTCCGATTGGTAGACAGATCAGTAACTTTCTGTCGCATGGGATACAGAGGAAGCTAGTCACAATTGGCTTGAAGGAAGAGGGATATTTTTCAGACTGGAGGCTTGTGAGCAGCAGTGTGCTGTTAGAATCAGTACTGAGTTCACTGCATTTCATCATTTATGTAATGGATTTAGATGTGAATATTGGGGCCATAGTTCGAAAGGTTACAGATGACATCAGAAAGGTGGTGTAGTCGATTATCTCAGAGTACAACAAGACCACAATTAGATGGAACAAAGGGGCATGGATGGACAGATGAAGTTTAATTTAGATAAATACGAGGTTTTGCATTTTGTAAATGCAAACCAGGGCAGGAACTATACAATTGTTGGTCAGGTCCTGGGGCATGTTGTGAAACAACGGGGCATAGGGCTGCAGGTGCATAGTTCCTTGAACGTGGAGTCGCAGATAGACAGTGTGGTGCAGAACACATTTGGCACATTTGCCTTAATCAGTCAGAGGATTGAATATAGGAGTTGTGGTGGTATGGTGCATCTGTACAGGATGTTGGTGAGGCCACTTTAAGAATGCTGCGTACAACTTGGTTGTCTGCAGAAATGACTGACACACAGATGTTCCAGGACTGGAGGTTTGAGCTATAGGGAGAGGTTGATTAGGTTGAGGTGCTTTCTCCTGGAGTGTCAGAGGCTGAAGGGTGACATTATAGAGGTTTATAAAACCATCAGGGGCATGGATATTCTGAACAGCCACGTTCTGCTCCCCAGGATAGGGGAGTCCAGAACAAGAGGGCATAGGTTGAAGGTGAGAGGGCGAATAATTTAGAAGGGACCTGAAGGTAAATGTTTCACACAGAGAGTGGTGTGTGTACATAAAGTGCTGTCAGAGGAAGTAGTGATGGCGGTTACAATCACTCATTGAAAAAGTATCTGAAAGAGGAGGGATATTTACCAAATGCTGGCAAATGGGACTGGATCAGATTTGATATCTGATCGGAGTGAACAGATTGGACTAACGGGTCTGTTTCCATTCTGCATGACTCTCTGATTCTATAAGAGGGATGATGAATAATTCTGAAAGGACTTTTCAAGTGGGAATTCTCTTCTCTGGAAGTTTATCGTGCCTCTATGTTCACATTGATTGAAAGCTGCATTAGTTAAATATTTGACAGAGAAGTGAGTCACAGATAATGGGACACAGACAGGAAAGTGGGGCTGAGACAATCTTAGTGCCTGGTGGAGAAGGCTCGAAGTATCTAATGACCCACTCCTGCTCCTCAGTCCCATGTTCCTGTGTTCCATTCAGCCCCTCAAACCTGCTGGACAGGAGCAGTTGGAGGTTACTTACTCCTATAACCTGTTGCACAGAAACAGGGGAGACCATTCAGCCTCTCAAGACTGTTACACATGTTTTGAGGTGATTTGGGAAATGTAATTGGAAAGCCCAGGCACGGGTATGAAAGAGGCCCCTCATCTCTCTTTACAGAGCTTCCCCTCTCTGCAACTTGTGCTTCATTTCTTGGTCATGGTTAGACCCAGATTCACTGTGAATACAGCCCCCATACCTCAACCAGAGTTGGCTCACAAAATCCTCTGGTCTCCCTGACTGCAATATTTAGTAATTGCACATTCATGAAAATAACACCCAGTAACACTCCAATAACAGAATGTAAGAACATCAGAAACAGGGGCAGGTCATTCACTCCCCAAACCTGCCTTGCCCTTCACTAAGATCGTGACTGATCTGCTCTTGGTCTCAAATCCTCTTTCATATCCAACTCTTCATAGCCCTCACCTCTCTGTCAGATCAATATCCATCTACATCCTCTTCAAATACTTTCAGACATCTCGCTCCCCGAACACTCTTGAGAAGAGAAATCCTGACATTCAATCCCACCTGTTTGAAGAAAACACTTGCTGCTCCTATATCATGGTTTATTGATGTGCACAAAAGAGGTTGAGACAAGGGTTCAGGTAAAAATGACTGGCCCTGATATCAAGGCAGTGGTTGACTTGTGTTGACATCAAGGAGCTTAACAAAACTGCACTTAATGGGAATCAGAGTAAACTTTCCAGTGTTTGGGGTCAAACATGGCACAAAGGAAGATGGTCATCATCTCAGTCCTGGGTCACCTCTGTGGGAGATCCTCAGGGTAGCTTCCTCTTCACAAACATCTTCAGCTGCTTCATCAATGTCTCCCCAACCTCACCCTGCTCAACATAAGATCAGAAGTGGGGATGGTCACTGAAGATTCCACTATGTTCAGAACATTTTGTTCCCCTCTCAGCTCCTGAACTGGTCTGTGTTCATGTGCAACAAGACCCAGACTCCATTGAGACTTGTGCTGTTAAAGTATCAGTAACATTCATGTAACAGCACTGCCTGACACTGCACATTGCCCCAGTAAAAATAGAGTTCATTCAGCACCTCACGCTGGTTTCACAGGAATCTGAGGAAGCCATTCAGCCCATTGACACTATTGGAGAAGAACAGGGACAGCCCATTCAGTGCCTCCAGCCTATTACTCAGGAAGAGAAGGAGTCTAGTGTGATGGGCCACACCGGAGCCCCTCGAAAATATTGGAAGGCAGTCTCCTAGACTCTAATGTTTTCTTATTTTAAAGGGAATGTAAATTGTCTGTTCCAGATGCAATGTGACTGGTCAAAATACTCGGTGTGAAGCTCAACACTATTTAAACACGAAAGATAAAATGAAACCAAAGAAAAAGGAAATTAGAATAACTTAATTCTATTGGACAAGTTATCAGAATAATATAGCGTGGAGATATTACTAATGAACTGTTCCGATATACGAAAATCCCATAAAGACAGCCTTTGGCAAAACTGAATATTCAGTCACAGATTGCCACAAACTCAAAGATCCTAATCTGTGAGAGCTGGTCACACCCATTCAGGCTGCATTAAAATAAACCTAAGGCCTCCCTCGCTGTTTACTCAAGTGGTCTTAACTAACCAGCTTGGTAACGATCATTCAATCTCTCTCTTAAAAGAAACCAGGACAAAATAACCTCTTAAAGCTGCAGCATCATCACACTTGTCAGTACATCGAGCTTTCAAACAGGAACCAGGGGTAAAAGGTCAGGCCCTTGGCCCTGTCCAATTGGACAAGGAAGAAGTCATTCAGTCCCCTGAGTCAATTACACAGAAACGGAACGAGGCCATTCAGCCCCTTGAGTTACTTACACATGAACAAGAGGAGGCCATTCAGCCAGTTGAGCCACTTATACAGGAACAGTAGAAGGCCATTTCCACCTCAATGCACTTACACGGGGGCAGAATAGGGTAATTGATGCTGATCCTGATGAATGTCTTATGCCCAAAATGTCGACTCTCCTGCTGTGCTTTTCCAGCAAACCACTCTCTACTCTGATCTCCAGCATGGGCAGTTCTCACTGTCTCCTAATTGATGCTCTAACGTGATGAACAATTGGAGCAGAGGCTGCACAAACAGACTGCTCCACGTTGTACCTCGTGGCGCCAACGCTCATGATACACACGTGGGACTTTAACGTGGGTTACTCGCGGTGAGCAGGGAAATCATATGTGTTGTGTGAAATCTCAAGAAGGCATGTACCATCTCCGAGAAGGCTGCCTGGTGTTCTCTATGTAGGGTGGAAGCTGGTGGGAATGGCTACCTGTTTCCGATGGAAGGTATTGTGGCTGCTGTTGGGGATTGTGAATAACCTGATGTTCAGTACAGGGTTCACACGCCGACTGCACAATAACGTGGGGAGAGTTAATTTAGGCAAATAAACTATTAGGGAAGTCACGATAGACTGATGAATGGACTCTCTAAGTTCAAATAATGGTGATCTTGTTCATGTTGACCTTGTCTAGTGCATGTCCTGTTCAGTGTAACCTGTGTGCCTTACTTTGTCCAAGTCTATTTCCACCCTATGATTTGTCTGGCCTTGCTTAATATGATCTTCCCCCACTGCTCATAAACAACGTGTTTCCCTGTACTGAGGTACACGTGACAATAAATCAAACCAATCAATCCTGGGTAAAGTATGGAATTTCTCTCCCTATCAATGTCTCTTTTGGAAATAAGTGATCGCTGCCACTCCTCGTGTTTCAGCATCACCATTTCTTCGTCTCTCACAGCTCTACAGATTAAACACTCAGCTTATTCACTCTATCCCCATGTTACCATCACCCATGTCTGTGGTAAGGAGATCATTCCTTACAAAGGAGATCAAATCTGTACAGAGTGCCCCAAATGCTCTCTCAGCAAGGCTCTACAACAGCAGGAAGATGGCTTTACTTATGTACTCGAATCATCTTACAATGAAGCACAGCATACCATTGACTGCACCCATTACTTACACAGGGTTTGATTCGGAGCAGTCAGCATAGACTTGTGAGTGGGAGATCATGCTTCCCAAATTTCTTAGAGTTCTTTGGTGAAGTGACCAGGAAGGTTGATGAGGACAGAGCAGTCGACGTAGTCTCTATGGATTTCAGTATGGCCTTTGATAAGGTTCCACATGGCAGGCTGCTCAGGAAGGTTCCATCACGTGGAATGCTGGGGGAACTGTCCAATTGGATACACAGTTGGGTTGATGGTCGGAAGCAGAGGGTTTAGTGGAAGGTTGTTTGTCAGACCGGAGGCTGGGCCCATTGCTGTTTGTTATCTATGATTTGGTTGAGAATGTACAAGGTATGATTAGTAAGTTTGCAGATGACACTAAAATAAGTGGTAGCGTGACCAGTGAGGAAGTTTATCAGAAATTGCGGCAGGGACTTAATCAGGTGGGGAAGTGGGCCGAGAAATGGCAAATGGAATTTAATATAGATGGGTGATGTCTTACATTTTGGGAAATCAAATCAAGGTAGGAGTTTCATGGTGCATGGAAAGATCTTCAAGAGTGTAGTGGGCAGAGAGACCTTGGAGTTCAGGTGCACGGTTCTCTAAGAGTGGAGTCACAGGTAGACAGGGCAGTGAAGAAGGCTTTTTGCACAGTGGCCTTCATCAGGGAGGACATTGAGTACAGAGAAGCTGGGAAGTTATGTTGCAGTTATACTGGACTTTGGTCAGGCTGCACTTAGAGTATTGTGTTCAGTTTTGTCACATTGTTATAGGGAGGATGCTATTAAATTAGAAAGAGTGCAGAAGAAATTTTCAAGGACGTTGCCAGGACCCATTGGTCTGAGTTATAGGGAGAGTTTGGACAAGCTAGCACCTTTTCTTTAGCGTGAAGGAGACTGAGGGAGTCCTTTTAGAGCTGAATAAGATCACGATGGTAGGGTTAATGCTCTCAGTCTTTTTCCAAGGTGTAGAGAATCGAGGATTAGAGGGGATCAGTTTAAGGTTAAAGGGGAAGGAATCAAAGGGAACCTGTGGGGCCACTTCTTTACACAGAGGGCTGGGACGTGGATGAGCTGCCAGCAGATGTGGTTGAGGGGGGTACATTAACAACATTTCAAAAGCATTTGGATAAATATGTGGATAGGAAAAGTCTAGGATGATATTGGCCAACTGCAGGGAATTGGGGTTAGCGTGGATGGACATTTACAAGGTGGACTCGAACCCCTCTGTTAATTAAAACCAAACACCTAGAAAAGCTCGCCTCACCTCGTAATCTGTTAAAATATGAGCGACAGCGATCTCCTACATTCCACTATTTCAACAAAAAATAACAAGTTAGTTTCTTAACTTTAATAGTGAACACTAGAGGGGCTTCACAAATACAAGCCCCTCTTTTCTTAGCTACTTACTATCTGACTCTGACTCTGTCAAAATCTGCTGTTCCAACAACCCACATATGAAACATTACAATCTCAAGACCACACAGTCTCTATCTTCCCTGCTGTGTTCACTCTTCCAGCTGCTGATCTCCCTGGGTCATGTTTTTATTGCAAGTAGGTTTACATGAACATGTATCTTTGATAGAGAGTGTTTGGGATGGTCAGTTAGCACTCCTGCTCTACAGCAGTTACTCTGCTGTTGGATGGCAGTGGCTCTCCCTCTAGTGTTCAAAATGCTGGATTTATATACTTCCAATGATACAATAATTCTCACATTTGATTGCTTTCCAGGTACCCAAACAATAATATTCAAATTCCGTTGGCTTCTGGTATCCTGAACGTTATTTAAACTCTTTGGTTGTATTTGAATTGTTGGCAAAACAGCAACCAAAACCCAGGTATCATTTCCCAGCTAATTGTGACATATGGAACAATCAGACATTTAGCTGGCATCTGTGCTGTACTTTGTATTCAACAAAACCCGTTCTGTCTTAAAGTGACCTGACATGCTTTCGGCTTCATAACACCACCCCCCTTCAGAAAAAAAAAGAACCATCAGAATGAAAAGATGGCTTCGTTTCCTTTCCTCTAATTCTTAATCCCATTATTATGAAATACAAAAGTATTAATCTCAGTTATATCATTCATATTAATTTTGCACACATATAAAACACTGGGATAAGTCAAATCTTATCAACACCTGTTCCTTTAAATCCGCGATAACACATCTGCTATCACATTTTAGGACCCACAGCATGTACATTGTGTAAGTTTAAAGTCAGCGTGATAAGACTCCAATGAAATATTCTCATATTCTGGTCTTTAAATATTCCAAAAAACGCGAGAGGTTTGTCGTTGTCCACAACCATCTCCAACAATTTATTTGTCACATAAACATTAAAATATTGTCAGGCCAGTGCGAAACTTAGTCATTCTTTTTCAGTAATGGAGATGTTGTATTTTGTTTCTGGTGGATATTGAGTTTTTTTGACAAGTAGCCAATTGGCCATTCAATCCCATCATCATCTTTCTGAATCAATACATCTCCGACTCCTATATCCCGAGGGTTTCAGAATATTTGGTGTAGCTAAAACTGATGCGGTGATTAATCCTGCTTTAAAATTCTCAAATGCCTCCTGGCATTGTTCTGTCCACCACAATTCTGTGTTCTTCTTTACTAAGTCCATCAGTGGTGCCAATACGCTGCTGAAGTTTGGAACAAACTTCCGATAGAATCCAATCAGTTCCAAAAATCGAAGCACCTCTTTCTTTGAGGATGGTTGTGGAAATTCCTCAAAGCCCTTCGTCTTTGTGTTCCATGGGGTCAATCTTCCATGTCTAATGTAATGTCCCAAGAATGTCACCTCTGCCTTCGTGAATTCTATTTTCTTTAAGTTTATTACCAAGTTTGCTTCTTGTAATCGTTCAACATGCTCTGCCAACTGTAACGTGTGAGCTTTCAATCACTTGCTAAAGGTCACTACATCATATAGATAAACTGCACAATTTGTTCATCTGACTGTAACTCTGTTCCTGAGTCACTAAACCTGGCTGTGAAGGGAGTTCCTATCACTGGTGACAATACTAATACGTCATCCCCACAGGAAATCGTCAAAATTTCAGAGTTTTTATCTGCCACTTGCTTCATTCTATGCTGTGCCCTTCAGGTGCTGTTTAGCGAACTCACCTACTCCATCTAATCTCTCCCTCACCTCACATACATAATCCGAGTGTGAGATCTCTGACTTCGGTCCTGTCAATTTATATTCAATTAATTCCAAAGGACCTCTCACTTCAAATATTAACTCAATGGAAGTAAACTGAGTAGATTTATTTGGGGCAAATAATTTTTGTCTAATGGCAAACAATTCAATGAGACACCTTCATTCCAATCATTCCAGTAATCCTGACAGTACACTGTTAATATGGTCTTCAGCGTCTGATGCTCACTTTCCAAGGCTCCCTGGGATTCAGGATGGGACGCCCTTGATTTAAACTGCTGTATGCCTAAGCTATCCATGACTTCCTTCAACAGCTGATTGGTAAAATGAGACCTTGGTCTGAATGAATCTCTCTGCGGAGCCCACAGTGACTAAAGAAAGCTACCAACTCCTACAACTCCCTTTTTACCTTAACGCTCCATAATAGAATTGCCTTTGGAAATCTGGTAGACACATCCATTATGGCTAGCAAATATTAGTTTCCACTTTTATTTTAGATAGGGGAGCTACACAACTCATCATAACCTACGTGAAATGTTCTTCGAATGCAGGAATTGGTAACAAAGGTGCTGGCTTTATTCCTGCCTGTGACTTACTTACTATTTAGAATGTTTGACATGTACGTCAAAAAATAACCACGTCCTTGTGCATTCCAGGCCACTAAAAATGCCTCTGTACCTTAACCTGAATCTTCTGTACACCAAGGTGACCGCCTGCCGTTAGTTTATGTGCTACCTGTAACACTGTACGCTACCTCTAACACAATCTGGTGCACTTCGGCCCATTTCCCTTCTGCAGTAACCTATCGGAGTCTCCATTTTAATTTTAGCATTCTATCTTTACGTTAATAACGTTCGAATATATATTCTGATTCCTTTTCTGTGCGTATGCATGTGTATGTGTGTGTGAATGTGTGTGTATATATCTGTTATAAGTCCATTAGCCTTTCTGGACTAAACCCCTCTGCCTGACCCTCTGCCTGTTCAGGTTTTTCCTGCACCGTGACATCAAACAGGGAGTCAGTTCACTGCACATCAACTCATTTGTCTTTTTCGTTCGTTTTTCCTTCCTGCTGTAACTTATGACAGTGGGATCTTGTTACTATACAGTCTGGAAAAATCCTGGGTATTTTTCTTTTAACTCCCCAATTTCCTAGTTTTCCTTTTGCCTTCTCCAACACATGTGGTGCCACTCCCACCTTGGATCCTATTAAATCGTTCACAAGAATAAACTGTAATCCAGGAAATGACACTCTGTTACTCACTGTCACTGTTACTGCCCCAACCTTGATTTGGCATTCCATCCTGATGTTACACAAGGGAATACTTAATTTCTAACCCCATTCCACAAATTGTCACGATCTTGATTAATATGACAGAAAGAGTGAAAATACTTTCATCTCTCACTATTCGAGGCCGAGAGAAAGTGAGGGCTGCAGATGCTGGAGGTGAGAGTTGAAAAGTGTGGGGCTGGAAAAGCATAGCCAACCAGGCAGCATCTGAGGGGCAGAAGAGTTGACGTTTCAGGCATAAATTCTTCATCAGGAAAGTGGGAGGTGGGGTAAGGGAGGGGGAAGGGGGCCCAGAAATAAATAGGAGAGTGGGAGCGGAGCTGGGTGTAAGATAGCTTGGAAGGCGATAGGTAGACGCAGGTGGGGTGTGATGGTGATAGCTCGGAGAGGAGGGTGTTGTGGATAGGTGGTAGGACAACTTGAACCCTCAAACTAGAACCATCATCAACGGTGACTTCACCAAATTCCAAATCTCCCCTCCCCCAACCTCTCCCAGATTGAACCGTTCAAACTAGCACTGCCCTCTTGAACCGCCCTAACTGGCCAGCTTCCTTCCCACCTACTGACTCCACCCTCCAAACCGATATATCACTATTACTCCAACCTACATCTTCTTATCGCCTTCCCGGTGACCCTCCCACCAGCCCAGCTACTACCCTCGTATTTATCTTTCAGCCCCACTGTCCCCCCACGCCATTCCTGACGATGGGTTTCTGCCTGATATTCGATTGTCCTGCTGTGTGGATGCTGCCTGATCTGTTGTGCTTTTCTGGCGCCTCACTTCTCAATTATTACAGACTGAGCAGATCCCATATCTCACAAAATTATAACTTCTTGTCCTTCTCCTCCTGATCTTTCTGAGTAAACTTTATCTACAGAGGTGAATTCTTTCAGAGATCAGGTACCGACTCCATACCGAGCCCCTGCCTCGGCTGTGCACTCTCCTGCAGCTCCTCAGCTCTACTTGGGGTCTCCTTTACCAGTTTCACTAATGCCACTGCCTTAGCCTCTTCTACCGCATCGTTCCCCAAAGTGCCTTCCTTCAACGACCATCACAGTGTGTCCCAGCTTACTTCAATGAAAACACCTTTTCCCAGTGCCCTCCTTAAACCATCAGCACTGTCATTTTATGTGTTCCACTCCCTTATACTGAGAACACCTGAGGCCTTTCACCTCCTTTCAACCCCTTTGGGCTTCTTTTTTCACTTGTGGTAAACTATTGTGCGCTACTGTTCGCTTTGTAATGTGTGAACTTCCCTTCTCCCAATCTCTATCCCTCATAGCATGAAAATTCTCCTGGAAGCTAAATTTCATCTCATGCACCAATGTTTATTTACCTGCCATTTCTGCCGCGCTTCTCGCTTTTTGAACTTTCTGTTCGTGCACATGAATTTTTACCATCTCTGGAAGTGAGTCTTTCAACTTCTTCAGCATAATAATCTCCCTTCAAGCCTCACAGGTCTTATCTATTTTTAAGGCCAGCACCCACCTGTCAAAATGACTGTAGTTAATTCTTTCAAACTTAACATAAGTCTGACCTGGTTCCGTCTCTATTTTTATGAACCTCTGTCTATATGCTTCTGGTACCAATTCATAACCAATCAAAATAACCAATTTAACATCTTGATAATCTCTTGACCCCTCATCTGACAGCGCTGCACATACCTCACCAGCTGTGTCCACCAGCTTAGTCTGAACGAGCAATACCCACAAGTTCACTGGACACGTCATCTGCTGAGTCATTTTTTTTCAAATGAAATAAAAAAGGTTTTGACATTTTTCTCACCAAAATATGGCAAGGCACTAACACAGTTGTATACATCCCGACGTTCTCCCTTCATCTCCATCCTGTTAATTTAACTTTCTTGTCGAAATCCCAACTTCTGAATCTCAAATTCTCTCTCTCTTTCTTTTTCCTCTCCTTCACTTTTTTTCTCTCTCTGTTTCCGTCTCTTTCTTTATCTTCTAAATTCAGTTGCCATATTTGCAACTTAAGTTTTATCTAACTCGACTGCACTTGTCTGTTTCTCGAATACATCAAAGTGCTTTACCAACTCCATTACAAATTCAGCTTTCATTTTGTCCCTTGTTAAACACAATTCCAACCTATTTGGTAATTCTAAAAAATGTCCTCCTTTTGTCTTTCTAAACTTGCTTGGCAAATTTGGGAACCTCTTTAGTAATGTTAAAAGCCGTTTCCCTCACTTTTAATTTAAACAACCACCAGTAAACAACATTAAACAGATTTTCCGACCGGTTTTATTTGAAGATCTAGGTCACTAATTGCAACGTGTTGGAATTTGCTGGGACATTTTGTACCTGAAATCTGTTCAAATCTGTCCAAGTCCCTTACAGTGGGGCCCCAAACTGTGGAGACATCTATGTCGAGCACTTCTGTTAATTAAAACCACAAACCTAAAAAGCTCACCTCACCTCGTAATCTGTTAATACATGAGTGACAAAGAACTCCCAAATTCCACTAATAAAAGAAAAATAACAGTTTGTATGTATGCAAGTTAGCTCGCTGTGCTTGAAGGTTTGTTTTCTGATGATTCGACACTATGACTAGGTAACATCATCAGTGAGAGTCTCTGCTGAAGTGCTGGTGGTATGTTGCGCCTCTCTATTTATAGGTCTTGGGTTCTTAAGATGGGTGATGTCATTTCCAGTTCTTTTGTTTTACAAGAGAAGGTAGATAGGATCTAAATTGATGCGTTTATTGATGGACTTCTGGTCAGAATGCCTTTCCTCTCAGAATGTCCTTGCGTGTCTTAGTATATGTGTACTTTGTCTCAGTCAAAGTGGTGCCCTTCTTTGTCTGTATGTATGGAACATAGTGATAGTGCGTCCTGTCTTTTGGTGGCTAGTTGGTGTTCGTGTATCCGCGTAACACAACAACAGGACAGTTTCAATGGTGGAACAATGATTTTATATGCACTGTTTAATCAATGTGTGTGTGCAGATAAGTAACATTTTTCATATGTGCACAACACATTCTAAATGAATAACGGAGACACAGTTAACAAAAAGTGATGCATATGATGTAAAGAATTTATAAAACATTAAAACATCATTTGATTTTCATCTAAAATGATATGTTCCCTTTCTCTCAACGATCCCTCCTTTTCTGGAATTCTCCACTCCAATCTCTCCTTCTTATCAGGATGTGTTATAAATGCTTGCTTCTGGTGTCCCAACTTATTTCAGTTAATCCCCTTTCTACCAGAATTCAATATGTTGGCCTGTTGGATATTTTCCAAAGCTAGTGTCTGTCATATTATTGGAAATAAAAATTCTGGCATCAGAGCCAGCATTTGAACACATTGCTTTGTTGTCCATGCACTATACAAAGGACCACAGCGCACAGGAATTGCCAAAACATTGAGGGATATGCATCTACTTCTTTCGATGATCTAGTTTTCTCATTTTTCACATTTCCTCATCTATGTTGTCTCGCTCTTTCTCTCTTTGTATCTAGTTCAGAAATTTACCAATTATTCTTTGCGTCTCTTCTCTCAAAGCTCCTTCTTTCAGTTTATATCTATTGCTCTCTTCTTGATGTAATGTGATTATAAATGTGCAATGTAACTTCAAAGGCATGCGGGAGGAGCTGGCCAGAGTTAATTGGAAGGGGAGCCGAGCAGGGCAGACCATGGAACAGCAAAAGCAGGAATTTCTGGGGATATTTCGGAGGATATCAGAAATTCGTCCCAAAGGAGATGAAACATACTCATGGTAGGACAAGGCAACCATGAGTAATAAGGCATCAAACCAAAAAAAGAAACATACAATGTGGTGAAGATGATTGGGAATCCAGAGAATTCATTGGCTCTGAAACTCCATAAGGCTGGCATCACTGACACAACAGAGCTCTTAATCATGGTCAGGGAGAGAAACAGAGGAAACACATTCACTTTAAACACAGAAAATGGTATTACTCAAGGGAAAAGATTCAGATGAATTAAAGAATTGATTAAAAACAGTTAATTGTTTTGCAGAATGTGTCAGATTGAAAGCATGACCCGGGAAGAGACCCTCAGCAGAATGAGAGTATGAAAATGGAAGTGTTACCACATCAGAAACCAGAGTAGGTCACTGAGTACATGACTGATGGGTGAATGGGTCTCGATGTGAACTAAGGGACAGACAGCAGAATTGCATTGTAGATATTGCAGCTCAAAACTGCGTATTTATGTAGTGCTGTAGACTACAGCAGGAGAAGCAAAACAGCATTCAACCACAACCTGTAACTTTTAGCCTCGAATAATTTCCTCAGTCTGCCATTGCCATCAATACGATCTATGTTTCAGTAATGACTGTGAGTGAACATGACTGGGTCAGAACCACGTGAACCTAAACCTGATGCTCACCCATTAAAGCTACCACATTTGACCAACAGATCTGATCGAAGCTCCGCAATCCTGTCACATTCTGTCATAAATGGTGATGGATGATTAAACAAATGACTGGAGCAAAGGACTCCACAAATATCCCCATCCTCAGTAATCGAACAGCTCTGCACATCAGTGTAAAAGACCAGGATGTGGTATCTGCACCACCCTCAGCCAGAAGTGTGGAGTTGATGATCCACCTCACCGTCGCCATGATACCCACAGAATCACAGATGCCCGTCTTCATCAATTCAATTTGCTGTTCGTGACATGAAAAAACAGCTGAACACAGTACGTACGAAAAAGGCAATGGTCCCTGACCCCATTCCTGTAATAGGACTGAAGACTTGTGCGGCACAACAAGCCGTGTCCCTGGGGAAACTGTTTCATTCCAGCTCCAACTCTGACATCTCCCTGGTAATGTGGAAAATTACTCAACTATGTTCAGTTCCTAAGAGGATTATAATTACAATCTGACCAGTTACCTCCCCCTCAGACCCACCTCGACAGTCAAATTGGTGGAAGTTCTTTTTGACAGAGTTATCAAACAGCACAGAAATAACCTGCTCAGTATGATTTCAGATAGGTCCCCATGTAGAGATGGTGCTGCTGTGGAAAGGTCACTGGATTACTAATCCAGACCAGGCTAATGCTCTGGCAGCTGGTGTAAATTAAACACAATTGACAAAATATTAAGATGCAAAATCTGGTGTCCGTAAATAGTGACCTTCAAGCCAATGTCGATTGTTCACACCAATTTGCTTCACAAATGTCCTTTTAGAAAATGAATCTCCCGTGCTTTCCTGGTCTGGCCTAAACGTGACTGCAGACACACAGACATGTGATAAACTCTTCAATGGTCTCTGAATCCGCCAAACAAGACATTCTATTGTATCAAACTGTTCCGAGGTCTAAAGGATAAAACCGGACAGAACACCCGGCCACAGCCTCAGTATCGGAAAAAGGGAATGAGGAACACAGTCCTGTTGACCCTGCAGAGACCTCCTTCCTAACATCTGAGAGCTTGTGACAACATTTACAGACTACATAGAAACATCGGGAATGGAGTAGGTCATACAACACATTGAGCCTTCCCCATTCCAGTTCATGTTCAAATATGTACACAATGCACTTTTCCCACACACTGTACACATCCCTTAATGTGAATTACTGTGGGAAGCTATAAAGTAGGAAGTGCACTCGTCCCTTTGGTCTGTCGAGTTTCCTACCCAATTCAATATAATGATACCTGGCCCTTTATTTCCATATCGTTCTCCTTCTCTCCAACCATTCCTTTACTGTCTCTACGTCCGTATTTATTTTCAGTGTCTTGGCTTCCAGGTTCGAGTGCATTCCCCAGGTTCACCAGTCGCTGAGTGCAGACATTTATTGTCATCTCATTGCAGAATGGTCTGTCTGTACCTAATACTGTGGACCCTTGTTTCAGACACCACAGCCAGGGGAATTATTATCCCTGCTTCCAATCCATCTCACCCTGTCAGAGCTTGATATATCTCACTGAGATCTCCACTCATTTTCCTAAACCCCATAGAATATAGTCCCAGTCGCCCCAAACTCTGCTCCCACAACAAGCCTGTCATCACAAAGATCGGTCTGGTCATCCTTCACTGATCTCCCTCAATGTCAGGTTTGTCCTTTATTATGTACCGAGACCAAATCTGCACAGAATACTGCACAGTGTTTGAGATAGGGTCACACCAAAGCCCTCTACAGCTGCAGTAAGACACCCTTACTCCTGGACTCAAATCCCCCTGAAATGAAGGTCAGCACATCATTGATCTTCCTATCTGATTTTTGCTCCTGCAATATTGTTTTCAGTGACTGGTGTACAGGGAGATCCAGATCCTTTGCAATGTTGTAGCTCCCCAGTTGGTAGGTCTATGTGCACTGGGCAGCGTGTGAATGCCATTCCCAGTATTGCCTCGTGGGTTCAGACCTCACTGTGCTGCAGGGACCTCGGAGGGCCGCGCAGAAGGAAACAACAAAAAGGCCCATACGTCGCTTTTTAGATCAACATGTTTCAAATAATCCCTTTTCAAATGAAAAGCTGCCAATCTCTTGTTCCCACTAAAGGGTACACCGTCACCTCTACCCACCTTGCTCTCCTTCTGCCACGTATTTGCCCATTCACTCCTCTTGTCTTAGTCACCTTGAAGCTTTTTTACAACCTCCTCACCCACTCGCAATCCAACATCCTTTCGTTCTCTCAGCAGGTTGGGATATATTGTATTTGATTCCCGCAACCAAATGTTTAATGGTTATTGTGAACAGATGGGACCCGAGCACCGATCCCTGTGATACCTCAGCAACCTTCCTCTGTTCAAAAAATCTGGTTTTTCAATTAATTTATTTTGTGAATCTGGGTGTGACTGGCTGGGCCAGCATTTATTGCCTCTCCCTGGTTGCCCCTTGAGAAGGTGGTGGTGAGCTGCCTTGTTGAACCGCTGCAGACCACTGTGGATTCAGTGACAGTAACACCATTGAATGATAATGGGCAGGTTTGATTGTATTTTAGTGGTGATGTTCACGGTCTGGCATTTGTCTGACGTGACTATTACTTGCCATTTGTCAGCCTGGATACTGTCCAGATCTTGCTGCATTTGGACATAGACTGCTTCAGTATCTGATGAGCCACAAATGTTGCTGAATATTGTGCAATCATTGGCGAACATCCCCACTTCTGACCTTAGAATAGAGGCAAGGTCATTGCTCAAGCAGCCCTGAAGATGTATGGACCTAGGTCACTGCCCGAGGGACTCCTACAGACTTGCCCTGGAGCTAAGTTGACTGACCTTTATCAACCATGACCACCTTCCAACATGTTAGGTATGATTCCAACCAGCAGGGAGTTTCCCTCTGATACCCATTGATTCCAGTTTTGCTAAGGCCCCTTGACACCATACTTGGTCGAAGGCAGCCTTGATTTAAAGGGCTATCACTCTCACCCCACCTCTGTAATTCAGCTCTATTGTCCATGTTTGAACCACGGTAATGAGGTCAGTGGCTGAGTGGCCCTGGTGGAGCCCAAACTGAGCGTCATTGACCAGGGTATTGCTGGGCAGGTGCTGCTTGAAAGCACTGAGACCTTTCACCACTTTACTGATGATAGAGAGTAGACTGATGGAGTGGTAATTGGCCGGATTGGATTTGTTCTGCTTTTTATATACAGGAGACACTTGGGGTAATTTTCCACATAATCGGGGAAATGTAATTGTTGTAACGGTATTGGAACAGCTTGGTGAGGGCAGTGACAAGGTCTGGAGAACAACGTTTCAATACTATTGACAGAATGTTGTCAGAGTATGTACCCTCTAGGGTATCCAGTATCTCCAACTGAATCTAGATATCGCATGGAGTGAATCAAATTGGTTGATGACTGGTAACTGAATTGTTGAGGACCACTGGAGGAGGCTGAGATGGATCATCCACTCAGCACTTCTGACTGAAGATTGTTGCGAATGCGTGAATATTATCTTTTGCACTGAAGTGCTGGGCTTTTCCATCATTAAGGATGGGGATACTTGTGGAATCTCCTCATCCAATGACTTGTTTAATTGTCCATAACTATTCTCAACTAGAAGTGGAAGGACTGCAGAGCTTAGATCTGATCCGTTGCTTGTGGAATCACTTCGCCTGTCTGTCACTTACTGTTTGTGCTGTTTGGCACACAGGTAGTCCTGTTTGGTGACTTCATCAGGCAGACACCTCATTGTCAGGTATGCCCGGTGTTGCTCCTGCCATCCTGCACACTCCATTGAACCAATGTTGATCCTCTGGTTTGATGGTAATTGTTGTGAGGAGGATATGCCAGGCCATGAGGTTGTGCTGGAGTACAATTATGCTGCTATTGATGACCCACAACACATTATCGAAACCCAGACTTGAGCTGTTCGAAGTCTGTCCCAGTTAGCACGGGGATAGTGCCACCTAAAATGGTGGAGGTTATTCTCAATGTGCAGGTGTGACTTTATCTCCACAATGACTATGCAGTGGTCACTCTTACCCGATACTGTCATGGACAGATACTTCTGCAACTGGCAGATTAGTAAGGCTGTGGTCAAATATGGCTTTTCCCTCTTGTGGGTTCCTTCACCACCTGCCGCAGACCGAGTTGAGAAGTTATATCCTTTCGGACCCAACCAGCTCAATCAGTAATGCTGCTGCTGAACCACTCTTTTTGTGGGCATTGACGTCCCTAACCCAGAGTACATTTTGTGCCTTTGTCACCCTCAGAGCTTCCTCCAAGTGTTGTTCAGCTTGGAGGAGTAATGACTCATCAGTTGGAAGAGGCTGGTGCATGGTAATCAGCAGGAGGTTTCCTTTCCCATGTGTAAACTAACGCCATGAGACTTCATGGGATACAGAGTCACTGTTGAGGACTCCCAGAGCAATTCCCTTCCAACTGTATCCCACTGTGCCACCACTTCTGCTTTGTCTGACCTGCTGGTGAGACAGGAGATATCCGGGGAAGGTGATGGCGTGTCAGGGATATAGTCATACTCACAGAATCTTACCTTAAATACAATGTCAGGCTGTTGCTCCACGTGTCTGTTTATTTCTATTCACTGTTTCTTGCCTGCTGTCCCATTCTAGAAACATGACCATATATTTGCCCCAATCCACTAAGATTTGAATTTGCAAATTATGCTGGGAGCTTTATCAACATTTTTCTGAAAATCCACGTGTTTTACATCCATTGTTTCTCTTTCATTTGTCTCCCAGTCTGTTTCTCAAACATAATTCCCATTTCATAAATCTATGTTAGTGTTGTCTATGACCATTACTTTCAGTCCCAATGATTTCTCCCAAACCATTTATTTACTATGTTCTGTGTTCCATGTACTATTTCGTTTTCCAGACCAGACTTGGTTTTCCTGGTATTGTCAGAAAGTTCTGTAAAGACAGAACTGAAGTTGTGGATTCATAGTTTTGCCATTTCCCTGTTTCCCATTCTCCATTCTCTGGTTTCAAACTGGAAAGAAACTGCACTGTTTTTTCATACTTCTCACATTGACATAATTTGACAAGCTATAACAGTTCACTCTTATAACCTTGTGAACATTATCTTCAGAAACCCATCAATTCCTATCTTAAGCTGCTCAGCTCCACATCAGACACGCACAGGAGCATAGTCTCTGTACCAACAGAAATACAGCACGATCTATATTAGTCCCACTTTCCAACACCAGGCACATAGCCTGGAATGTTATGAAAGTTCCAAATGCTCGTCCAAGTACTTTTAACGTTGAGAGGTTAGCCGTGATAATTCCCCACTCAGGAAGTACATTCCAGACCTCAACACGCTCTGGGTGAAAAAAAGTAATCTTTAAATCCTCGCTGAACCTCAAACCCTTCACTTTAAACGTGATGTCCCTTGTTCTTGACCCTCTGTCTAGAAGGAACAGTTGTTGTCTGTCCACCCTGTCCATGCCCCTTGTAAACTTATCCTTCTGAATCACATCCCCCTCAGCCTCTCCGTCCAAAGTAAACAACCCGAGCTTATCTCGCCTCTCCCCATAGCTGATATGCTCCATCCCAGGGAACATCCTGGTGAATCCCCTCTGCAAACCCCTCCAGAACAATCACATCCTTCCTGTAATGAGGCTCCCAGAACGACATACAGTACTCCATCATGGACTAAACCAAGCCCTGTATAGCACTTATAATCTACTCCCTGCTTAATAAACGCTACACCCAAGGTTCAATTCTCAACTAGTCTATTACCCTGTGCAGTCACATTCAGGGATGTGTGGAGAAATACCCTCTGACCTTCCTAGTGTTCTGCCAATCATTGTGTACACCCCATGTCTGGTTCCTCCTTCCAAAGTACATCACCTCATATTTATCAGGATCACATTCCATCTGCCATTAATCTGCCCATCTGATCATTCCACTTGTATTTTCCTGTAAAATCAGAACTTCCTCCTCAATGCCAACCATTCGGCCAATCTTTGTGTCAAACACAAACTAACTTATCACAATTCCCACCCCTCCACCCACTCCCCCTCCAGATTCACATCTATACCATTTATGAATGCTACAAACAATAAGGGACACAGCACTGATCCCTGTGGTACACCAGGGAACACTGGTCTCCAGTCACACAAACAGCCTTCTCCCACCACCCTCTGTCTCCTGACACTAAGACAAATTTCGTTGTAACTTTTCAAGTTATCCTTGATACTCTGAGATTTTACTTTATGTTTTTCAGTTTCCCATGTGGAACTTTGTCAGAGGCCTTGTGCAAATCTAAATAAGCGACCTCCTCAAACTAATTCAATCAAATTCATTAGATGTGACTTCACTCTGATAAAGTCATGATGGTTATCCCTGATCAAACCTTGTGACTCTGATTGGAGTTCGATTTTCTCCTTCTCTATTTTCTCCAGTAGTTTCCTGAACAGTGATCTAATACTCGCTCGTCCATAGTTACCTTGGCAAATCTCTACCACCCTTACTGTGAAGTGGAATCATATTAGCTGTTCTCAAGTCCCTCTGGCACCTCCCCTGTGGTCAGATTCCAATTAAAGTTTCCTCCCTTGACTCCAACATTATCCAGACCTGTGGATCGGTCCAATTTTATACCAGACACAGCCTCACACCCCCGCTCGTATTTTACATCAATCTGTTCAAGAGCTTTCCAGTCCATCTTCTCGAATTCTGTACCTGCATCCTCCTTCTCCCAAGTAAAACAGCTGTGATGTTTACATGTAACAATCTATCAATGTTCTCCGGCTTGACACACTGATTGCCCCCCTTTGGTTTCTAATGGATACTAACTATTTGCTGATTATTCTGTTCTACTTGCCCGTGTAGAATACCGTGAGATTCTCCCTAATCTCGCCTGCTTGCCCTTCTCCATGTCTCTCTGTTATTCAGTCCCCTCTATGTTCCTAAGTTTCTAAGTTTCACTACAATCACCTCTCATCTTTTGAAATTCGAGATCACAGGCTGAGTTTCCCCATCAGACGATCTTGCCATTTTATGGATTAATCTGGAGAATACCTTTCGCAGTTCCTCTGTAGTCAGTATATTCTATCTTAGATTGGGACTCCAAACGGTACGCAATACTCTAAGTTTAGTCTCAGCAACACTGTATGCAGCTGGTGCACGACATTTTCTATATTCCAATTCCATTCACATGAATGTAAACCTAATTTTTAGTTTCCTATTTGCATGCATTCTTCCCAATTCCTTTCACTTTAACTTTCCTTATGATGTTAGTGGGAGAGTTCTTAATGAAAGATCCTCCTGAATATCCAACGATACGTTATCCACTAGCTCCTTGTTGCCTACGTCCACAAGAATCATCTTCCAACCATTCCAGAAAATGTTTGCCACGTATGGTTTTCATTTCATCGATGCATTATCATCCTCCCCAGTTTTCCAATTACCTTCTATATATCCAGTAACACGTTCTTTGTAATTCAGCCCAAGAGACACCCAACCGCGGAGTTAACTGATCGGTAGTTCACCACTCTCCATCTTCATCCCTTCTTAAACTGTTGGATAATATTTATAACTTTTGCCACATCCAGATTGGCTAAACATCTTTCCGGAATGTATTGGAAAATAACGTGATAATCTGCGATGCATTCAATATGCCGTTTGCTGCTTCCTCTGGAATTCTTGTATGAAGTACATCTGATCTGTCAGATTTATAGATACTCAATCCAGCTTTCTTTTCAAAGATGACCTCAACACTGATAAGAATGGTCTTAGACTTTACTTACACAAGTCCCATGGTCACTTGGTATTTCTGGGAGAATTTCTGGATATTCTGCCTTGAAGATAGACCCAAAGAAATTGTTTCTTTCCCCTGTGATTTCTCTGTTCTCTACAATAAATTACCCTGTCCGCACACCTACTGTTCCACATGTGACCTTGTTTTTAGTTTTGTTTCATACACTGATGTACTTTTTTTTAAAGCAGTCTTTATGTTTTTTTAGCAGTCTTTATGTTTCTCTTCAGCAGTCTTTATGGTTTTCTTTAGCAATCTTTATGTTTTTCTTTTGTTTGCATTCTGTTTCGCTTTTTGATTTCCTTCTCATTTTCTTGGTCATCCTTTACTGGGTCTACATTTCTCTGAATCCACTGGCTTACAACAACACTTGGCATTTCTCTAAGCTGTTTCCTTTGACCTAATAGGTAGTTAAAGGTGAGGCTGAAAGGGTTAGGTCGGAGAGGAGGGTGGACCAGATTGATGGGAAGGAAGGTGAACACATACGAACGTTCAAAAGGGGGTAGTGTGCTGAGTTGGAATATTGGACTGGGATAAGGTGGAGTTACGGGAAATGGGGAAACTGGTGAAATCTACATTAATTCCCTGTGGTTGGAGTGTCCCAAGGCAGAAAAGGAACCTTTCTTCATCCATGCTTCAGGTGGTTAGGGTTTGGTGATGGAGGAGGCCCAGGACTCTCATGTCCTTGGCAGAGTGGAAAGGGGCGTTAAAGTGTTTAGCCACAAGGTGGTGGAGTTGGTCAATGTGGCTGTTCCAGCGATGTTCTCTGAAATGATCCACGTATGTCTCGCCAATGTAGAGAAGACCACACTGAGTTTAAAGGATGCAGTAGATGAGGTGTTCTGTCTCCCTTCATCACCGATCACTTTCAACACCACCTTCGTCTCCCTATCGCATTCCTAGCTACCTGCCTCCTGCCACACCCCCTTCTCATTTATCTCTCAGCTGCCTTGACCCAGAAGCCTCATTCCTGATAAAGGGTTGTGCCCGAAACATCAATGCTCCTGCTCCTAGTGCGCTGCCTGACTGTGCTTTTCCAGCACCACACTCCTTGACTCTGATCTCCAGCAGCTGCAGTCCCCAATTTCTCCCCACACCTTCAGGGCTTGTATGATTCAGATTTATAACAGTGACTTCAAATAAAACAAAAACTACCGTGTACTCAAACAGCATAAAAGAAAAACAATGAATTGTGGTCACTGTTCCCAAAAGGTCCTTTACAGCAAAGTTTTCAATTATCTTTTCTGATCATCCAACACCAATTCCTAAATAACCTGATCTCTAGCTCCGTGCTCGACAAAATGTTAATGCCACCATCTAACACATGCTCATGAAATCCATTTTTCCCAGCATTAGCATTCAGTTGGATTAACACAGTTTAGATATAATGTAAACAGGACATTATTACTGCAGTAGCCACAAATGTGTATATCTCATTTTCCTGTTTTATAACATGTCCAGCATTTGTATAGCAGCTTTCACTTTGATATATAACTCCCATCAATGTTTCCTTCTGCTTGCTGTTTTTACACTCCACATTACAAGATTCTGTAGAATCTGAGTGACGTGGACTTTGGGGAGATTAGTCGTAGAGATCATCTTGCCACATCATTTATGATCTTCTTAAGCATCATTGTGACATTTTCTCTAGATTTCCCGTTATCCTAGTGGAGTAGAGAAGAACAATGATCATTCAACAATGCTCTATATTTGCCCCAGCGTGCTGAGAAGCTCTAACCTGGGTGGGAACCTTACAACAGGCTGGTAAAGCATTGCTGCTGCTGTACAGGATCTTAGTGAGTTCACATCTGGAGTAGTGTGTACAGATTTGGTCTCTTCAATGAAGAAAGGATGTTGTTATATTGGAAGCAGCTCAGAGATGATCCCCTCACCTGATTCCTGCAATGAAGGTGCTAGCTTATATTGAAAGGATGATCAGGTTGATTCAATAGCCATTGGAGTTTACAAAAATGAAAGAAGATCTTATTTCAACATAGATGACAGGAAGGAGTCAACAACTGAAGAGAATTACACAGATAGTGGGGGAATCCATTCCGTTCTCCAGCCTGATACACACGAACAACAGAAGGATATTCAGGCCTTTGACACTGTTACACCAGAATAGGACGAGGCTGTTCAGCCCCTGAAGCCGAATGTATATTTCCAGGAGGACAGGAGGAGGCCAATCAGCCCCGTGATTCTATAACACTGGCCCCAGAGTTGGCCATGCAGCACCTGTATCCTATTACACAGCAACAGGATCAGCCCATTCAGCCATCTCAAGTCCGTAACATAGGAACTGAAAGTGGTCACACAGTGACTGGAGATTTGTTACACTGGGATAACAGGAGGCCATTCAGACCCACTGAGTCTGTTGCAAGAGAATTGGATAAGGATAAAAAAAATCTGAGACTTATTTCATGAGAAAGGAGGAGGTAATTCAGACACGTGTCTGTTGTGTGGGAACAAGAGAAGACCAATCTCTCCCTTGGTCCCATCTCTGGGATACATGAGGAGACCGTTCAGTATCTTCACCTATTATGGAGAAATATGAGAAGACCCATCAGACCCTCAAAATGTTACACAGCAACGGGAAGATTCCATAAACCCCCATCCCTCTAACGCATCAACAGGAGGTGGTCATTCTGGCCTTGGAGATGACAACTTGGGAACCCCAGAAAGACTTCATCCCATTGATTTTGTACACCAGCAGGATGTTGAGTCCAGTCAGCCACACATACCGCTTCTGTAGCAACTGGATCACATCTCTTAAAACCCTTTTGCCCATCAAACAGGAATTCAAAGAAAACGTAAAGGGTTTAGAAAGGGAAAAACTTATAATAACTGAATACATTAGGGAGTAAAATGTAACAATAAAGTATTGTAATTTAAGGCAAATTATTCGAATCCATTGTTGTGGACATTTGCAAACGTAAACCACAATCCATCGGAGTCAACATGGTTTTACAAAGGATAAATCATGATTGAAGTGTTTTCTTGATTTCTTTAAAGATGTGACAAACAAGGTGGATAGTGGGAATCTTGGAAATGGAATATATCTGGTCTTCGTGAAGGATTCAGATACGTCACTTCTCCAAAGAGTGAGTGGTAAGACCAGACAGCATGGGTTTAGAAATAATTTATTGGTTTGGATGGAGAATTGGATATCTAACAAAATGCAGTCAGATGAATAAACTGTGTCAATTTCTATTGGAAAATGCAATTTGTTGGGTGTCATAGATTTCAGTTCTCATGGTTCAACCATTTGGGATCGATATTATTACTCGGTTGACGGGATAGAAAATACTATAGCTTCATTTTCAGATGACACTAACATTGGTGGGAAATTACTTCGGAATGATGATGCAAGAGATTTAAAAACTATATGAATAGATTGGGTGAATGGGCAAACATTTGGCAATGAAAATTAAAGTGGATAAATATGGGGTTATTCAAGTTGGCCAGCCTAATAAAAAGGCAGATGATTATCTAAATGGAGAGAAACTTCAAAGTGCTTAAGTGCAGAGGGAGCTGGGTGCCTGCTTGCATATCACAGAAAACTTGCTTGCGGGTACTTGAAGTAATGAGGAATGCAAGCATAACTTCAGCGTTTATTTATAAAAGGATAGAGTAGAAAGGTAGGGAGTGTTGCTGTAGCTATGCAAGGTATTAGTGAGGCTGCAAGTGGAGTACAGTTTGGGTGTCCTGCAGAATGAGGTATTTCCATTGGAGGCAATTCAGAAGAGCTTCATTAGATTGATTCCATATTTGAAGTGTTTGTCTTATGAAAAGAAATTGAGCAGTTTAGGCCTATACTCTCGAGTTTATAAGAATGAAAGGAGAGCAAATTGAGGTCTGTAAAATGCTAAACGTAATTGAAAGTGTAGCTGTTGAATGGATATTTTTTCATGTGGCGCAATCTACAATAAGACACTACAGTTTGAGGATCAAGAGAAAGTAGGGATGTCGAACAGAGGCCGCGATGACACCAGCCATGAACGTATTCCATGGCGGAGCAGTTTCGAAGGGTTGGATTCCTGACTGATGCTCCTTGTTCATATTCAGCTTTACGACTGTGTTACACAGTAATGGGGGAGGATTATGTATCAAACAGGAAGCAGGTACAACGGATAAAACAGTCCATATCAGTTTGACACAACGTCACCAGTGGAGTCACACAGTGACCAGTGCTGGGTCCTCAACTATTTACAATCTATATCAATGATCAGGAGGATGGAACAGATATACAGATACTGATTTTGGTCATGTTGCTGTGATAAGCAAGAGATTAAATTATCAAGAGAGAGTGGAGGGTCTACAGATAGATACAGAGAGGAAAAGGCAATGGAGAATAATTTGGCAGCTGCAATATAACATGATATAATCTGTCATTTCATTTACAGGAATAATGGAAGGCAGTATGTTACTGAAATGGAGAGGGATTACAGGGGATTAATGAGACTGTGTACTGGGGGGTTCACTCAGACCCGTTCAGACATGCGAGGTTTTGCTCCATCCATGATCATCTGCTCCTTGATGGTCCAAGTGACCCCATTGCTCTCCGTACACATGAAATGTTTTGAAGTGTTTGGTTTGTGATGGGGGATGCTATTTTTAAACGTGTATCAAGGGATGGCCTTTATCCAAGATACATTCATTCTTTTATACATAAAGATCTGAAGACGATGGGAATGGCTGCCTGCTTGTGAATGAAGAGGCTGTGGCTGCAGTGAGGACAGCGGTATTCACCAACATGATGCACTGTGATGGGCACGCTGCAAGATTAATACAGACAGTGCTCCTTCAGTTCCTCTACCTCTCCCCATTGACACGGCTACTCCGCAGATACCATGTACACCATCGGGAATCCCATTATACTGGATACACCCGGCAGCTCCCTGCTGAGGGTGAAACAATGTATTTACCTCATCCACCATTTTTATCCTCCGTCACTGAATGGTTACATTGATGGCAACATACTTGGAGATGATGGATATGTCACCCAGTCCTGTTTGAAAGTTCCAGAACATAGAAGTTGAATGAAACTGTGACCCGAACAGCCACTGGCAGCACCATCCTCCCCCTGGTGTGAAGCTGCAGGACATGTTAAAGGAGGTGACACCGCTCTGTGACCAGCTCCTTGTTCAATCAGTGTCCTCTCACACTCTGCTCCTGGGTTAAGTGGAGCTTGGGAAGCTGTTCCTGGAAAATCCGGGGTGGACACAGCAGATCCCTTTCCCCACACACACTGCGTGGTTTCAAAGCTTCCCCTCTCTGCAACCTCTGCTCCATGTGTTGTTCATGTTGCAGATCCAGATATTGTAATTACAGTCCCCAGGCTCCATCCAAAGTTGGGTCACCAAATCCAAAGGTCACCCTGAATATCTGAGGCAGCTCAGAGCACAACCTCCAGCAAACCATCCCCAGCTGCTGCACTAACATTTCAATAACAGGAGTCAGTTAGAAACCCCTCGTCTATAAGTGTTGTGGACCAGATCAGATTCCCGCAAAATATAATAAGAAGGCCGCTTAGACCCAAACCTTTCCCTATTTTGAATATTGATGTGAAGTGTGCTTTCCAGATATGTTGTGACTGGTCAAACCACTCGACGTTAAGCAAAACATAATCTAATTAAATGCTTTAGTTAAAATACAATCAAAGAAAAGAACATTTCCGGATGGCTTATATGTTGGAACAGTTACACAAACAATAGATTCCGTACCTTCTTGGTATACACCGCTTGGCACAACGATATATTCAAATACAGATTCTTACATGCAGTTTTCTGATCCAGGAGCAATCAACATCAACAGAGATCTCAGAGAGAAAAGCAGCTGGGGGTCCTGTATTGAAACTCCGAACATATTTGGGATCCCCAGCAACTTCTGAATGCTGCAGCTAAAAAGAAAACGAGGAAACCTGGTCTGGGAGAGCTGGCCACTGCCCTTCCATTGTTATCACCATTTTAATAAAACCTAAAGGCTTTCTCAGTTATTTACTTAAACTGTTTTCAGACAGAAATTCTTCACCTCTGCCTTAAAAACCTCTCGTCAAAAAAAAACTAAGATAAAGTAATCTCAAAGTTTGGGAGAAGATTTGTATCTCGGGTGCTCGTTGTTGTGGTTCTGTTCACCGAGCTGGGAATTTGTGTTGCAGACGTTTCGTCCCCTGTCTAGGTGACATCCTCAGTGCTTGGGAGCTTCCTGTGAAGCGCTTCTGTGCTGTTTCCTCCGGCATTTATAGTGGCCTGTCTCTGCCGCTTCCGGTTGTCAGTTCCAGCTGTCCGCTGTAGTGGCCGGTATATTGGGTCCAGGTCGATGTGTTTGTTGATAGAGTCTGTGGATGAGTGCCATGCCTCTAGAAATTTCCTGGCAGTGCTTTGTTTGGCTTGCCCTATAATGGTAGTGTTGTCCCAGTCGAATTCATGTTGCTTCTCCTCTGTGTGTGTGGCTATCGAGGATAGCTGGTTGTGTCGTTTCGTGGCTAGTTGGTGTTCATGGATACGGATCGTTAGCTGTCTTCCTGTTTGTCCGATGTAGTGTTTTGTGCAGTCCTTGCATGGGATTCTGTACACGACATTGGTTTTGCTCATGCTGGGTATCAGGTCCTTCGTTCTGGTGAGATATTGTCTGAGAGTGGCTGTTGGTTTATGTGCTGTTATGAGTCCTAGTGGTCGCAGTAGTGTGGCTGTCAGTTCGGAAATGCTCCTGCTGTATGGTAGTGCGGCTAGTCCTTTGGGTTGCGGCATGTCCACAAGCCAGGGACACAGCCAGGCAGAACGGATTCAGGATGATCCCGGTAATGATTACAGACGCTCACAGCAGACTACACAAATACAGACAAGAAATTGCGCGTTAAAACCGTTAATTTCAAAAACCACCAATCAGGAAAGGACCTGGACCATAGAACAGGCCGTCGCCATAGGACAGAACAGGTCCACACACCGCAAAAAAAAGTCACTAAAAGAAAAACTGGTCAAACTAACACACAACGAAGAGGACACCACAATACACACCTGGGTTAAAAACCTCTCCCACAGACAGCTCACACACAAGGAAAGAACAAAACTGGCTAATGGGCTCAACTACAACCACAGGGACGCCAAGACAGCAGACTTCCTAGCAGCACTAGAATGCACACTCAGGAGTAATGGACTGACAGAAGAGACACAACAGTGAGACAAAATATCGTACATCTGATAACTAGAAAAAGACAAACACAACCTCAACACCAAGGAGAGGGAAGCACTAAAATCACTAAGAAATGATAAGAACATAATCATACTACCAGCAGACAAAGGCAGAATGACGGTCATCCTGGACAAAGCAGAGTACATCCAAAAAGCACAACAACTACTTGCAGATATCAACACCTACCAAAAGCGGGAGTTTGACCCCACCCCACAGCTCACTAATAGGATAAACACACTCAGGAATCTACAAAAAAACGGACAGATAACCAGGTCTGACCGACAAAGAATGAAACCTGAAAGCAACAACACCCCCAGATTCTATGGACTACCCAAAGTGCACAAACCAGACATCCCACTCTGACCCATAGTATCACTACCAGGGACACCATCACACAAACTGTCCAAAGAATTACAGCAGAAACTGAAACACCTGATCAGCGGATCCAGACAATCTATACAATCGACACAGGAATTCTTGGACATCATCAGAAATAGTCACATAGACAAGGAAGAAACTCTGGTCTCATTCGATGTAACGGCACTCTTCACCTCTATCGACAAAACCCCAGCCAGAGAAACAATAGCCCACCCTTCTAGACAGACATAACAGACAACAGGACGTTAAATCTATCAACAAAGACGGCATACTTAAACTACTGGACTTGTGCCTCACAACACACTTCACATTCAACAACCAGATGTACGAACAAATCAACAGAACACACATGGGCTCACTGATCTCTGGAGTCATAGCAGAAGTGGTGATGCAAAAGTTAGAACAAACAGTCTTATCGCAAATTCAACCCACACTCTGGGTCAGATACGTGGATGACACCTTTGTAATAATTAAAAACACAGAAATCGAGAACACACACCGGATCATCAACGCCACACTCACAGGAATCCGATTCACTAGAGAGGAAGAAAAGGACAACCAACTCCCATTCCTAGACGTGATGGTACAGAGAACACCGAACGGAGAGTTCACCACAAAGGTTTACAGGAAAGTCACACACACAGACCAAGTCCTAAACTATGAAAGCAACCACCCCAACACACACAAACGAAGTTGCATCAAGACACTATTCAAAAGTGTCACAACACACTGCAGCACACCAGAACTGCAAAAAGAGGAAGAGGAACACCGATACAAGGTATTCGACAAAAACAGATACTCTCGCAATTTCATCAACAGATGCCTAAGGGAAAGACAACGGAACGAGGACATGCCGCAACCCAAAGGACTAACCATACTACCATACATCAGTAGCATTTCCGAACTGACAGCCAGACTACTGCGACCACTAGGACTCATAACAGCACACAAACCAACAGCCACTCTCAGACAATATCTCACCAGAATGAAGGACCCGATACCCAACATAAGCAAAACCAATGTAGTGTACATAATCCCATGCAAGGACTGCACAAAACATTACATAGGACAAACAGGAAGGCAGCTAACGATCCGTATCCATGAACACCAAATAACCACGAAACGACATGACCAGCTATGCTAACTAGCCACACACACAGATGAGAAGCAACATGAATTCGACTGGGACAATACTAGCATTATAGGGCAAGCCAAACAGAGAACAGTCAGGCAATTCCTAGAGGCATGGCACTCATCCACAGACTCTATCAACGAACACATCGACCGGGACCCAATAGACTGGCCACTACAGAGGACAGCTGGAACTGACAACCGGAAGCGGCAGGGACAGGCCACTATAAAAGACGGAGGAGACAGCACAGAATCGCTTCACAGGAGGCTCCCAAGCACGGAGGATGTCACCGAGACAGGGAACAAAACGATTGCAGGACAAATTCCCAGCTCGGCGAACAGAACCACAACAGAAAATAACCTTTTTACAGTGATAGTATCCTCACAACTCCATCTTTAATAAAATAATCCATCCATATACAAAGGTGGATTCATTTTAGACCTCCTAATCTTCCTCTATTGGTAGACTGGAATGAATTTATATTACATTGAATCTGAGCATACAAATGTTCACAGCTAGTTTCGATTTCAGTCATTTTACTCCTGCCACAGAATGCCTTTTATCTTTTTTCGTCCAAGTCTCCACAACGTGTCAAAACTTACTTTTTCTCGCCCTGTCAACTTTATAATTTCAAGTTGAATGGCAGCAATAATAAACTCAATAAATTTTTTCTCCCTAAACTTCTCCACAAACTTTAAGGGGTCACGATCAGTGATAAAGATTTGTCTCAGGTATGTTATTCGCAATGTAAATGCTGAAATGTTGTAACGCCAACACCAAGCTCAAGGCCTCCTTCCCCATTGGGGAATAAATCTGTTGATGTTTCCACTGGACACTCCAACCACATGTTACATAATGGAGCACTTCTCATCTCTCCAATAGTCCTTCTGAATGACATAGCTCCTCATGTCTCAGCATAAAAGAGTTACATACTTCTGTATCTCTTAATGCTGTAACCTCTTTACCTGCTACTCCTGGCCTATGCCAGTAAACCTTACTCTCACAGGGATATGTTTTAAGAAGACCTCACACATTCTTCTCAATCCCTCACAGAAACCAAACTTTGATTTCTGAACCCAATCATCATCATCAGCCATTTCTAATCTTGCCATTGTAACTCTCTGCCCTTCCACACGAGTTCTCACGACTGCAGGAAGTGAATTGTTGAACTTCTCCAAAATTAGAGTCTCACTCAGAGTGCCAAAGGTTTGTTCTGTTTTTAATACCCTTCCCCACCTTTCAAAATTACTTTGTTTGATTCTTTCAAACACAACGTGCGTTGAACCAGGGATGCTATTTTAGATTCATGAAACACTGTCGGCTTCTGGCACAAGCTCATATGCACTTCAGATGGTTTTCTTCACCTCCTCCGATGGGGATGCAAATACCTATCAGCTTTGTTTGGATAAACTAAATCCACATGTTCTCTGGCCACTGCACTTGTTTAGCCACTTTCTGAAATGAAATTAAAAAGGCTCCCCCATAATTCTCATCAAATTTAGATAATGCTTGGATGTATTTAAACATATCCTGATCAGGCCTTTGGCTACCATAGGGTTGCTACTACCTCACTATCCTCTAATGGAAATCCATACAAAATGAAGAGGAATTTATAATAACTTAAGTATTGGAAAACTTAACCGAATAATGGATACAGTACGTTCTACAAATGAACTGTTCAATCTATTAACATCACCTCAACACACCCCTTGGAAAAAAGGAACATTCAGATATGCATTCTTGCATACAGTTCTCCAATCCAGGAGGAAACACCATCAAGTGAGGCTGTAGAGAGAGTAGCAGCTCAGGATAATTTACTAAAACTTCCAACCCCTCTGGGACCCCAAGCACACGGTGATTGTTACAGCTACAAGAAAAAACAAACTAGAAAGCCTGGTCTGTGTGAGCTGGCCATTGTTACTACTATTTATTAAAAACGCTAAAAGCCCCGTAAGTTATTTACTTCAGCTGTTTTCAGTCGACAGTTTGGCCTTTAAGACCTCTTACTAAAAAAGAGAAACTAACACTTTATTTAAAAAAGTGACAGCATTGTCAGGCAATTTATATGCCTTGTCCTTCACTCAGTGGGCTTCCTCGTGTTACTGATCGCAAGGTCACCTGAGAGGGACAACCACAGGTCCAGACCAAGTTACAAGGATGTATCTCATAACTTCTGAAACATGCCTGTCCATCGACCATCACATGGGAAGTGAACAACAGCTTGATACACCATTTCAGTATTTCTGAGCTACACAATGCCAGCACTCGATACACGAGGGAGCCAAAGGCCAAGGCCAAGGAAAGATACAGAGGGACAGAGAGATTCACTTTAAAGACAGAAACAGTCAGTTAATTAACTGAAAAGATGTTGTGGAAATATGTGGAAAAAGACAGGGCAGTGGGACTAACTATCGAAGTGAGATCTTCGTGATTAAAATAACAAGAATGAGAACATTGAATAAAGGCATTGTCAGATCAGCTGGAATAGTTTGTTACATCAAGTTCTAAATCTGCTTCACAGAGCACCACACAGAACATAAACTGGGACAAGATGACAGCCCAGCATGGAGAGCTGTGCAGACCATGCTCGTGTGTTGCTCAGTAAACTGCACTATCTGCCCAGCATGAGAGTATTGCAAACTTTACTCTCATATGCAAACTATACTCACATCAGATTATTGCCTACAATGGGAAGGTGTGTGTGTGTGTGTGTGTGTGTGGTTGAATGCGAAATTCATTGTTTGAGAAGGAACGCACGTGGAGGAAACTATTATAAATATGAACAACTGGCAGGCTTTTTATGAATCAACAGAGAGAGAACGAGAGAAGTTTCATGGACAGAAAAGATAAAGTGTTTGAGAATGTGAAAATAAAGCCATTGCCAGACACAACAGCAATATACATCGGCGTGCACATGAATGACAGATGGATGGGAGTTTGGAGTGAGGTCTAATCAGATTTGTTTCGGCAGGTCTGAAGCCAGGAGCGTCAGCAGCAGATTATTGGCTTCATTAAGCCTGTACTTCATAGCTCAAGGTTCAAACAGCAGATGGAATAAACCGGTGAGATATATTCTGGAGTGGTGAGTATTTCAAGTTAGAAATGTTCAGGGTATGGTGTCAAGAATTAGGTCATAGTCAAAGAGATGTCCCACAATTGTGACTTGTCTGCTTCAGCTGCTGCTATTGGCAAGGGCTGGGATGGAAACAGTGGAAGGAAGTGGAGTTTGTAACCAGAGCAGTAGACGGTGACCTCCATGCTCTTAACAGCAAAGGCAATGATACAATGCATTGTGGTTCTCCCCTGAAACTGAATAGATCAACATAGAGACCCGTGAGTAACACTGCCAGAGCAGAGAGCGAGACAGTAATTGAACACCTTCATTAATGTAGTTAGTAGTGGTCTGTAGAGTGAATATCTGGATGGAGAGATTCAACAGGAACAATAATAGTGACAAGATGTGTAGACTATATGAAATAACAATAATACAGTCATGACTGGTTTATAAAAAACAAAATCTGGACAGTGATACTCACCAGGAACACCAACGATAGCCAGGAAGGGATAATAAAAATATTGAATAATGAGAAGAGCGTATAAGATCTGCGATGATAATGACAACCAATAAAATTCAGAAAGATACCAAACATAATCGGATAAGCTCCTGTATATTGTTTGAATATTCCTGTCTAATGTTCTCAGATTCTGATCCATTGTTTGAATATTCCTGTCTAATGTTCTCAGATTCTGATCCATTGTTGGAACATTCCAGTCTAATGTTCTCAGATTCTGATCTCTCCTCCCCTTCTCTCTGGATCTGCTGATCCCTGTCAGTGCTGTCGGTGATGGTCCCGCTCATGTTATGGAATAACACATTGAACGCAGCCCATTTATCATTAAAAGATGGAAACCCTCCACTGGGATAATAAGAATCCATGGAGATTGGCATTAATCACACTTACCGAACAAATAGGCTCAGTTAACCTGTTGAAAACAACACTTTTCCCTTACTGGTTTTGGATGGAATGGATGAGGGTTGCTGAGCGATGGATCATAAATCTTTAAATCTTTTAAATCTTTTTATTAACTTGTATATGAGAGTATTAATAGGACACTGCAGGCGTCTATATATGTACCACTCTGTTTACAAAAGGAGGCAGTTATAAAATAACAGATCGACTGCATAAAAAAAATTCGGGTGGGCAAGTTTCTCGATACCTGAACACAAAGTACAGTAATGATTGACCAGAGTGCGGCCACTCCTGGTTTTAATTCCCTGTTGTCAAATCCTTTCATAACCTTGAGATTATTGACACTGCTGCTCAGGAACAGGCCGAAGCAATTCTGTCCCTATGGGCCTCTTACAGAGGGATAGGAGAAGGCCATTCAGCCCATTTTACCCTGTTACTACTTGAAAAGGTGGAAAGCTGGAATATTGGCACATTTTGCTGAAAGAATCATTCGCTGCAGCTTTATGAAGTGTTACTGAGAGGGCACCTGGAGTAAATAGTGTTGTTTGTGTTTCTGTAACTGAGAAGGAATAGATCTCCATTAGATACAGTTTACCAGATGATCATAATCCATGGCTTGCTATGTTATTTAATGTCTCAGATCTGTTACACAGGGACAGGAGGAGGCCATGAAGCCTCTTAAGTCCATTTCAGAGGGACAAGACGGGATCATTCAGCCTGTCCAGTCTATTACAGAGGGACAGGAGGAGCCTATTCAACCTCTCGAGCCTTTTACAGAGGGGCAGGAAATGTTTATTTAACATTCAAGTCTGTTACACATAAATATTAGTTTTAAACTAGTTGTGGAATAGGAAAGACCTGATGTCAACATTAAAGTTCTATCTTTGAACAAGGCCAATTTTGAAAGTGTTAGGTGAGCCCTGTGAAAGGTTGATTGGAATACCCTATTCACAGGTAAAGGGATGGTTGGAAAATGCAAGGCCATCAAAACTTGGTTTCAGAGAGTCCAGAGCCAACGTGTTCCTATTAGTGAGATGGGTAAGGCTGGTGGGTGCAGGGAGTGCTGGATGGCTAGATATATTGATGTTATGGTCAAGGTAAGGAAGGAGGCATATGTCAGGTAAACAGAGCTGAGATCAAGTGAATCCCGAGAGGTATATAAGGGCAATAAGTGGACAGTCAATGGGGAATTCGGGCCAGAAAAATGTGGACATGAGATGGCTTTAGAAATTGGGTTAACGAGGCATTGAAGCAACTCTACACATCCTTTAATTGCAAAATATTAACTAGGGAGAGAATAGGGCACCTTAAAGATCAGTAAGGCTACGTATGTGTGGAACCATAGGAGGTGGAAGGGATACTAAACAAGTATTTTTCCTAGTATTTAATGTAGAAGAGGTTACAAGAGTGAGAGAATGAAGAAATACATAGTGATATCTTGAAAAGTATCTATATTACAAGGAGATGTTGGACATTTTAAAACATATAAAGGTGAACAAATCCCTGGGACCTGATCAGTTGTATCCCAGAATATTATGGGAAGCTCGGAAAGAATTTGCACAGCGTTTTGCTGATATATCTGTAAGATTCATTTCCACAGGTGAGGTGGAAAAAAAATTGGAGGGTTGCTAACATAGTGTCATTATTTCAGAAATTAAGGAAAACCCAGGTAACTATAGATCGGTGAGCCTGACGTCAACGGTGACTAAATTGTTGGAGGGGATTTTGAGGGAAACGATGTATATGCATTTGGAAAGACAAGGACTGAAGAGGGCTTTGTACATTGGAGATCACGTCTAACTGACTCAATGGAATTTTTTGAGGAAGTGAAGAAGATGATTAATGAAGGCAGGACAGTGGATGTTGTCTTCATGGAATTCAGTAAGAAAACCAAAATGTTCTACATGGTAGACTGGTTAGCAAGGTTAGGCTGCCTGGGATCCAGGGAGAACTCGCAATTTAGGTCAAAACTTTTCTTGAATATCGGAGACAGGGTGTGACAGTTGACATTTGTTCATTAAACTTGGAGACCTGTGACCAGTGGCGCTGCTCGCAAAGATCAATAGTGGGTCCATTGCCTTTTGTTACTTTACAAATCATTTGCACTTGAGTATATGAAGTATTGTCAGTAAGTTTGTAGATAATTCCAAATTTGGTGGTGTAGTCGACAGTGAGGACTGATCTCTCAGAATATAATGGGAACTTAGTTAGGTGAGCTGAGGTGTGGCAGATGGAGTATATTTTAGATAAATGCGAGGTGTTGCATTTTGGCAAGAAAAGTCAGAGCCAGGCATACAGGTCGGATCCTGTCGAAAGTTGCCAATCAAGGAGAACTCCATAGAAATTATAGAATCCCTACAGTTAGGAAACAGGATTTTCGGCCCATCGAGGCCACTCCGTCCCTCTAAACAGTATCCCACTGGACATACCCCAACCCTATCCCTCTCAGCCTGCATTTCCCATGGCTAATGCACCTTGCCCTCACATCCAAGTGTACTATGCACAATTTAGGATGGCCAACCTACCCTTACCTGTATATCATTATACTGTCGGAGGGAAACATAGCATCCGGAGGAAACTCACACAGACACGGGGAGGATGTGCAAGCTCCACACAGCCAGTCATTCAAGGATGGAATCAAACCCAGGTCGCTGCCCTGTGAGGCACCTTGTGGTGCAGGTTCTCCGTTCCTTGAAATTGCTGTCACAGGTAGACGGCGCAGTGAAGAAGGCACTCGGTGTTCTTCCCTATATTGTTGCGTGCTTTGAGTCTATGCGTTTGCATGACATGTTGCATCTGTACAGGACATTGATTTGGCCACTTTTGTAATATTGCCTTTAATTCTGGTCACCCTGCTGTCGGAGAGATGTTGTCAAACTTGAAAGGGTGCAGAAGAGATTTAAAAGAATGTTGCAGGTGTTGGAGGGTTGGAGTTACAGGGAGAGTTTGAATAGGCTGGGAGTATTTTCAAGTGTTGAGGCTGAAGGTGGACCTTAAAGAAATTTATAAAATCAGGAGGGGCATAGAAAAAGTAAACAGTCAATGTATTTTCCCAGGATAGACAATTCCAAACAAGGAATATGAAGGCTTAAGGTGAGAGGAGAAAGATTTAAAAAGGGAAATGAGGGACAACATTTTCACACAGACACCGCTGTGTGTATGGATTGAACAGACAAAAGAGGTGGTGGAGGCAGGTACAGTTACACCATTTAAAAGGCATTTGGATGGATACATGCATGGAACGTGTTTAGTTAGAGATGGGCCAAGTGCTGGCAAGGGAGACGAGATTAATTTAGGATATTTGGTTGGTATAGATAACCAGACCGAAGGATCTTTTTCTTTGCTGTACATCTCTGAGAGCCTATTGACTCTTGAGAACTTAACACGGGAACAGGAGGAGGCTATTCAGCTTCTGAATTCTGTAAGTCAGCTGGTTTGCTCAATTACTGACAGTAAAATACAAAAATAAATCATTCAAAATTTGATGGTGTTTTACAGAAACAGGAGAAAGGCATTTAGCCAAGAAAAGCTGTAAAGAATGTGAAGAGGCTATTCAGTCCCTCACCTCCATTCCACAGGAGCAGCAGGTGAACACAGAGCTATTGGAGCCTGTTACTCAGGAGCAGGAGGAGGACATCTACTTTCACAAAACTTCGATTTGGAGGCAGTCACTCAGCTGCTGAAGACTGGGACACAGGAACAGGAGGGAGTCACTCAACTGCTCGAGACTGGGACACAGGAACAGGAGGGAGTCACTCAACTGCTCGTGACTGGGGCACAGGAACAGGTGGGAGTCACTCAACTGCTCGAGACTGGGACACAGGAACAGGAGGGAGTCACTCAACTGCTTGAGACTGGGACACAGGAACAGGAGACAGTCACTCAACTGCTTGAGACTGGGACACAGGAACAGGAGGGAGTCACTCAACTGCTCAAGATTGGGACAGAGGAACAGAAGGGAGTCACTCAACTGCTCGAGACTGGGACACAGGGACAGGAGGGAGTCACTCAACTGCCCGAGACTGGGACACAGGAAAAGGAGGCGGTCATTCAACTACTCGAAATTTGGACACAGGGAAATCTAGAGGCTAGAGAGGCCCGAGGATCCTGTTACGCAGGAACAGGAGGAGGGGACTCACTACCCACCAGTATGGGACACTGGGAGAGAAGGGGAGTTTGCTTGGAACAAACACAAATATATGAATAAGTTGCATTCGTGGTCCACACAATCCTGCCCCACCATTCACTAAGACCACGGCTGATCTGATGGTGATTCCCTCATTCCATTTTACGGAGACTCCCCTCTCTGCAGCCTCTGCTCCATTTGTTGGTCATGTTACAGACCCAGATGCTGCAACAACAGTTACCATGACTCATCCAGAGGGTCGGGTCTAAGGATGAGTCAGGATTTGAAGGGTCCAATAACAAGAATGAAAACACAAAATAAAGATATCGCCAGATGTTTAGTTCTCTCACATTCGCAATCAAACTCACATAACCAGCCCATCCATTATACTTTCAGGATGGAGCACTGTGCAGATATGGCTGCCGTACTGCAGAATACAACCCAGCAATGTCCAGAATGGAACTCTGTGCAGCCCACACCAATGCTGGATCTATAATCCTGGGCTAAATGTCCAACGTGGGGAGCTGTGCAGACCGCACTGGTTCATACATATATAAACCCAGGCTGTTGCATTGTTTGGTAACACTGTGTTAGATCACTGCCCAGTGTGGGGAAACATGTAACCAATGCTGAAAGTGACAGGATGTGCAGCTCCCATCCATTTACAGCTCCATATCTCCACTGTACTTTGACAAAGGTGCCATGGATGTGAAAATCACTGCGATGTCGAGATGTAAATGGATACATTTTAAATACCAATAGTTCCGTTTCAGGCGAGTATCACACCAGTATTTAAAGTTGAAATACCTGAGATAATATCCAATGAGGTTTCGTGAATGGTGCAAAGTAGTTAGAGGGGGATGGTAATGTTATAGTGATTGCACTATAATCAATAATGTGAATTAGAGGAACAAATATGCAGGGGGACTGGGGAGACTTGCAGGAACAATAGGGTTGTTATAATAGGTGATTTCAATTTTCCTAACATAGACTGGGGCTTCCAGATAGTTAAGAACTTAGGTGGAACGTAATTTGTTGAGTGTGTTCAGCGAAGTTTCCACAATCAATATATAGAGTATCGTACTCGGGAAGAGACAAACACGACCTACTGTTCGGAAATAGGTGAAGGAGATAAAGTGGGGGAGCATTTTGGGAAAAGTGATCAGAGTTGTATTAATTTTAAAATAGTTATGGTAGGGACAAAATTGGTCCACAGATTCAAGTTCTAAATTGGGGCAAGGCGTATGTTGTTGGAATTAGACAGTGGATTGCAGGGGATGATTGGAGTAGTTTGATTCCAGGTAAAAGGATCTCGGGCAAGTGGGAGGGCTTTAAAAGTGAGATAGCTTGAGTTCAAGGTTTCCATTTTCCTGTGTGGGTGAAGGTTATGTGAGACTGGAAGAGAGAACTCTGGATGTCAAGAGATATTGAGGCTTTGACTAGAAAAAAGGAGGCGTGGCTCATGTTCAGGCAGCTCATATCAAGGGAATCCCTGGAGGTATACAGGGGATAGAGGAGTTTACTGAAGAAGGATATCAGCAAGGCCATAAGGGGTTATCAGTTAGTCTTGGCTGAGAAGATTAGAGTGAATCCAAATTCAGTATAGTAAAGATAAAGAGCAACTAGAGAGAGAATAGGATGCTTTAAAATCCAAAACCGGCATGCATGTGTAAAACCTCAAGAGATGGGTGAAGTCCTCAATTTCCCCTCTGTGTTTATCATGAAGAAAGACATGAAGACCTGTGACCTTTGTTGGTTAGTTGTCATATCTTGGTACTGTCCATATCACAGTAGAGTTGCTGTTGGACATATTAGAATGCACAAAGTCAGACAAACCTCTTGGTCCTGACCAGATATATCTGAGGACACTGTAAGAGGCGAGTGAAAAAGCTTAGGGACCAAGATCCCGGAAGTCTAGACGGTAGCAAATGTTGTGCCCTTATTCAAGAAGGGCTGCAAAAAAAAATCCTAGGAAATATAGACCAGTAAGCTTCACACCTGTTTTCGGTAAACCACTTGAGAAAGTTCTGAGAGATAAGATGTGCATGCATTTGGAAAGAAAGAGTTTGACTTGGAGCCGTCAGCATGGCTTTATGCCTGGCCGATCATACCTTAAAAATTTTGTTAGAGATTTTTGAGGAAGTGACCAGGAAGGTCGATGAGAGCAGGGATGCATGTATATTCTATATGGATTTCAGTATGGCCTTTGCTAAGGTTCCACATAGTAGGCCGCTCTAGAAGGTTAGATCGCATGATATCCAAGGTGAACTGGCAAATTAGACTGAGCTGCCAGTGGAAGTGGTTGAAGTGAGCACACTAACAACATTGAAAAGGCAATTGGACAAATACATAGATAGGAAAGGATTAGATGCATACAGAGCAAAGGCAGAGAAATGGCAGATTGGTAGATAAGGGGCAATTACACCATGGTTTGTTGACGGAGCACGGTGGACATATTGGATGGGCGAGTACAGAGGGGGAACATTCCCATCCTAGAGGGTGCCACACCAACAGACCCATTGAGCATGGTCTGGGCTGACTACCAAATTCAGTGCAGTATTTGAGGTCTGAAGAAATGTCCAGCAATACAGGACAAGCATCAATAACCTTCTCCGCTCTGTCAGGATAAGGGTCACCGTATTCTGTCTGCTCCCTCACAATCACTGTATATCTGTTATGGCACCGATCCCTGAACAAGGCTCATGATCCCCCACTCTCACTACTGCATGCAACACCTTCTCTCTCTCTCTCTCTCTCTCTCTCTCTCTCCTTTGCAATACCTCCCACACAGTCATAGAATATACTGGAGAATGCCGATTATAGAATGTTCCAGATAATGTTCCAAATATTTCCCAGTTTCAGGAAAATGGCAGTGTCCCAGTTTGTAACACAAAAGAGTCACTTGACTCACCTTAATGATATTAAACCAAAAACAACTTCTAAACACGCCTTGTTACAAATACAATTTCGAGCAGAGAACATTTTTACCCTCAGGCGTTATCTTGACTGTTATCTGAACTGTAACACTTTCCTTATTAAGAATGTTTCTCTTACCCTTTGTCTGTGAATGTTTCTGTCTGTAACAGTTGCACTGCCTCCCACTCAGTTGGCAGGACGGCCGGTTTGTGATGTAGAGGCAGGGCAACAGCACAGGTTCAGTTCCTCACACTGACAGAGATTACCATGAAGGGGACACTCTCTCAGCCTCACCCCATCACCCGAGATGTGGTGATCCTCAGGACAAACCACCATGAGTGGTCTCACTAATGAGAGTTTTTTGGGACTGTATTCTATCAATGTTAGCATTTTAATTTTTAAAAAAAATTTAAAAAGAGATTTTTAATATTATAATACACCAATAACAACACAACTCAAATAACTGAAAAAAATTACATCCAATTGCATGTACACACAAAACAATTTAAAACACTACACAGACAGAAGAAAAAAACAAAACTAAACAATAAATAATGAATAAATAATACAGCTCAGCATAACAAAAGGACAGCTCTCGTTCATCAAGAGCATTAACTGATACACATTTTTATGTTCATAATTCTTCCTCTCTGGGAGTTCAGACATCCAACACAACAGAATATTTTTCCTAGCACAGAAAGTACGGATTGTAAGGATATATATTTTTCCCATATTCATCTGTGGAAAGTACCTTGGGCAGGCCCAGGAAAACAGAAACCAAGTCCATCTCCAATTCAGTCCCCTGGACCCACTCTACCACATCTGACACAGTGCTCCAGTATAGATGAAGTCTGCAGCAGACCCACAAGCAATGAGTAAGAGTGCATGTAGTCATTCTGCATTTAGTACATGCTAAAGATCATCCCACTTTGCATTTTGAGAGACAACTTGGGGTCAGATAGACCCTACAAAGAATTTTCAACTGCATGGTATGGGTCCTATTAAAAATCAACATCTTTCGGGCTTTTTCACAAATATGTCTCCGAAGTGGCCTGAACCCCAAATCTCTCGCAGACATCACAAAGCTGCACAGTCTCGTCTGAGTGGACACTCTCCAACTAATGATAAAGGGCACTGACAGAGCGTGTATTCTAAGCAATAAGCGCCCACTTCTCTCTATCGGATCTGTAAGAGTGTGGTAAAAGTGTGTTTTTTTTTTAAATCAACTCTCTGATCTGGATAAAAATACAGAAGAGGTCTCTACTAGGTAGTCCATACGTACGAGTTATTTGATCAAATGATATCATTGTTTCTCCGTCAAATAACACGTGGTGGCTCAGTGGTGAGCATTGCTGCCTCACAGCACCAGGGTCTCGGCTTTGGTTCTGGTCTTGGGTGACTGGCTGTGCGGAGTTAACATTCTCGCCGTGTCTGTGTGGGTTTCCTCCCACAGTACAAAGATGTGCAGGTTAGATGAATTGGTCATTGATAAATCACCCATAGTGTTCAGAGATGTGTAGGTTTGGGCATTAGTCAGGGTAAATATAGGATGGTAGGGGAATGGGTCTGGGTGGGTTACTCTTCAGAGGGTCGAAGTGGACTTGCAGGGCCCAAGGGCTTGTATCCACACTGCAGGGATTCTACTAATTCTAAATCACTCAAGCAAGGTACAGCCCTTCCTGCCCACAGTTTAAACCTGGAATCCATTAACCCCGGATGACAACCCAGCATACCAATTATAGGGGTAAGAAACATGGTTTTGGCTGTATTGCCCTCGATCTGACGCATTGTCATTCATGCTTTAACAATATTGATAATTATTGGGTTATGACAATACTTCATAAATGTTGTCAATTTAGCTAAGAAGAACAGCCTAATAAAGGATCACTTTATCTCATCGGATTCAATATCTCTCAGTATTGACGCTGAGTCCTCAGCAGACCAGGCACTAACATAGGATAAAAAAGAGCTTAATTGATAGCTTTTATCTGGGCGATCTACTCCCCACAATCTGTGGGGTAGTTACAATTTGGTTAGCTTGATAAAGAGTCGCTTATGCTGCCAAATAAAAGAGCTAAACCAGCCATTATGTCCCCCAAATACCTATGGGTGAAATATCAAAGGAAGCATTACCACGGGGTTTGGTAAATGAGGAAGGACATTCTTTAGTAAGAGCTATCCGACCTAGCCAAGAAATTGGAAGTGCCTCCCATCTTTGAAGGTCTTGTTTAGTCTTGTCAAACAAATGGACATAGTTCACGTTCAGTTAATGATCAAAGATGGATGTAATGAATATACTGAAATAGAGAACCTCGCCCCCTCCCCCACCCCCGTGACCATTTAAAAGGAAACCAGGATTTGTCCTCATTCAGCTATTTCCCCAAGACCTCCCATAGACATGGCCTGCAACGTTGTAAAATTAATCTTAAAGCCCGAAAAGGCGACAAGCGAATTATTGCATTGCATCATGTGAGTTGCCGAAATTGCGGGATTTGACAAAAACATAAGGCCATCTGCATACAACATAATTTTATGTGACTTTTATCCCACTTCTGGGCCAGGTATGTTGGGGTAAGATTTCCAATTGTGTAGGATGCCACCGAATCTAAGATTGTTGCAGGGATGGGGAAGAGATCAACCCTCGTGTGTCATTTCTGTAGGTTAAAGAAGAAAATAAAATCCCTCCTTGTGATGGGGATCTACCTCCAGACATCCACCAGCTCTAGGTCTAGACACAAATCCAGAAATTGCTGACATTATAACGAGGGTATTGAGGGACCTTTGGACATTCTGTCCATCGTGGGGCCATAAGACAGTCAAAATCTCCTTCTACAATAATGCGCCATGTTGCAAGATAACTGAATTTGGAAAATGCATCTACCAGGATTTTAAGAGGGTGCACCGGGTGGCAACAAACATTTAAAATACTGTATGAATTCCCGTAGTTCAAGACTTTGAGGATTATGATCCTTCCATGGGTGTTAATACAATCTAGTAATTTAAATGGAAGATTCTTCCTATCCATTATGACTTTTCCCCCACTCTTAGTATTAAAAGACGAGAAATAAACCCGACCAAACCCGCCCTGCTGTAACATCAAATGTTCCTTGTCATCAAGGTGCATCTCCTGCAATAGGACAATTCTCTCTTTTTTAAGACGAGAAAGTATATTTTTCCTCTTAACTGTCAGATGCCCCCCCCTTAATGTTCCAGGTACACCATTTAAGCACATCATTATCCATAACACACTCAGCAACATTTGAACTCTAGAGAATTTCATATCGAATTACACATCGCTGAGCATTAATGACAAAAGACTCATCGTGCCTAAAATCTGTACAAACTAAAACTACTGCAACTAACAAGCTCTCAAAACTTTCCAAAGCTAAAAACATCAAAAAGAACGAAACAAAATCCAAAGTGCCAACGACACTTGATAGGGTTTTTACCCACCCCCCCTCACCCAATGGGGACGCTGACGGTCTAGGTCTGTGTTCTACAACACTGACAAAGGCCCACCTTTTAATTGTATAGGTCCTGCTCTTGTTTGATTTACCAAATGCAATACCTCGCATTAATCCAAACTAAACTCCATCAGCCACTCCTCAGCCCAGTGAGTGATATTATTGCCACCTCACCTTCACCGTTTAATTTTAAATTCCCTCCCCCTCTCCAGGATACCTGCACACTCCGGCCTTGATTTTCACAAAGACCCTGAGCTTGGTTTGCCTTGTTTGGTGAGGGGGAGGAGGGACAGATTGCAGACACAGTCAGTGGGGAGGAGAGGCTGGACAGTAATCAGCGCCTGGTATCATTTCATGGTTTTAGGAAGAGGGCAGTCACACGTGAGAGTTGGGTAATACTGATCGGTTTTTTGGGGCCAGAAATTATGGCCTTTTTCCGTCTCTGGTGTTCCGTAATGAAAATCTATTCGAGACCCTTCATTGTGCAGAGTGTGTCTGCAGGATTTCTTTCCCTAATATTGCAGACGACAGATAATAGCAATTAAAGCTGTTCATACTTAACTTCGATGATACAGCACGTACACTCAACAAGGTAAAAACAATTACTGTAGATGCTGGTAACAAGATTCTGGATTCGTGGTGCTGGAAGAGCACAGCATTTCAGGCAGCATCCGAGAGGCAGTAAAATCTATGTTTCGGGCAAAAACCCTTCATCAGGAAGGGCTTTTGCCTGAAACGTCAATTTTACTGCTCTTCGGATGCTGCCTGATCTGCTGTGCTCTTCCAGCACCACGAATCACATATCCTCAACATCCTAGAGTTGAGAAAAATATTTTGCCTTTGTTTAACAATACAAAGTGTTTTCTGTAATTCAGTAATGGTAACCTGATTATAATAAATCCCCACCGAGCTGAATGTGGGCACTAAAATATGACCCAAAATCTGGATATGGTAGTGTCGTGGGTAATGTCCCTGCCTCTGAACCAGAGGTCTGGATTTGATTCCTGAATGTGCGTGGTGGTGTTCCAAGCTCTAGACTAGAAGTTCTGGATTCAAGTCCTGCCTGTTGTAGATGTATGTCCCAGCATGTCAGAACAGGCTGATGAACAAACACACAGGAGAATAATGTTACAGCTTTATGGGTATTGCCGAGTGGTGCTAGTGTCCCTACCTGCGGGCACAAAGGTCTGGGTGCAAATCCCACAGAAGTGTTTCATAACACACCTGAACAAACTGATTAAAATGGAATTAGAATTGTGACCTGATGGAGAAGGAAGAGGTGTCAGTATTGCATTTCAGAATTTAGGCCCAGGATGATTTGAAGCACAGACATTCGTGTTGATTGGTGTCACATTTCGCAGCAGTAAATGTTTATAAAATCAATATGGTCATGGATAGGGTGAGTAGTCAGGGTTTTTCCCCAGGTTAGGGGCGTCCAAAACTAGAGGGCATTGGTGGAAATTGAGAGGAAAAAGGTTTTGACATGTGCATGTGGAATGAGCTGCCAGAGGAAGTGGTGGAGGCTGGTACAAATACAGCATGTAAAAGGCATCTGGATGCTGACAGACCTGCCGAGGTTTTCCAGCAATTTCTGTATTTGTTGCAAAATGCATTCATTTTAACACAGGTATTCTGAATACATTAAACATTTTATTTTTTAATGACGCAGCGACATATAAACATATCTTGACATAGACCAAGGCCATTTTCTGCTCAGGGTATGGCTCTGTGTATGACAGCAGCAATGATGCACCTACATGGAACAGGGAATGTGATGGAGACACAGTTTGGACAATGCACAAGGAGACCTCACATGGTCCAGTTTGGGAGAGGATGACATTACTGTGTGATTCAGCTCAGAGAGAGAGAAAATGTAATCAGCCTGAGAAGGAACGGCCGATTACTCTCTCTCCTTCATTGTTCCTCATCACAGCAATGTGTGGGAGCTAAAACAAAAAACTGCAGTCATCGTTACCATTCCTATTTTTATAGAATCCCTACAATGTGCAAACAGGCCCTTCGGCCCAAAAGGTCCATACCAACCTTCCCAGGCTCACTCCCTTACATTTATCCCGACCGATGCATCTAACCTAGAAACCCCTGAACACTTCGGACAAATTATCATGACCAATCCATCTAACCAGCACAACTTTGGACTGTGGAAGGAAACTGGAGCAACCATTAGAAGGGCAGAATATGCAACCCGAGTCTGGAATTGAACGCAAGTCCCTGGTGCTGTGAGGTAGCGGTGCTAACCACTGAGACACTGTGATACCCTTGGGCGATCCCTGGCCAGAATTCATTGGAATCTCTTCACTGCCTAATGCAAAGGGAATTCAGCCAAATCGAACTGTTCCAGGATAAAATCCCATTGCTAGCAGCTTGTGTGAGTAGAATATCTTCAGAAGCAGAATAACATTTTGAACAATCCCTCAATTTTTCCTTATGTCATGAGTTACAATAATATATGGACAAAATGCGTTCAACTTGAAATTGCAGAGATTGTGTGTGTGTGTGTGTGTGTTTAGAAAGGGAAATGTCGATTCTGTATTTGCAATATCCAAACAGTTTGCCATTCATCTTTCCACCATAGTTTGAGTAATATTGCTCTGGATCATAAACGTGCTATTTTAGCAGATTAAAGAAACTAGCCTTACTTTGTTGTTAAAATGACACTGACCCGGTCTGAGACCGATATCATCGGACATGTCACAAACCTGGTTACATTTGACATGTGTTGTGAGCAGTGGAGGAGTGGGACGAGAAAAGGAAACAGTGACCCAAAAAGCCGGGGAACTATAGACCGGTGAGCCTGATGTCAGTGGTGGGTAAGTTGTTGGAGGGGATTCTGAGGGACAGGATTTACATACATGCTTATGCCCGAAATGTCGATTCTCCTGCTCCTTGGATGCTGCCTGACCTGCTGTGTTTTTCCAGCAACACATTTTTCAGCTCATGCATTTGGGAAGGCAAGGGCTGATCGGGGTAGTCAACGTGGCTTTCTGCATGGGAAATCATGTCTCATTAATTTGATTGAGTTTTATGAAGAGGTGACAAAGAAGATTGATGAAGGCAGTTTGGTAGACATTGTCTACATGGACCTCAGTAAGGTGTTCACAACATTCCGATTGGTAGGCAGATGAGTAAGGTTCGGTCACACGAGATACAGAGGAAGCTCGTCACAACTGGCTCGAAGGAAGAGGGGTATTTTTCAGACTGGAGGTTTGTGAGCAGCAGTGTGCTGTAAGAATCAGTACTGACTTCACTGCATTTCATCATTTATGTAAAGGATTTAGATGTGAATATAGGGGCCATAGTTAGTTAGGTTACAGATTACATCAGAAAGGTGGTGTAGTAGATTGTCTCAGAGTACAACAAGACCACAATAAGATGGGACAAAGGGACAAGGAGTGACGATACAGATAAATTTAGATAAATACGAAGTATTGCATTATGGGAAGGCAAATCAGGGCAGAAATTATACACTTAATTGTAAGGTCCTGGGGCGTGTTGTTAATCAAAGGGACATAGGGCTGTAGGCACATAGTTCCTTGAAAGTGGAGTCGCAGGTAGACAGAGTGGTGCAGAACAAATCTGGCACATTTATCTTAATCAGTCAGAGCATTGATTATAGGAGGTGTGGTTGCATGTTACATCTGAACAGTAAGTTGGTGAGGCCACTTTAAGAATACTGCATGCAACTCGGTTTGAGCTTTAGGGAGAGGTGGATTAGGTTGAGGTGTTTCCCCCTGGAGTCTCAGAGGTCGAAGGGTGACTTGATAGAGGTTGATAGAATCATCAGAGGCATGGATATTCTGAACAGACATGTTCTGCTACTCAGGAGAGGGGAGTCCAGAACAAGAGGGAATAGGTTGAAGGGGAGAGGGCAAATAATTTAGTATGGACCTGAAGGTAAATGTTTCACACAGAGAGTGGTGCGTGTACAGAAAGTGCTGTCAGAGGAAGTGGTGAAGGTGGCTAAAATCGCACATTTAAAATGTATCTGAAAGAGGAGGGATATTGGCCAAATGCTGGCAAATGGGACTGGATCAGATTTGATATCTGATCAGAGTGAACAGATTGGACTAACGGGTCTGTTTCCATTCTGCATGACTGTCGGATTCTATAAGAGGGATGGTGAAACATTCTGAAAGGACCTTTCAAGTGGGAATTCTCTTCACTGGAAGTTTATCGTGCCTCTATGTTCACATGGATTGAAAGCTGCATTAGTTATATATTTGACAGGAAGTGAGTCACGGGTAATAGTATACAGACAGGAAAGTGGGGCTGAGTCCACAATCTTAGTGCCTGGTGAAGAAGGCTCAAAGTATCTAATGTCCCACTCCTGCTTCTCAGTCCCATGTTTCTGTATTCCATCCAGCCCCGCATACCTACTAGATAGGAGAGGTGGGAGGCCACTTACTCCTACAATCTGTTGCACAGAAACAGAGGAGACCATTCAGCCTCTCAAGCCTGTCACACACGCTTTGAAGTGATTTGGGAAATGCAATTGGAAAATCCAGGCACGGGTATGAAAGTGTCCCCTCATCTCTCTTTACAGAGCTTCCCCTCTCTGCAACTTGTGCTCCATTTGTTGGTCATGTTGTAGACCCAGATACACTGAGAATACAGCCCATATACCTCACCCAGAGATGGCTCACAAATTCGTCTGGTCTCCCTGACTGCAACATTCCATAACAGACATTCATGAAAATAAAACCCACTAACTTTCCAAGAAAAAAATGTGAGAACATCAGACACAAGAACAGGTCATTCACGCCCCAAGCCTGCCTTGCCCTTCACTAAGATCATGACTGATCTGCTCTCTGTCTCAAATCCTCTTTCATACCCAATTCTTCATAGCCCTCACGTCTCTGACAGATCAATATCCATCTACCTCCTCTTCAAATACTTTCAGTCATCTAGCTCCCCAACACTCTTGAGAAGAGAAATCCTGACATTCAATCCCACCTGTTTGATGAAAACACTTGCTGCTCCTATATCATGGTTTATTGATATGAACAAAAGAGGTTGAGACAAGGGTTCAGGTAAAAATGACTGGTCCTGATATCAAGGCAGTGATTGACTTCTGTTGACATCAAGGACCTTAACAAAACTGAACTTAATGGGAATCAGAGTAACCTCTCCAGTGTTTGGAGTCAAACATGGCACAAAGGAAGATGTTCACCATCTCAGTCCTGGGTCAGCTCTGTGGGAGATCCTCAGGGTAGCTTCCCCTTCACAAACAGCTTCAGCTGCTTCTTCCATGGCTCCCCTCCCCACCCTCCCCACCATAAGATCAGAAGTGGGGATGGACGCTGAAGATTGCACAATGTTCAGAACATTTTGTACCCCCGTCAGCTCCTGAACCAGCCAGTCTCCATGTGCAGCAACACCCAGGCTCCATTGAGACTTGTGCTGTTAAAGTGTCCGTAACATTCATGTACCAGCACTGCCTGACACTGCACATTGCCACAGTAAAATAAGAGTTCATTCAGCACCTCACTCTGGTTTCACAGGAATATGAGGAAGCCATTCAGCCCATTGACACGATCGGAGAAGAACAGGAACAGCCCATTCAGTGCCTCCAGCCTATTACTCTGGAAGAGAGGGAGTCTAGTGTGATGGACCACACCAGAGCCCCTCGATAATATTTGAAGGCGGTAGCCTAGACTCTTTTTTTTATTTTAAAGGAAATGTGAAGTGTCTGTCCCAGATGCAATGTGACAGGTCAAACTACTCGGTGTGAAGCTAAATACTATTTATTGAAACTCGAAAGATAAAATGAAAGCAAAGAAAGAGGATATTAGAAAAACGTAATTCTATTAGACAAGTTAACAGAATAACAAATCTATGAACTATGACTAATGAACTGTTCCAATATAGGAAAATCCCATAAACACAGCCCCTGGCAGAAAGCGAAATTCAGACACAGATTGTCGCAAACATTTCTCTAATCCAGGAATTAAAAACAGCACCAAGAGAAAATTCAGAGAGTAGCAGCCAGGAGATAGTCACTGAAGCTTCCAACTCTGTGGAGACCCCAACAGTTTCTGATACTACTGAGAAACCAAAACCCAGAGATCGTAACATGTGAGAGCTGGCCACACCCATTTAGGCTGCATTAAAATAAACCCAAGACCTCCCTAGCTGTTTACTCAGTGGTCTTAACTAACCAGTTTGGTAACGATCATTCAATCTCTCTCTGAAAAGAAACCAGGACAAAATAACCTCTCAAAGCCTGCAGCATCATCACACTTGTCAGTACATTGAGCTGTCAAACAGGAACCAGTGGTAACCCAATCAGGCCCTTGGTCATGTCCAATCCGAAGAGGAAGAAGCCATTCAGACCCTTGAGTGTCTTACACAGGAACAGGAGGAGGCCATTCAGCTCCTTCAGTCTCTTACACAGGAACAGAAGGAGGCCATTCAGCCCCTAAAGTCACTTATACAGGAACAGGAGGAGGCAATTCAGCCCCTTCAGTCACTTACACAGGAACAGTAGGAGGCCATTCCCCCCAACGCACTTCCAAAGGGACAGAATGAGGTAATTGATGCTGATTCCTGATGAATGGCTTATGCCCAAAACGTGGATTCTCCTGCTCCTCGGAGCTGCCTGACCACCTGTGCTTTTCCAGCAATCTACTCTCTACTACAATCTCCAGCATCGGCAGTCCTCACTGTCTCCAGATTGATGCTCCAATATGATGAACAAGTGGGGCAGACAGACTGCTCCACGTTGTTCCTCCTGGCTCCGTTGCTCATGATAAACACGTGGGACTTTAACGTGGTTTTCTCGTATTGAGGAGGGAAGCCATATATCTTGTGTGAAGTCTCAAGAGGGCACCTTCCATCTCTGAGAATCCAGCCTGGTGTTCTTTATGTAGGGCGGAAGCTGGTGGGAATGGCTACCTGTTTCAGATGGAGGGTATTGTGGCTGCTGTTGGGGATTGTGAACAACATGACGTTCAGTACAGAGTTCACACGCCGACTGCACAATAACATGGGGAGAGTTAAGTTAGGCATATAAACTATTTGGAAAGTCATGTTATACTGATAAATGGACTCTCTAAATTCACATAATGCTGATCTTGCTCATGTTGATCTTGTCGATTGCTTGTCTTGTGCAGTATAACCTGTATGCCTTACTCTGTCCAAGCCTATTTCCACCCTATGATCTGTCTGGCCATGCTTACTATGATCTGCCTCATCTGCTCATAAATAAAGTGTTTCCCTGTACTGAGGTACACGTGACAATAAATCACACCAATCAATCCTGGGTAAAGAATGGAATTTCTCACCCTATCAATGTGTCTTTTGGAAACACACCTGCTACACCTCATGTTTCAGCATCACCATTTCTTCGTATTTCCCAGCTCTGCAGATTAAACTCTCAGGTTCTTCACTCTACCCTCATGATACCGCCATCTGCATCTGTGGGAAGGATATCATTCCTTGCAAAGGAGATCAAATCTGTAGAGAGTGCCCCAAATGCTCTCTCAGCAAGGCTCTACAACAGCCGGAAGATGGCTTTACTTATGTACTCAGATCATCTTACAATGAAGGACAGCGTACCATTGACTGCACCCATTACTTACACAGGGTTTGATTCGGAGCGGTCAGCATAGACTTGAGAGTGGGAGATCATGCTTCTCAAATTTGTTAGAGTTCTTTGATGAAGTGACCAGGAAGGTTGACGAGGACAAAGCAGTACTCGTAGTCTCTATGGATTTCGGTAAGGCCTTTGATAAGGTTCCACATGGCAGGCTGCTCTGGAAGATTACATCACGTGGAATGCTGGGGGAACTGGCCAATCGGATACACAGTTGGGTTGATGGTCGGAAGCAGAGGGTTTCGTGGAAGGATGATGGTCAGACTGAAGGCTGTGTCCATTGCTGTTTGTTATCTATGATTTGGTTGAGAATATGCAAGGCATGATTAGTAAGTTTGCAGATGACACTAAAATAAGTGATTAGATTAGATTACTTACAGTGTGGAAACAGGCCCTTCGGCCCAACAAGTCCACACCGCCCCGCCGAAGCGCAACCCACCCATACCCCTACATTTACCCCTTACCTAACACTACAGGCAATTTAGCATGGCCAATTCACCTAACCTGCACATCTTTGGACTGTGGGAGGAAACCGGAGCACCCGGAGGAAACCCACGCAGACACGGGGAGAACGTGCAAACTCCACACAGTCAGTCGTCTGAGGCGGGAATTGAACCCGGGTCTCCGGCGCTGTGAGGCAGCAGTGCTAACCACTGTGCCACCGTGGTGGCATGATCAGTGAGGAAGTTTATCAGAAATTGCAGCAAGACCTTAATCAGGTGGGGAAGTGGGCCGTGAAATGGCAAATGGAATTTAATATAGATGTGTGAGCTCTTGCATTTTGGAAACTCAAATCAAGGTAGGAGTTTCACGGTAAAGGGGAGGGTCTTAAGAGGTGCAGGGGCAGAGATACCTTGGTTTTCACAGGCACAGTTCTCTAAGAGTAGAGTCACAGTTTGACAGGGCAGTGAAGAAGGCTTTTGGCACATTGGCCTTCATTAGGCAGGACATTGAGTATAGAAGTTGGGAATTTATGTTGCAGTTACACAGGACTTCGGTAAGCCCGCACTTGGAGTATTGTATTCACTTTTTGTAACCTTGTTATCTGGAGGATGTTATTAAATTAGAAAGAGTGCAGAAGAAATTTACAAAGACGTTGCCAGGACCAAATGGTCTGAGTTATAGGGAGAGGTTGGACAAGCTCGGACCTTTTCTTTAGAGTGTCGGAGAATGATGAGTCCTTATAGAGCTGTCTAAAATCATGTGGGTATGGATAGGGTTAATGCTCTCAGTCTTTTTCCAAGGTGTACAGAATCGAGGATTAGAGGGGATCAGTTTAAGGTTAGAGGGGAATGAATAAAAGGGAACCTGAGCGGCCATTTCTTTACACAGAGGGCTGGTACATGGATGAGTTGCCAGCAGATGTGGTTGGTGGTGGGGCGGGGGGTGGGGGGGTGTACATTAAAAACATTTCAATGCATTTGGAAAATATGTTGATAGGAAAGGGCTGGAAGGATATGGGCCATCTGCAGGGAAATGGGGCTAACGTGGATGGACATTTACAAGGTGGAGTCGAACCCCTCTGTTAATTAAAACCAAACACCCAGAAAAGCTCGCCTCACCCCTCGTAATCTCTTAAAATATGAGCGAGCCTGGGTGTCCTTGGAGAAGGAGCACGCGGTGTACACCAACACCCTGGAGTTGTGACTGGCCAGTCGAGCGTTTCCTTCCCTTTGGAGACTGGATCATTTTGTGACTGTGACTGTGACTGTGAACACGTGCAAGGACTCTCCCTGTTGCTAAAAAAAATATATGAGCCACACAGAGCTCCTATATTCCACTGTTTAAAATAAAATCATCAAGTTAGTTTCTTAACTTTAATAGTGAACACTAAACAACAACTATTCACAAATACAAGCCCCTCTTTTCTTAGCTAGTTACTATCTGACCCCAACTCTGTAAAAATATGCTGTTCCAACAATCCACATATTAAACATTACAATCTCAAGAGCACACCATCTCTATCTTCCCTGCTGTACTCATTCTTCCAGCTGCTGATCTCCCTGGGTATTTTTTTTACTGCATGTAGGTTTAGATGAACATGTGTCTTTGACAGAGAGTGTTTGAGATGGCCAGTTAGCACTCCTGCTCTACAGCAGCTAACCTGCTGTTGGATGGCAGTGGCTCTCCCTCCAGTGTTCAAATTGCTGGGTATGTATACTCCCCATGATATAATAATTCCCATAATTTGGTTGCTTACCAGGTGTCCAAACAGTAATATCCAAATTATTTTGGCTTCTGGTATCTTGAGCGTTATTTAAACTCTTTGGTTGCATTTGAATTGCTGTCAAAACAGCAACCAAAACTCAGGTATCCATTTCTCAGCTAATGGTGACATGTCGAACAGTTTGACCGTCAGCTGGCATCTGTGGCATTAATTTCTATTCGTTAAAAATCGTTCTGTTTTAATGTACCCTACATGTTTTTAGCTTCATACCATCTTCCCGCTTCAGAAAATAAAATGAACAAGCAGAATGAAAAGATGGTTACATTTCTTTTCCTCTAATTCGTAATCCCAATTTTATGAATTGCAAAAGTATTAATCTCAGTTATATCATTCATATTAATTCCGCACACCATTATAACACTGGAATAAGGTAAATCGTATCGATACTTTTTCCTTTAAATCAGCGATAACACATCTGCTATCACATTGTAGGAGCCGCAGCATGTACATTTTGTAAGTTTAAAGTCGGTGTGATAAGATTCCAATGAAATAGTCTCATGTTCTGCTCTTTAACTATTCCAAAAAATGCGAGAGATTTGTCATTGTCCACAACCATCTCCGACAATTTGTTTGTCATATAACATTAAAATATTGTCAGGCCAGTGTGAAACTTAATCATTCTTGTTCAATAATGGGGATTTTGTATTTTTTTCTGGTGGATATTGAGTTTTTTCGACAAGTAGACAACTAGACATTCAATTCCATCACCCTCTTTCTTAAGCAATACATCTCCGACCACGATACCCCGAGCATCAAACACAGTTTTCAAAGGGTTTCAGAATATTTGGTGTAGCTAAAACTGGTGTGGTGATTAATCCTGCTTTAAAATTCTCAAATGCCTCCTGGCATTGTTCTGTCCATCACAATTCTGTGTTCTTCTTTAATAAATCCATCAGTGGTGCCAATACGCTGCTGAAGTTTGGGACAAACTTCTGATAGAATCCACTCAATTCCAAAAATCGAAGCACCTCTTTCTTCGAGGATGGTCGTGGAAATTCCTCAAAGCCCTTCGTCTTTGTGTTCCATGGGGTCAAACTTCCATGTCCAATGTAATGTCCCAAGAACGTCCCCTCTGCCTTCGCGAATTCTGTTTTCTTTAAGGTCATTACCAAGTTTGCTGCTTGTAATCGTTCAACATGATCTTCTAACTGTAACATGTGAGCTTTCAATCACTTGCTAAAGATCACTACATCATACAGATAAACTGCACAATTTGTTCATCTGGCCACAGCTCTGTTCCTGAGTCTTAAATGTGGCTACTGCATTATTCATCCATATAAAATACTCGATAAAGTTTTTTGTCATCTCCAGCATCTTTACGAGATAGCTTAACTGACTCCACATTTTTTAATTTGAAAGGAGTCACTAAACTTGGCTTTGAAGGGATTTCTTACCACTGGTGGCAATACTAATACGTCATCCCCACGGGAAACCTTCAAAGTTTCAGAGTTTTTACCTGCCACCTGCTTCACTCTATGCTGTGCTCTTCAGATACTATTTAGCAAACTCACATCACCATCTACTTTCTCCTTCACCGTACACACAGAATCCAAGTGTGAGATTTCTGACTTCGGTCCTGTCAATTTATATTTAATTAATTTCAAAGGACCTCTCACTTCACAAATGAATATTAACTCAGAGGAAGTAAACTGAGTAAATTTATTTGGGGTATCTCTAATGGAAAACAATAAAATTGGACACCTTTATTCCAATCATTCGGGTAGTCATAACAGTACGCTATTAACATGGTCCTCAGTGTCTGATGCTAACTTTCCAAGGCTCCCTGGGATTCAGGATCCGACGCACATGATTTAAACTGCTGCATGCTGAACCTATCCATGACTTCCTTAAAAAGCTGAGCAGTAAAATGAGATCCTTGGTCTGACTGAATCTTACTGCCTAACCCACAGCGAGTAAAGAAAGCTACTCACCCCTCCACCTCCTTTTTTATCTTAACATTCTGTAATGGAATTGCCTCTGGAAATCTGGTAGACATATTCACTATTGTCAGCAAATATAGTTTTCCATTTCTATTTTAGGAAGGGGAGCTACACAATTAAACATAACCCACGTATAATGTTCTTCGACTGCAGTAATTGGCGAGAAAGGTGCTGGTTTTATTACTGCCTGTTACTTACATACCATTTGCTTTTATATCATGTACAAAAAAACCCACGTCCTTGTGCATTCCAGGCCACTAGAAATGCTTCTGTACCTTAGCTTGAGTCTTCTGTACACCGAGGTGTCCGCTTGTTTATGTGCTAGCCATAACACTGTATGCTACAAGTAACACAATGTGGTGCACTTCGGCCCATTTCCCTTCTGCGCTGACCTATTGGGTTCTCCATTTTAATTTTAGGATTCTATCCTTAAGTTAGTAACATTCGACAATATATTCTGATTCCTTTTCTCTGTGTGTGCATGTGTATGTGTGTGTCTATATGTGTTGTAAGTCCATTAGCCTTTGAGGACTAAACACCTCTGCCTGATCGTCTGCCTGTTCAGGTGTTTTCTGCACCGTTACATCAAACAGGGAGTCAGTTCACGAAGCATCCACTCATTTGTCTTTTTCTTTCGTTTTTCCTTGCTGCTGTAACTTATGACGGTGAAACTTGGGGCGGCACTGTGGCACAGTGGCACAGTGGTTAGCACTGCTGCTTCACAGCGCCAGAGACCCAGGTTCCGTTCCTGCCTCAGGCGACTGACTGACTGACTGACTGACTGTGTGGAATTTGCACGTTCTCCCCGTGTCTACGTGGGTTTCCTCCGAGTGATTCGGTTTCCTCCCACAGTCCAAAGATGTGCAGATCAGGTAAATTGTCCACGATAAATTGCCCGTAGTGTTAGGCAAGGGGTAAATGTAGGAGTATGGGTCGGTTGCGCTTCGGCGGGGCGGCGTGGACTTGTTGGGCCGAAGGGCCTGTTTCCACACTGTAAGTAATCTCATCTAATGATAGTGGGATCTTGTTACTACACACTCTGGAAAAATTCCTCGCTATTTTTCTTTTAACATCTCAATTCCCTAGTCTTCTGTTGACTTCTCCACCACAAGGGGTGCCTATCCCACCTCGCCTCCTGCGAAATCGTTCCCAAGACCAAACTATATTCCTGGAAATGACACTCTGTTATTCACTGTCACTGTTACTGCCCCAACCTTGATTTCGCACTGCATCCTGATGTTACACAAGGGAATGCTTAATTTCTGTCCCCATTCTACAAATTAACACTCTCTTGATTAACATGCCAGAAAGAGTGAAAATACTTTCATCTCTTACTATTAGAGGGTGAGAGAAAGTGAGGGCTGCAGATGCTGGAGATGAGAGTTGAAAAGTGTGGGGCGAGGAAAGCATAGCCAACCAGGCAGCATCCGAGGGGCAGGGGCGTTGACTTTTCAGGCATAAATACTTCATTAGGAAAGTGGGGGGCAAGGGAGGGGGAAGGAGGTTGAGAAATAAATGGGAGTGTGGGGATGGAGCTGGGTGGAAGGGAGCTTGGAAGGCGATTGGTCCATGCAGGTGAGCTGTAATGGTGATAGGTCGGAGAGGAGGGTGATAGGACACCTATTGGTGGTCGGACAGCTGGAACCCTCAAACTGTACAGCATCAACGTTGACTTCACCAAATTCCAAATCTCCCCTCCACCAACCTCTCCCAGATCCAACCTTTCAATCTCGCACTGCCCTCTTGGACTGCCCTAACTGGCCATCTTCCTTCCCATCTATTGACTCCACGCTCCTTTCCGACATATCACTATCACTCCCACGTATATCTTCTTATTGCCTTCCCAGTGACCCTTCCACCAGCCCAACTACTACCCTCGTATTTATCTTTCAGCCCCCTTGTCCCCCCACCACATTCCTGACGGTGGGTTTCTGCCTGATATTCGATTGTCCTGCTGTCTGGATGCTGCCTGATCTGTTGTGCTTTTCCGGAGCCTCACTTCTCATCTATTAGAGACTGAGCAGAGCAGATCCCATATCTCACAAAATTATAACATTTTGTCCTTCTCCCCCTGTTCTTTCTGAGTAAACTTTATCCACAGAGGCGAATTCTTTCAGACATCAGGTACCGACTCCATACCCAGCCCTTGCCTCGTCTGTGCACTCTCCTGCAGCTCCTCGGCTCTACTTGGGGTCTCCTTTACCAATTTCACTAATGCCACTGGGCTTAGCCTCTTCTACCACATCTTTCCCCAAAGTGCCTACATTCAACGCCCATCACAGTGTGTCCCAGCTTACTGCAGTGAAACCACCTTTTCCCAGTGCCCTTCATAAACCATCGGCACTGTCATTGTATGTGTTCCACTCCCTTATAGTGAGAACACCTGAGGCCTTTCACTACCTTTCAACCCCCTTGGGCTTCTTTCTTCACCTGTGGGAAAGTATTGTGCGCTACTGTTTGCTTTGTAATGTGTGATCGTCCCTTCTCCCAATTTCTATCCCTCAAACGTGAAAATCCTGCCAGAAGCTAAATATCATCTCATGCCCCAGTGCATATTTACCTGCCATTTCTGCTCCACTTCTCACTTCTTGAACTTCCGGTACATTCACATGAATTCTTACTATCTCTGGAAGTGAGTCTTTTAACTTCTCCAGCAAATTTATCTCCCTCAAGCCTCACAGGTCTTATCCATTTTTAAGGCCAGCACCCAACTGTCAAAATGACTGTGGCTAATTCTTTCAAACTCAATATAAGTCTGACATGGTTCCGTCTCTATTTTTCTGAACTTCTCTCTTTATGCTTCTAGTACCAATTCATAACCATCCAAAATAGCCAATTTGACATCTTGATAATCTCTTGACACCACATATGACAGCGCTGCACATACCTCACCAGCTGTGCCCACCAGCTTAGTCTGAACTAGCATTACCCACAAGTTCATTGGACACGTCATCTGCCTTGCCATGTTTTCAAATGAAATAAAAAAGGTTTTGACATTTTTTTCACCGAAATATGACAAGTTATTAGCATAGTATTATACATCCCTACGTTCTCCCTTTATCTCCATCCTGTTAATTTAACTTACTTGTCTAATTCCCAACTTCTGAATTTCAAATCCTCTCGTTCTTTCTTTTTCCTCTCTTTCTCTTTCTTTTCTCTCTGTTTCCTTTCCTTTATTTATCTTCTTTCTCCAGTTGCCACATTTGCAATTTAAGGTTTTACTAACTCTACTGCAGATACATCAAAGTGCTTGACCAACTCCATTAAAATTTCAGCTTCCCTTTTCTCCCTGGTTAAACCCAATTCCAACCTATTTGCTAATTCTAAAAAATGTCCTCCTTCTGTCCTTCTAACTTCTTTGGAAAATTTGGGAACCTCTTTAGACATGTGAACAGCCATTTCCCTCACTTTTCATTTAACCAACCACAAGTAACAAAATTAAACGAATTTTCCCACTGGTTTTATTTGAAGATCAAAATCACTAATCGCAATGAATTGGAATTTGCTGGGACCTTTTGTACCCTAAATCTGTTCAAGTTTTTCCAAATCCCATACGGCAAGGCCCCAAACTGTTATGACATCAATGTCGAACCACTCTGTTAATTAAAACCACACACCCAGAAGAACTCACTCACATCATAGTCTGTTAAAACGTGAGCGACAGAGAACTCCTAAATTCCACTAATAAACAAAAAATAACAATTTATATGTGTGCAAGTTAGCTCACTGAGATTGAAGGTTTGTTTTCAGAAGTTTCGTCACCATGACTAGGTGACATCATCAGTGAGAGACTCCGCTGAAGCTCTGGTGGTATGTCCTGCCTCCATATTTATAGGTCTTGGTTTCTTAAGATGGGTGATGTCATTTCCGGTGATTTTAACAATACAATGTAGACAGGATCTAAATTGATGCTTTTATTGATGGACTTCTGGTTAGAATGCCATTCCTCCAAGAAGGTACTTGCGTGTCTTAGTATGTGTGTGTGCTTTGTCCCAGTCAATGTAGTGCCTTTCTTTGTCTGTATGTATGGAACATAGTGATAGTGCGTCATGTCTTTTGGTGGCCAGTTGGTGTTCATGTATCCACGTAACACAACAACAGGACAGTTTCAATGCTGGAAAATTGATTTTATATACCCTGTTTAATTAATGTGCGTGTGCAGATAAGTAGCATTTTTCATATGTGCACAACACATTGTAAATGAACAACAGAGACACAGTTAACGTAAAAAGAAACATATGATGTATAAAATTGATAAAACATTAAACATGATTTGATCCTCTCAACGTTCCCTCCTTTTCTGGCATTCCTAACTCTAATCTCTCATTCTTACCAGGATGTGTGCTCCACATTCTTGATTCTAGTGTCCCAATTTATTTCAGTTAATCCCCTTTTTACCGGGACTTCAATATATTGGCCTGTTGGGTTCTTTCCAAAGTTAGTGTCTGTCATATTATTGGAGATAAATATTCTGGCATCAGGCTCAGCATTTGAACGTATTACTTTGTTGCACGCGCACAAAGGACCACAGCACACAGGCATTGCCAAAACATTGGGGAATGTTCATCTACTTCTTTCGATAATGTAGTTTTCTCATTTTCCACATCTCCATATCTATATCCTCTCTCTCGTTCTCCATTTGTATCAAGTTAAGAAATCCACCAATTATTCTTCGTGTCCTATCTCTCAAAACTCCTTCTTTCAGTTTATATCTGATACTCTCTTCAAGATGCAATGTGGTTATAATTAAGCAATGTAACTACAAAGACATGCGGGAGGAGATGGCCAGAGTTAATTGGAAGGGGAGCTGAGCAGGAAAGACCATGGAGCAGCAATGGGATGAGGTTCTGGGGATAATTCGGAAGATAATACCAGAAATGCAACCCGAAGAAGATGAAACATACTCATGGGAGAACAAGGCAGCCATGAGTGATAAGGCATCAAACCAAAAGAGAAAACATGCAATGTGGTGAAGATGATTGGGAATCCAGAGAATTCATTGGCTCTGAAACTACATAAGGCTGGCATTACTGACACTACAGAGCTCTTAATCATAGTCAGGGAAAGGAACAGAGGAAACACATTCACTTTAAACACAGAAGATGGTATTTCTCAAGGAAAAAGATTCAGGTGAATTAAGATCAGTTAAATGCTTTTGCGGAATGGGTCAGATTGGAAGCAAGACCCGGGGAGACAGACCCTCAGCAGAATTAGAGTTTGAAAATGGAAGTATTTCCACATCAGAAACTAGGTTAGGCCACTGAGTGCAGGGCTGATGGGTGAATGGGTCTCAGTGAGAATTGGGGAACAGACAGCAGAATTGCATTGCAGATATTGCAGCTCGAAACTGCGTATTCATGTAGTGCTGTAGACCACAGCAGCAGGAGAAGCAGACCTGCATTCAACCACAACCTGTAACTTTTTCCCAGGGTAATACCTCAGTGTGCCATTACCATCAACACCATAGTAATGGAAAATAAGGCTGAGTGACGAGTGTGGGTGAACATGTCAGAGTCAGAATCACATGAACTTTAACCTGATGCTAACTCATTAAAGCTACCAGACTTGGCCAACAGATCTGAACGAAGCACTGCAGTTCTGCCACAGTTAGTTATAAATGGTGATGGACGATTAAACAAATGACTGGAGGAGTGGGATCCACACACATCGCCATACTAAATAATGGAACAGACCTGTACATCAGTGTAAAAGAGAAGGATGTTTTATCTTTTATCTGGCACCATCTTCTGCCAGAAGTGTTGAGTCGATGATTCACCTCACCCATATCATGATGCCCACAAAATCACAGATGCCAGTCTTCAACCAATTTGATTCGCTGCATGTGCCATGGAGAACAGCTGAACACAGTAGATACGACAAAGGCAATGGACCCTGACCCCATTCCTGCAATAGAACTGAAGACTTGTGCTGCACAACAAACCGTGTCCCTGTTTCATTCCAGCTCCAACTCTGATATCTCCCTGGCAATGCCGAAAATTACTAAGGTTAGTTACGTCCCCAAAGACGGGAATAATTACAATCTGACCAATTACCACCCCCTCAGTCCCACACGACAGTCACATTGGTGTGAGTTCTTTTTGACAGAGCAGTCAAGCAGCACAGAAATAACCTGCTCAGTGTGGTTTCCGATAGGTCCCCATGTGGAGATGATGCTGTTGTGGTAATGTCACCGGATTACTAATCCAGACCAGGCTAATGATCTGGCAGCGGGTGGAAGTTAAAGACAATTAATAAAATATCGAGATCTAAAATCTGGGATCAGTAACAGTGACCTTGAAGCCAATATGGATTATAAACAGAATTTCTTTCTCCAATGTACTTTTAGGAAGTGAATCTCCCATGATTTCCTGGGCTGGCCTAAAACTGACTCCAAAGACCCTGACATGTGATAAACATTTCAATGGTCTCTGAAACGGCCAATCAAGGTACTCATTTGTATCAAACTACTCCGAGGTCTGAAAGGATGAAACCGGACAGAACACCTGGCCTCAGCATCAGTGTCGGAAAAGGGAATGGGAACACAGTCCTGTCGACCCTGCAGAAACCTCCTTCCTAATATCTGAGAGCTTTTGACAACATTGACAGAGCTTTCCCACAGACTGCACAGAAACAGTGGGAAAGGAGTAGGTCATACAACACAGTGAGCCTTCCCATTCTAGTTCATGGAAAAAACTCTCCTCAATGCACTTACCCCACACGATATACATATCTGTTAATGTGAGTAACCTTGGGAAGCTGTAAAATAGGTGGTGCAGTAGTACGTTTGGTCCATCGAGTTTGCTAACCAATTCAATATAATGATGGTTGGCCCTTCATTTCCACACCGTACTCCTGCTCTCCCACCATCCCTTTACTGTCTCGAAATCCTTATTTATAATCAGTGTCTCGGTTTCCAGGTGTGAGCGAATTCCCAGGTTCACCAGTCTGTGAGTGCAGACATTTATTCTCATCTCAATGCAGAGTGACCTGCCTGTACCTAATACTGTGGCCCCTGTTTTTAGACGTCCCAACCAGGGAAATTATCATCCCTGCTTCCAATCTGTCTCACCCTGTCAGATTTTTGTATATTTCACTGACATCCCCATTCATTTTCCTAAACCCCTTGGAATACAGGCCCAGTCTCCCCAATCTCTGCTCCCACAACAAGCCTGTCATCCCAGAGATCAGTCTGGTCATCCTTCACTGCTCTCCATCAATGTCAGGGTTGTCCTTTATTAGGTACGGAGATCAAAACTGCACATAATGCTGCACAATGTTTGAGATGATGTCTCACCAATACCGTATGCAGCTGCAGTAAGACACCTTTTCTCCTGGACTCAAATCCTCCTGAAATGAAGGTCATCACACCATTTATTTTCTTAACTGCTTTTTGTCCTGCAATATTGGTGTTTTCTTTACATCCTCCTCACCCACTCACAATCCCACATCCGTTAGTGCTGTCAGCAGGCTGGGATATAGTGTATCTGATTCCAGCGACCAAATGTTTAAAGGGCATTGTCAACAGCTGGTCCCCAAGCACCGATCCCTGCGACACGTCAGCAACCTTCCTCTCTTAATTTCTATTTATTTATTTCATGAATCTGGGTGTCACTGGCTGGGCCAGCATTTATTGCCCGTCCCTAGTTGCCCTTGAGAAGGTGGTGGTGAGCTGCATTTTTGAACCGCTGCAGTCCACCTGCTTGGTTGACCTCCAATGCCATTAGGGAGGGAATCCCAGGATTCTGACCCAGTGACTGTGAAGGAGCGGTGATATATTTCCAAGTCAGGATGGTGAATGGCTTGGAGGGGAACCTAAAGATGATGGTATTCCCATACATCCGCAGCCCTTGTCCTTCTAGATAGACATGGTCGTGAGTTGGGAAGATGGTCTCTGAGGATCTTCGTTGAATCATTTCATTGCAGCATGGAGATAGGAAACCACTGCTGCTGCTGCTGAGCGTTGATGATGAAGCATTGTGGATGAAGGGACAGTCAAACTGGCTGCTTTGTTCTGGATGGTATAAAGATTCGTGAGTGTTGTTGGGGCTGCACTCTTCCAGGCAAATTGGGAGTCTTCGACCACACTTCTGGCTTATGCGTTGTAGATGATGGACAGACATTTGGAAGTCAGGATGTGAGTTACTCGCCGCAGTATTCCGAGCTTCTGACCTGCTCTTATAGTTACTGTGTTTATGTGGTGAGACCAGTGAGTTTCTGAGCAATGATTACCCACCAGGAATTTGATCCTGGGAGATTCAGTGATAGTAACACCATTGAATGGCAAGGGGCAGGTTAGATTGTATTTTATTGGTGATGGTCACGGTCTGGCATTTGTGGCCTGAATAATACTTGCCACTTGTTAGCCTGGATACTGTTCAGATCTTGTCGCATTTGAACATGGACTGTTTCAGTATCTGAGGAGCCACAAATGTTGTAGAACATTGTACAATCATTGGTGAACATCCCCATTGCTGACCTTAAAATGGAGGGAAGGTCATTGATGAAGCAGCCCTGAAGAAGTTTTCAGCCAATTCTCGAGGGACTCCTACAGACTTGGAACTGAGTTGACTGACCTTCATCAACCATGACCATCCTCCTACGTGTCAGGTATGATTCTAACCAGCAGGGAGTTTGCCCCTGATACCCAATGATTGTAGTTTTGCTAATGCCCCTTAATGCCACACTTGGTCGAAGGCAGCCTCGTTTTAAAGGGCTGTCGCTCTCACCTCACCTCTGCAATTCAGCTCTTTTGTCCATGTTTGAACCACAGTAATGAGATCAGGAGCTGAGTGGCCCTGGTGGAGCCCTAACTAGGCGTCATTGACCAGGGTATTGCTGAGCACCTGCTGCTTAAAAGCACTGAGACTTTCCACCACTTTACTGATGATCGAGAGTAAACTGACAGAGTGGGAATACCATCATCTTTAGGTTCCCCTCCAAGCCATTCACCATCCTGACTTGGAAATACATTTGCTTTTTATAAACAGGAGATACTTAGGGTAATTTTCCACATAATCGGGGATAGCCATGTTGTAACTGTATTGAAACAATTTGGCTTGGGGAGTGATAAGTTATGGAGCACAAGTTTTCAGTACTATTGCTAGAATGTTGTCAGAGCATGGACTCTTTGGAGTATCCAGTATCTCCAATCGTTTCTGGATATCGCGTGGACTGAATCGAATTGGTTGATGACTGGTAACTGAATTGCTGAGGACCACTGGAGGGGGCTGAGATGGATCATCCACTCAGCATTTCTGACTGAAGATTGTTGCGAATGAATCAGCCTGATCTTATACACTGAAGGGCTGGGCTCTTCCATCATGGAGGAAGGGGTTATTTATGGAATCTCTTCCTCCAGTGAATTGTTTAATTGTCCCCAACGTTTCTCGACTAGATGTGGGAGGACTGCAGAACTTAGATCTGATCCTTTGCTTGTGGGATCACTTAGTTCTGTCTATCACTTACTGCTTCTGCTGTTTGGCGCACAACTAGTCCTGTTTGGTGGCTTCAACAGGCTGACACCTCATTTGCAGTTTTGCCTGGTGTTACTCCACCCTCCTGCACACTCCATTGAACCAATGATGATCCTCTGGATTGATGGTAATTGTTGTGAGGGGGATATGCCAGGCCATGAGCTTGTGTGGGTGTACAAGTCTGCTCCTATAGATGAACCACAGCACCTTAAGGACACACAGACTTGAGCTGCTAGATCTGTTCGAAGTCTGTCCTATTTAGCACCGTGATAGTACCACCCAAATTGGTGGAGGATATTCTCAATGTGAAGGTGTGACTTTGTCTCCACAATGACTATGTAGTGGCCACTCTTACCGATACTGTCATGAACAGATACTTCTGCAACTGGCAGATTAGTAAGTCTGTGGTCAATATGTATTTTCCTCTTGTTGGTTCCTTCACCATCTGCCGCAGTACCAGTCTAGCAGTTATATCCTTTAGGACCGGGTCAGCTCGATCAGTATTGCTATAGCTGAGATACTCTTGAAGGTGGACATTGAAATCCTCTACCCAGAGTAAATCTTGCGTCCGTGCTACCCTCAGTGCTTCCTCCAAGTGTTGATCAGCATGGAGGATTTTCCATATTCGGTATCTATACCCTCGAGTTCGACACTTTGCACAAGAATGGAAACATCAACCTTCTTCAACCTCTTCTGTGTCTTGTATGTTTGAGCAGTATCACTCCTCATTCATTTAAACCCCAATGAATAATCGCCTCACCATTTTAGAGATTCTCAATAACACAACCCTTCCTTCTCAGGAAACTGCCAAATGTACCATCTAAGTTACTTGCTGCATCATCATGCTGACTTTATGTTTCATACACAGGAAGACTCCAATGCCTTTACTGTTCCTTTTCTCGAAGTCCTCTCCATTAAATAACAGCCTGCCTTTTGATTCTCAGTGTCATCCATAAACTTGGATGTATATTGCACTCAGTTCCCTCCTTCAGGCTGTCAGCATAAATTGCAAATAACTGATGCCATCCGACTGATATTTGTGGTACTCCAGCAGATAAATCTTGACCATAAAGATCCATTAATCCTGACTCTCCGATTTCTGTGTTAAACAATCATCATCCCACGTTAATACTGTATCCAACATCCTTCGCTTCTGTTCTGTGCAAGAACTTTTAATGTGTAATACCTTGTGGAAAATCTCTGGAAAGCCTGGTATCCACCAGATCCCCTTTATCAAGTCCGTTTGTAACATTTTCAGACATCTCCAGAAATACTTTGTATGATTTGACATGGCAAAATATCATTTCCCTTTCATAGACCCACATTGACTCTGCGTGAAGCTTTTCTAAATGTCCATGCTGAGCAAGATTTCCAAATTAAGCTCGTCCCATTTGATTTCATTTGGCCCAAAGGCCTCTAAATGTTTCCTATTCATGTGTTTGTACAAATGAGTTTTAAATGTTGTAGCTCTCCTTGCATCTCCCACTCTTCCTCTGGAAGCCCATTCCATACCCACGCCACCCTCTGTGTAAGAACGCTGACCCTTCATCCCTTTTAAATCTACCCTCTTTCATCTTAAACCTATTCCCTCTCTGTTTGGATTCCCCTATCCTGTGGAAAAGACCGTGGCTATTCACCCTATCCATACCTCTCAAGATTTTATAAGTTTCTATAATGTCACTCCTCAGCATCCTACACTCCATCTAATACTAACTTCAAGAACAAGTGTTTAAAGATAAGCACTGCAAAATTGAAACAATTTTAAAAATGACAGGTAACCAACACTCAGTCCAAACGTCATACTGTGATTTGTTTTTCTCCATGTTACAATACTAAGGCAGCATGAAACGCTTACTAGTGTCAATAAGAAGTCAAGCACCTGAATTCCTTTATCTAAAGGGTGTGATGATTACGGCAGTGAAAATGTATCTGTGGCCAGATTTATATCATAAATCTTGTGCTACTGAGACTTTATAAAGCTCTGGTTAGGCCCCATTTAGAGTACTGTGCCCAGTTTTGGGCCCCCCACCTCAGGAGGGACATACTGGCAGTCCAGCGGAGCGAGTCCAGCGGAGATTCACACGGATTATCCCTGGAATGGTAGGTCTAACATATGAGGAATGGCTGAGGATCCTGGGATTATATTCATTAGAGTTTAGAAGGTTACTGGGAGATCTAATATAAACTTACAAGGTAATACATGGCTTGGAAAGGGTGAACGCTAGGAAATTGTTTCCGTTAGGTGAGGAGACTAGGACCCTTGGGCACAAACTTAGAATTAGAGGGGGTCAATTCATAACAGAAATGCAGAAACATTTCTTCAGCCAGAGAGTGGTGGGCCTGTGGAATTCATTGCCACAGAGTGCAGTGGAGGCCGGGAGGCTAAATATCTTCAAGGCAGGGATTGATAAATGCTTGATGTCACAAGGAATTAAGGGCTACGGGGAGAATGCGGGTAAGTGGAGTTGAAATGCCCATCAGCCATGATTAAATGGCGGATTGGACTCGATGGGGCGAATGGCCTTACTTCCACTCCTATGTCTTATGGTCTTTATGGTCTTATACCATATGGTCAAGATTCTCCCTCCTGGCGTCCGTATGACTTTGTATGGTTGTGTCTTCTTTATCTTGCATTCAATAGAGACAACCCCTTTCCTCCATTCACACCTTAAATTCGACCCGTTTTACAGAATCTTCTCATTCACCACTGCTAAAAAGCCGTTTTTCTTTTGCCACACCCTCTTTTCCCTGCCACCCATCCTCCACTTCTGGCAAGGGATTAAAAGAGCATTTTGCAATTGTATTCAGTTTCGATGAATTGTCACACTGGACTGGAACCGCTAACTCTGTTTCTCTGTCTCTGCAGATGTTGACAGAACTGCTGAGTTTCTCCAGAAATGAATAGGCACAGAAAAAATCTTCAATTAAACAAATAACTATGGATACTGGAAATAAAAATGCAAAAACCTTTGTGGAAGGTTCACTGGACCTGAAAATTTAACTCTGAATTCACTCCAGAAAATTCTGCAACACATTTAGCAATTTCTTCAGCAATTTCTATTTGTTGAACAATTTCCAACGACATATTGTCAAAGATGACCAAACATCCTGTCGAACATGGAGTGCCATACACTGGGAACTGAACAGTAACGCATGGTGACAAGTTCCTTGACTCTGAAACTGCATAAGGCTGACATCACTGACACTGCAGAGCTCTGATTCATGGTCAGGGAGAAAAACAGAAGGAAACATATTCACTTCAAATACAGAAGATGGCATTACTGCAAGGAAAAGATTGAGATTAGTACCTTAAATGGATATAGTTTATGTAACAAATTGGAAGCGTGACACCAAGTAAAGACTTTCAGCAGAATGAGAACATGAAAGTGGAAGTATTTCCGCATCAGAAACCAGAGTAGGTCACTGAGTACAGGGCTGATGGGTGAATGGGTCTCGGTATGAACTGGGGCCAGTCAGTAGTATTGAATTGTAGATATTGCAGCTAAAACTGGGTTATCATCTGATGCTGTAGATTTCAATGACAATCTGTAACTTTTCCCCCAGTATAGTCCATCCATCTACCATTACCATCAAGCCGATCCATGGGTCAGTGACAAGTGTGGGTGAACATGGTCGGGTCGGAATCACGTGCACCTAAACCTGATTACAATCCATTAAAGCTACCGCACTTGACTGGTTACACTACAAACAGCAGGACTAACATCTGATACAGAAAGAGATGATCCCAAGACTAACAAATCAGATCTGAGCTCTGTCGTCCTCTCAATTCCATACATAAAAGTCAATGGACCATTAAACTACTTACTGGAAGAGAGGACTCCACAAATATCCTCACCCTAAATAATGGAACAGCCCTGTACGACAGTGTAAAAGATGCAGGATCTGAACCATCCTTAGCCAGAAGTGTTGAGTCGATTATCCACCTCACCCTCACCATGATGCCCACAGAATCACAGATGGCAGTCTTCAACCAATTCAATTCACTGCATGTGACATGAAAAAAAAACAGCTGGACACTGTAGATATGACTAATGCAGTGGGCCCTGACACCACGTGCTACACAACAAGCCTTGCCCCTGGGGAAGCTGTTTCATCCCAGCTCCAACTCTGACATCTCCCTGTCCATGTGGAAAGTTGCTCAACTATATCCCATCCGCTAAGAGGAGGATTACTGCAAGCTGACTCTTTACTAGTCCTTCAGTCCCATCACGACAGTTAAATTGGTGGGAGCTCAAATTTGACAGAGCTGTCAAGCAGCACAGAAATAATCTGCTCAGTGTGGTTTCCGATAGGTCCACATGTGGAGATGGTGGCGTTGTGGAAATGCCACTGGATTACTAACCCAGACCAGGCTAATGCTCTGGCAGCTGGTGCAAATTAAAAACAATTAATAAGAAATTAATAAGATCTAAAATCTGGTGTCGGTAATAGTGATCTTGTGTTCAATATCAGTTGTAAACTTCGATTTCTTTCCCCAATGTATTTCAGGAAGTGAATCGCCCGTGCTTTCCTGGTCTGGCCTAAAAGTGACTCCAGACACACAGACATGTGATAAACTCTTCAATAAGCTGTGAATGGGCCAAGCAAGACACTCAATTATATCAAACTGCACTGAAATCTTTAATGATAAACCCGTACCGAACACCAGGCCCCAGCCTCATTAGTAGAAAAGGGAATGGGAAACACAATTCTGTCGACTCTGCAGAGACCTATTTCCTAACAGTCGAGAGCTTGTGACAATATTTGCAGAGCTTTCCCACACACTGCACAGAAACATTGTGACAGGAGCAGGTCATACAACACATTGAGCTTTCCCTGTGTAGTTAATGGCCAAACATCTCCTCAGTGCAGTTTTCCCCATACAATAGTCATATCCCTTAATATGTTTAAACATTGTGAAATATCAAATGAGAACTGCTGTATGCCTTCAGCCTATCAGTTTTGCTCCTCCATTCAATATACAGGCAGGTCTCCGATAACACGTGCTGATTAAATACAATTTGGCTGCAATGTGATTCGTGAATCTTTTTTCTATAAAGTGAATTCCCGTTCACTGTGGCGCGATTCCTTGCCGGGAACCAGCTGAACAGCAAAACCCTGCCTCAGGATCCTCTCTCTGCAAAATGTACAAACAATGTGGTCAGCTAAAACAGGAATGCAATGCGCTCAGGAAGCCTTGAAACTGAGGCTGAAACTGGAAAGTGTAGACTACATTTCGAAAGAACTTTATTTCAAACTGTGGAGAGAATCTTGAGGAGACCTGGAATTCCTCATCGGCATCACGTGGTTATTCAGCCCCCATGTGCTTTCTGGTGAAAGGTACAGTGCTCCAGTGAGTGACTGTAGTGTGAAAGTGTTACATTTATGGCACTGTTCCATTACAACATGTGATTTAAAGATTTATTTAGACTGAACTAGTGTGTGTGTGTTAGACTAAACTTAATCTTTGGTTTTTACTTATTTTTTTGGGATCGCCCCTTACCCTCTTTTTTTCCATATACACCATTATTAATATTGCATGATTTTCGACAACGCAGTGTTGCTCAGAAACACAGCTACCGTGTTATTGGAGAACAACCTGGACTGATAGCTGATCTTCTATCTTCACAACGTACTCCTGCTCTATCCCTATCCCTTTAATTTCCAGAAATCCTTATTTATATTCAGCGCCATGACTTCCACAGCCTGATCTGGGAGAGAGTACCCCTGGTTCGCCAGTCTCAGAGAGCAGACATTTATTCTAACCTCAATGCAAAGCGGCCTGTCTGTACCTGATATTGTGGCCCCTTCCTTTAGACATCCGAGCTTGGGGAATTACCAACCCTGCTTCCAATCTGTCTCGCCCAATCAGAGTGTTATATATTTCACTGAGATCTCCACTCATTTTCCTAAACCGCATGGAACACAAGTCTAGTCCCTCCAAACTCAGATCCCATAACAAGTCTGTCATCCCAGAGATCAGTCTGGTCATCCTTTACTGCTCTCTCTCAATGTCAGGTATGTCCTCTATTAGGAACAGAGACCAAAACTGCACACAATGCTGCACAATGTTCGAGATGGTGTCTCACCAAGGCCCTGAACAGCTGAAGTAAGATACTCTTACTCCTGTCCTCAAATCCCCCTGAATTGAAGTTGAATACAGCATTTATCTTCCTCCCTACTTGCTGCTCCTGAAATATTGCTCTCAGTGACTGGTGTACAGGGATATCCAGTTTCCTTTCAATGTTACAGCTCCCCACTTGCTGGGTCTATAAACACTGGTCAGCGTGCCAATGCCATCATCAATATTGACTCATGGATACAGAACTCACTGCCTGACATGGACTCTGAGGGCTGCACAGAAATAAATAAAAATGCAGCTTAAGTTCCTTTATAGTGCAACATTTTTCAACTACTCCCTTTTCAAATGATAGGCTGCCATTCTCTTGTTCCCACCAAAATACACAACATCTCATCTCTCCCATTGCTCTCCATCTGCCTCGTATATGCCCAGTCCTTTCACTTTTCTCAGTCACCTTGGAGCTTTTTTACATCCTCCTCACCCACTCACAAGCTGACATTGTTTAGTGTTGTCAGCGAACTTGGGAATATTGCATTTGAGACACTCAACCAAATATATGATGTGTATTGGCAATAGCTGGCGCCCAAGCCACGATCCTTCCTGTATGCTCCTAGCCTTCCATAATAAAAACGTTGTTTTACTCCTACTCACTGTTTCCTGCCAGCTCTGTCCTTCGAGAACCATGTCCATGTATTAGCCCCAGTCCCACAGGATTCAAATTTGCACAGTAGGCTTGGGGCTTTATCAAAAGTCTTTCTGAAATTCCAATCGTATTGCATTGATAGCTTCGACATAATTTTGCTAAAAGCCACTTTCTCAAATATGATTCCTATTTCATGAATCTCTGTTGAGTTTGTCTATGCCCATTAATTTCAGTCCGATACTTTCTCTAAACTGTTTAGTTGATAATTTAATTCTTTTCCCTTTTTCTCACCAGACTAAAGTTCCCTCATATTGCTAGGAAGTTTTCTTTTGTGTTTTGCTTTCTTCTGTGAAGGCATAACTGAAGTATTTGCTCCTTGGTTCTGCTATTTCCCTGTCCTCAATTATCTGGTATCAAACTGTAGGAAAGCTGCACATTTTTTCCCCTAATTTTGCCATTGACATATTTTCAGAAAATATTACAAGTTTTGCGGAAAAACTTTGTTAAGATATTCTTCAGAATCCTACCAATTCCTATTTTAAGGTACTCAGTGATTGGCCTTCCACAGCCATACAATCACTGAAGCAAAGACTCTGTACTATCAGAAATACAGCACGGTCTACATTAGTCCCACATTCCGACACAATACCCGTTGCCGTGAATCTTAAGGCATTTCAAGTGCACTACCATGTATTTACTAATGGTTTTGAGGTTACCATGACAACTCGCCTCTCAAGAAAAGCATTTCAGGCCCCAACACACTCTGGGTGAAAAGCAATCTTCAAATCCTCACTAAACCGCAAACCCTTCACTTTAAAAGTGTGGCTCTTTGACTAAAAGGAACAGCTGCTGTCCATCCACACTGTCCATGCTCCTCGTAATCCTATCCTTCAGAATCACGTCCCTCTCAGTCTCCTCTCCTCCAAACTAAACAACCCGAGCTCATCCAGCCTCTCTCCATAGCTGATGTGCTCCATCCCAGGGACTATCCTGGTGAATCTCCTTTGCACCCCCTCCAGTGCAGTCACATCCTTCCTGTATTGTGATTCCCAGAACTACACACAGTATTCCACCTTGGCGTCACCGAAGTTCTGCATAGCTCTTATAATCTGTGCCTCAATGAATCAAGGTTATGTTTACGGTCGCTTATGCTTTCCCAAACTGTGTATTAACATGTACATCACATTCAGGGATGTGTGGAGAAGCACCCTCTGACCTTCCTAGTGTGCTACCATTCATTGAGTCCTCCCCCGTCTGGTTCCTTCTTCCAAAGTGTATCACCTCATATTTATCAGGTTTACATTCCATCTGCCATTGATCTTCCCAGCTGACCATACCATCAATATCTTCCCGTATCTTAAGGCCTTCCTCCTCACTGCCAACCAACCGGGCAAATTGCGTATCGAACACAAACTTACTTATCACACTCCCCACCCCTCGTCCATATTCACAGCGACATCTTTTATGATTACCACAAAGATTAAAGTTGAAAATCACACAACATCAGGTTAGAGTCCAACAGGTTTGTTCGGAGGCAATAACTTTCGAAGCGCTCCTTCTTCATCAGGTGATTGTGCGCTTTGATGAAGAAGCAGAACTTTGAAAGGTAGTGCCGCCGAATAAACCTGGTGGACTATAATATGGTGTTATGCGACTTTTAGCATTGTCCACCCAGTCCAACACCAGCACCTCCGAATCACAAATAATAAGGGACACAGCACTGATCCCTGTAGTATACCATTGGACACTGGCCTCCAGTCACACAAGGAGTCAACCACCACCTTGTGTCTCCTACCACTAAACTTCATTTGGATGCAATTTGGCAAGTCACTAATGAGTCCTACCTGTTCCCCTGGTCATTCTGTTCCGCTGGACACATTTGTAGAATATCTGGGAATTCTGCCTAATCTTGCCCTGGCAGCAGGTTTCCATGAGGTAAAAACAATGGCTGCAGATGCTGGAAACCAGATTCTGGATTAGTGGTGCTGGAAGAGCACAGCAATTCAGGCAGCACCCAAGTAGCTTCTAAATCGACGTTTCGGGCAAAAGCCCTTCATCAGGAATAAAGGCAGTGAGCCTGAAGCGTGGAGAAATAAGCTAGAGGAGGGTGGGCTGGGGAGAAAGTAGCATAGAGTACAATGGGTGAGTGGGGGAGGGGATGAAGGTGATGAGGAGGTAAGGGTGGATTGGATAGGTGGTCTATCTTCTTTTCCACCTATCCACTCCACCCTCTCCTCAGTATATTCTTTCTCAGATTTGGTGACCAAAACGGAACTCAATATTACAGGTACAGTACTCACCAACACGCTGTTAAACTGCTTCAACATGTCTTTCCATCTATAATCTGACTCCCTTAAAGGAAGGCAATCCAAACTTTAACTTACCATTTGCATATATTCCTCCAAGTACCCTTCACATTAATTGCATTTACGAACTCATTGTGTGCGTTCTTATAGAAAGCCTTCTGATAATCTAAAATATGCCAATTGTAATGGTTCCCCATGACCTATGCTGTAAGAATCAACTTCAAACTATTCCAAAGCTTGTCAAGTATGATTTCCCTTTCAGAAATACATACTGATTCTCTCCAATGTTGCTGTTAATTTCTAAATAACGAATATCACATCCTATATGATAGTGTCCAACAGTTTCCCCACAAATGTCAAGTTAATTGGTCTGCAGTTCTCCACACTATCTCTTCTTCCCCTTGTAGATGCTTGGATCACTACCATTCATCACTAGTGCTTGGATCCAGACTATGCAGAATGCACTTCGTAATAAACACAGTCATCGACAGTGCAACAAATACTTCTATTAGTGGTTTATTTCTGAAGATTGTGGTATGAGGTACATCTGGTTTGTCAATGTTAGCAATGCTCAATCCAGCTGTATGTTAAGTAGAGCCTTGTTACTGATATAAATTGAGTTTATGTCTTTCGATCCACAAGTCCTATATGATGACGTCGTATTTCTGGGTGATTTTCTGGATCTTCCTCCATGAAGACAAATGCAAAGTAACTGGTTATTTACTTGGCCATTTCCCTGTTATCCATAATAAGCTCGTCTCTCCTGATTGCAGATTTCCACATTTGACTATGCTTTTCTCTTTTTTTTTTAAATATAGAACATAGATTTATGCAGTCTTTGAGTTCCTGTTTGTTTGCATGTTCGCTTTTTGATTTCCTTCCCCATTTCATGGCCTTCTTTTTCTGGATCATAAATTTCTGAGAATTCTCAGGATTCCACAATGTGTAGAATTCTTCTGAAGTCACTTCCTGTGATTAATATAATCTTTCATTTATTATGCTAATCGTTGTTAACTCACTTTCTCACTCGTGGGTGTTTTACCTGAAATAAATAGACGTATTTTTCAGACTTTGTCGTATTTTTCTAAATCTCCTGGTCCTGACCATATATATTCAGGAACACTGCAGGAGGACAGGAAAGAAATAGCAGGGGCCCTGGTTGGTACATTTGCATCATCGGTAGCCAATGGGTGAGGTCCTGGAGGACTGGAGGGTAGTGAATGCTGTGCCGTTATTCACGAAGGGCTACAAATAAAAACCGGGGAACTATCGACCAATAAACCTAAAATCTGTGGCAGCTAAGTTACTAGACTAGATTCTGAGGGAGAAGATTTGCATGCATTTGGAAAGAGAGGCCCTTGTGAATGGGGGATTATGGCTCACAAATTTGTTAGACTGCTTTGATGAAGTGACCAGTAACTTTGGCAAGGGCATGGTTGTATATATAGACCTCACTAAGGCCTTCAATAAGATTCCACATGGTACGCTGCTCTGGAAGGTTAGATCACATGGAATTGAGGGGGAGCTGGCAAATTAGGTCCAAAATTAGCTTGATGATAGGAAGAACAGGGTAATCGTGAAAGGATGCTGGTCGGACTGGAGGCCTGTGATGAGTGGAATGCCTTAGGGGGTCGGTACTGGGACCATATATTCATATATTACACATATCTATGATTTAGATGAGAATGTACAGGCATGATTCGTAAGTTTCAAGGTGACACTAAAATAGGTGGTATCGTGGACAGTGAGGAAGGTTATCAGAAATTTCAGAAATTACAGCAGTACCTTGATCAGGTGGGGAAGTGGGCCGAGAAATGTCAAATGGAATTTAAATCAGATAAGTGTAAGTTCTTGCATTTTAGAAAGTCAAATCAAGGCAGGAGTTTCATGGTGAATGGCAGGGCCTTAAGGAGTGCAGGGGAACAGAGTTACCTTGGAATTCAGGTGCACGGTTTTCTGTAAGTGGAGTCCCAGTAGACAAGGCACTGAAAAAGGCTTTTGACTCACTGGCCTTCATCAGTTAGAGCACTGAGTATCGAAATTAGGGAGTTATGTTGCAATTATGCAAGATGTTGGTGAGTCCATACTTGTAGCGTCATGTTCAGTTTTGTTCACTTTGCTCGAGGAAGGATGTTATTAAACTGGAAAAAGTGCAGAAAAAATTTACAAGGATGTTGCCAAGATTCAATGGTCTGAGTTATAGTGAGAGGTTGAACAAGCGAGGAGTTTTTACTTTAGAATGTATGAGGCTGAGGGGGATCTGATAGTAGTGTATAAGATCATGGGAGACATGGATAGAGTCAATGCACTCAGTCGTTTTTTCCACAGGATTGGGCAATCACGGACAGAGGGCATCAATTTCAGGTCAGAGGGGAAAGAGTAAAAGGGAACCTGAGGGGCAATTTCTTTTACACACAGGATGGTATGCATATGGGATGAGCTGACAGCAGAAGTGGTTGAGGCGGATATATTCACAAAATTTAAAATACATTTGGACAAATACAGAGGTAGGAAAGGATTAGAAGGATACAGGGAAATGGCGGGGAAATGGGGTTAGTGTGAATGGACATTTTGTTCAGAATGGACTAGTTTGGGCCGAATGGCCTGTCTCCGTGCTGTAAGAGTATATGGGTCTAACAACCATTGTTCTCCTACTGAATGTTTCATTGTATTTTCCCAATTCACTGGAGCGAACTTGACACTCTAACCTCTGGGCTTCCATGGTGTTTGACCAGAATGTTCAAACATTCCACATTGAATGCAGATGCCGTGTAAAATACAACATATTAATGTCACTATTCCTCCAAAGCTGCTTCAGAGCAAGGTTAGTAATTCGTGCTTCCGACCACACAATAGAAAATAGACAATAGACAATAGACAGTAGACAATAGGTGCAGGGGTAGGCCATCCTGCCCTTCGAGCCTGCCCCACCATTCAATATGATCATGGCTGATCATCCTCAATCAGTATCACACAACACCAAATCCGAAATAATCTGCTCTCTAGTTTGATTCACAACATACTCTCCAACCCACCTGATATACACTTATGTAATTTATTTTTCACAACATTAGCAGTCACTTAGTTAACTCAGTCTCGATGCAACTTGACACCATCCATTATTACTGCAGAACCCACGAGTATTCGTTACTCATTCACAGGATGGGGACTTCGCTGGATAACCAGCATTTCCTGGCCATGCCAGACGGCATTGAAGAGTCAACAGTGTTGCCTTGGATCTGGAGTGACATGCAGGCCAGACCAGATAAGAACAGCCGTTTCCTTCCCTAAAGGACATTAGTGAACCAGATGAGTTTTTCCAACAATCAGGAATGGATTCCTGATCATCATAAACCCTTGATTCCAGAAAATTATTGAATTCAAATTCCACAATCTGACATGGCAGGATTTGAAACCATGTCCCCAGAACATTACCTGGGTCTCTGGGTTAAGAGCCCAGCGATAATATCACAATGTCATAGCTTCCCTTTAAATATAGTTGCATATATAATTTCCAGAGCATATGTTGCAAAATATTTGCGTGACAGTTTTGGTTCAGATATATACACAAGTTTGTTTCTCCTTGCTATTTGTAAGACCGACCCAAACTCATTCTGTGGAATCTGAGGGACAGAGCCTGTGTCGTTCTTAGTGATAGACTTGGATAAGACATTCGGGGAGGCTCACCTCGATGCTGAGATGATCTGAAGAGATGTCCAGGAATACAGGACAAGCATGAATATCCAGTCCGCACTGTCAGGATAAGTGTCACTGTATATTCTCACTGCTCCCTCACACTCTCTGTATGTCTCTTATAGCACCTACCCTCGACCAAGTCTCACACTCTATCTCCAAATAAGGCTCAAGCACGACTACACTCACTGTTGAATTCGCACCTTCCCTCCCCGACTTTTTCTGTCCCTGATGTAATAGCCCCACACACTAATAGCACTATATGGATACAACACTATGGACAGACTCCCTCCGGCCACCTCACCATGTTACACCTCACCTAGTTCAGCACTAACAGCAGGGCCATCCACTCCCACCCTCACTCATTCCCTCCCTGTCTCCCATTCCAGGAGAAACAGTATGGAATAGGACAGAAAGGGCCACGCCGGGTGGTGGAGTGCCAGATATCCGTTCCCTCATCCCCCTACCCTGATATGTGGGAGGATCCTGGAAAGAGCTGGAGAGGACCAGGAGGCCTTGTGTGGAGATTCTGAAACATCCACGTCCCACCAACTAAATAAGGAGTAGTGTTCAATAAAGAGCAATTCTCAATTCAAACCTACTGTCAGTTCCAACCTCATCTCTCTCACTCGTAGAAGAACAGATACCCCATTGCACAGAGATGCAGGCATTGATATACACAGATGTATTGGTAAATACCCAATATACTAACATACACAATGGATACAATGAGATAAACATGCACACACGGAGAAGCACACAAAGACATAAACAGTCACACACAAATAGACACAAACACAGATAGAAACACACAGGCTGATACAAAGACAGACACACATAGTCACAGAAATAAAAAAGTAACAAGGAGATGGACACACACACATAAATACACATTGAGACACAGACACGAGTGCCATTAAGACACAAATAAATACGTTTTTGATTAATAAGGAGATCAAGGATTCTAGGGAGAAGGTAGGAGAATGATGTAGAGGAACATATGCGAAATGACTGAATGGTATATCAGACTCGATAGGCCAAATGGTCTAATTCTGCTCCTTTATTAAATGCTCGTGTGGTGTTATGCTATCAGGTATTCTCTTCCTGAGACAGCAGCAACATATTTGATTGGAAACAGTCAGTGGTAATATGGGAAAAGATTGGAGGGCAGAATAGTTAATGTCTATTCCTAGTTATTGTACCACTATATCCGAAAAGGGGCAGTGATTTGATATGAGGTTTACACAGTTTTAAAAAAAATGTGTCCCACAATGAAAGAAGGAGTCCCTTTCCCTTTACTGTTGTGCTATCTGTGGTGTCCTCATCCTCAGGGAGCAGTGAAGACTCGGTTAATTTAGGTATTTTAGTTTGAGCTTGACTGATCTTTGCCGGACAGGAGAGTCAATGTTTATTGGGAACAGACAGGAGACGGATGGGCAGACACACTCGGATCAGCCATGAGCATTCTGAATGGTGCCACCAAATGGCCAACTGCTGCCCCTTTCCAATGTGTTGTTCCCTCAATCCACCCTCCCGGCCGTTACAGAGATATACTGCTCTCCCTACCCCGTGCGTTGTTCCCTCAATCCACCCCTCGATGCGATTAAAGGGTAGACGACCATCCCATTCAACCAGACTGGATCGTTACAATGAGACAGAAAGAGACCATTCTGCCCCTCCAAAGAATTACACAGGAATATAGGATGAAGTATTTCAGCTCGTTGAGTACATTACACGCCCAGGATGAGGCCATTCAACCCGACTGAACTGCTGCACAGGAACAGGGATGCTGTCACGAACAGGAAATAGTAGAGATATATGATTTTTTAAACAAAAGACTAACCAGTTTTGACTCAGAGATCACTGTAGGGTCATCAATGATTAATAATCTATGTAAAATATCTGAATGAAGGGACTGAATGGATCAAAGCTGAACTACCTTGTACACCAAAATGATCATTCAATAGATCTTCAAATGGAGGTAGCGAATCTGCATTATGATGTAGACAGGGAAGGTTAGTGAGCGTATCCTCAGCAGAAATAATATAATGTGATTTGTCTATTGCAGTCGGGAACAATTAAAATGGAGAGAGATTGCAGATGTTTTTCATGTTCTTGGTACATGAATCATATGAATTCTGTCTGCAGATGCAGCAAGTGATTCGGAATGTAAGTGGAATGACGCTGTTTGTGGCAACGGGTATTGGGTTTAATTAGGAATATTTCACTGTATCTCTACAGGGCATTGCTGAGACCACATCAGATACACTGGATGCAGTTTTGATCCTCTAAACTAAAAATACAACCGGATACAATTCCTTTCAAAGATGTTCAAAGATGCTTCCCTTGACTCACTCTTGAAATGAAGGCCTTTTGTAATCGGGATTATCTGTTTAGATCTAAGATGAGAAATCTTATTAAACCACGATTTTCAGAGAAGTCTGTCAGCTGGATACATATTTTCTCCTGTTAAGAAGACTAAAGCTAGATAATAACTTTTTGAATGAGATGCATTGGTATTAACACAAATATTATGAAGATATCAACCCATTTTTAAAAATTACGCAGATGTATATAAACATCTCATCAAATCATAAAACGGGCACATTATTTTCATTTGCTAATGAAAGGCACTGTGCACAACAACAGCAATAATGCTGCATACGGGGCATACAGTCTAATATAATCCACTCCAGAGAATGTACATGGAGAGTGCACATGGTCCAGTTTGGTTTTCAGTTGACATTCTTGATTTTTTTTCCGCACAGAGACGGAGAAAAATATTCCTTGCTTCAGAAGCAGCAGCCAATTGGTCTATCTCTCTTACTTTATTCTGCCTGAAAACAAGATGTGAGAGCACAAAAATCCTGAGTCATCTTTACCACCGTGGAGGATTCCTGATGAGGATTCATAGGAATCTCTGTACAGCTCGAAACAAAGGGAATTCAGCCAAATTCAACTGCTCCGGGAAGAAATCCGCATTCCCAGACATTTGTGTGAGCAGAATAAGTTCAAAGTCAGAAAAACATTTTGGACACTCTATCATTTTACCATTTGTTCACAGTTCAAATTTCTGTGTCACAGATTTTTCTAGAAAATTACCCAGTCCGATACCTATATCATTGGACACAGCACTCAACATTTAAATTTGCTTTCACCAATAGAGGAGTGGGAAAAGACATGAGTGACCCTCCAACATTGGTCAGAACATGAACAAGAGATTCTCATAGGTTTGTGAAGGTGTGAATTCCCTTCCCCAGAAGATTGTGATGCCTGGATATTTCGATTTGTTCAAAATTGTCTATGTCAGACATTTGATAGACAAATGAATGTAGTAAAATGGTACACTGACAGAAAAGTGCTGCTGAGAACTTAATAAGATCATAGTGCATGGTAGAGCCTCACTCAGACATAACTCAAAAATGCTTTGCTCTCTCTGATTACAACGTTCAATAACAGAACATCCAGGAAAATTACAGCTGTTTACTTTGAAATTACAGAAAATGAAAACATAAGGAACAGGAATAGGTCATTCGGACGGTCAAGCCATTGTATGCGATCATGGCTGATCTACTTTTAGCATTAACTCCTCCTTAATGCCCAGTTCTTCACACTCCTCAGCTCTCTGACAGGTCAAAGATTCATGTGCCACCTCTTTAAATACTTTCCGTGATGTAGCTTCCCTAACTCTCTAGTCCAGATAATTCCTGACATTGATTACCCTCTGTGAGAGGAAAAAACTCTCTACCCATACACCGTCACCTATTAATATAAACAAGAGGTGAACACAGGGGCTCAAGAAAGAGTGAATGGCCTTGATATCAAGGCAGTAGTTGACTGAGGATGTCATCGGGACCACCTAGTTTTTTGAGCTTAATGAGAATCAGGTCTAACCTCCTCACTGGTTGGGGTCTTTCAGAGCACAAAGGAAGATGTTTGTGGTGGGTGGCCAACAATCCTCTCAGTCCCGGGACATCTCTTCAGGAGATCCTCAGATTAACTTCCTCAGCACAAACATCTTCAGCTCCTTCGTCAACGTCTATGTGCCCCCATTCCCGTCGCCCCTCATCTATCCCAAGATCAGAAATGGAGTGATCACTGAAGCTCACACAATATTCAGAACATTTTGTCCCCACTCAGCTCCTGAACCGGTCTGTGTCTATATTCAGCAATACCCAAACAACATTCACCTGTGTGCTGTTAAAGTGTCGGTAACATTCATGTAACAGAACGGCCAGGCACTGCACATTTCCACAATGAAAAGAGAAGCTCATTCAGCACCTCAAGCTGGTTACATCCGGATATGTGGAAACTATTCAGCCCATCGAAATGACTGATCAAGGGGTACAGCCCATTCAATCCTCCTGCCTGTTCGACAGGCAGAGGAGGCGTCTGGTCAGTACATTGAACTGTTAAACAGGAACGGGCAGAGTCCAGTAAGACCCCTAAATCTGTTCTATGGAACAAAAAGGAGACCATTCACCCCTCCAGACACGTACACAGGAATAGGAGGGTGTCATTGATGCTCCAACCTGGAAAACAAACGGAGCAGAGACTGCACTCATAGACTGCTCACAATGTTCCTCGTGGCTCCATTGCCTGTGGAACAAATGATTCTTTAACGTATTTTGCTGGCAGTGAGGAAGTAAGCCAAATGTTTTGTGCCAAGCCTCAAGGAGGCATCTTCCATCTCCAAGAAGACAGACCCATGTTCTCTGTGGGGCTCAGAAGCTGGTGGGAATGGTTATCTGTTTTAGAATGAAGGTATTGTGGCTCCTGTCGCGATGGTGGATAACGTGAAGTATGATCACACACCAAATGCACTGTATAAATGTTGGAAGAGTTTACTTAAAGACTGGTTCTCTCTCTCTCAATCGAAATGGGGAGTGGCGTGGAGTGAGAGGAACGTTCTCAGAGTCTATTAAGTCTTCCACCGTGTGGACCCACCAGTGCTTCAGGGTGGAGGAAATGCTGAAGGCCTTCCTGCACTTGGGACAGCTGAAAGGCCTCTCCCCCAAGCGTGGGAAGGCCTTCAGCAATTCCTCCCTGCTGAAGCACTGGTGGGTCCACACTGGGAAGAGGCCCTTCAGCTACCCGAGTGCTGGAAGGCCTTCAATAATTCCTCCAACCTGCTGGCCCACTGATGGGTCAATCATGTAAACCAAGTTTAAAAAAACATGGACTTTATCACCGTATTAGTTCTGTTTATTGAACACAAAATACGTGGACAAAATGATTTTCCGTCTGTACTAAACTATGGGAAGTACGAAGAAATAAGATACACTCGTGATATTGAGCTACATAAATTGAAATGTGCATTAGAAAACCACGGAAGTGGTGTGCAATCTTTTTCAATCATTATTTGGCCCACAGCTGAGATGCTGATTACCCCTCTGTCAGTGATCCACCTCATTGAGATTCTCTGGCGCATTATCTCAGTATTGAGGGTGTTCTCAGTTCCTGCTGCTGTTCACCCAGTCTATTTAAATTAAATCACCTTCTCACTGTAGAGAAATAAAAAAAATCACTTGGCCTTTTGGAGTCTGTTTAACTGTCAGCAACTCATCTCTGTGATATTATTGGCGATAAATGCTCTGGGACCACAGTCAGTATCCGCACAGTGCTCAAACGGTATGGCAATAGATAAAGGCCTTGCCGTCCGTGAGAATTTCTAAATAAAACTTCCATTTTCTGTCCGTTCCTTTCTATCTCCCCTCATGCTGTCTTCTGATCTATCCAACTCACCCTCGTTTAACATCCCTGTTTCCAAATTGTGCAGTTGTACAGCTTGATGTTTTGGCCATTTTGGAGAAATGGATAGAGCAGGGACAGGACTGATCCTTGTAGGGTCCGGGGTTTAGATGCTTCATTGAAAAAAAGGAAGGTACTAACAGTGGGGCTGGGGTGGTGGTTGGGGTGGGGGAGGTTAGCGTGGCATTCAAAATCAAAGACAGCATTACGTTGGTATAAAGGATGCTTGATAAGGACTCGTCTAATGAGGTAGTATGGTAAGAGGTTAGAAACAAAAACGGAGAGGTCACCCTGTTGAAAGTTCTCTATTGCCTTCTGAAATGTTCCAGAGATGTAGACGAAAGGATGACAAAGATGATACTGGATAGGAGCGAAAATAACAGAGCATTTGTTATGGAAGAATTTAACTTTCCAAATATTGATTCGAAATGGTACAGTAGAAATACTTTATATGGGTCAGTTTTTGTCCAATATGTGCAGAATGGTTTCCTGACACATTATGTAGATAGGCCAACAAGGGCCGAGGCCAAATTGGATTTGGTACTGAGTAATGAACCAGACCAGCTGTTAGATTTGGAGGTAGGTGAACACTTTGCTGATAGTGACTACAATTCAGTTATGTTTACCTTAGCGATGGAAAGGGACAGGTGTATACTGCAGGACAAGTGTTATAGCTGGGGAAAAGGCAATTATGATGCGATTAGGAAATGTTTTAGGATGCATAGGATGGGGAAGGAAACTGCAGAGGTTGGGTACAATTTAAGTGTGGACCTTTTTCAAACAACAGCTACTGTGTGTCCTTGATAATTTTATACCTGCCAGGAAAGGAGGAAGTGGTCGAGTGAGGCTGCTGTGGTTTACTGAAGCAGTTGAATCTCTTGTCAAGAGGAAGAAGGAGGCTTATGTAAAGATGAAACATGAAGGCTCAGTTCGGATGCTTGAGAGTTACAAGTTAGCCTGGAAGGACTTTTAAAAAAAGCTAAGAATAGCCAGGATAGAGCATGACAAGTCTTTGGCAAGTAGGATCGCGGAAAACCCTCAAGCTTTCTATCAGCATGTCACGAATAAAAGAATCACCAAATGAAGATTAATGGCAATCAAACACAGTAGTGTTAAGTTGTGTGTGGAGTCTGAGGAGATAGGACAGGCTGTAAATTAATATTTGAATCAGGATTCACAATGGAAAAAGAAAATGCTGTCAAGGCCAATACTGAGAAACAGGCTATTAGTCGAGATGGGATTGAAGTTCGTAACGTGGAGATGTTAGCAGTTCTGGAGAGTGTGAAAATAGATATGTCCCCTGGGCCAGATGGGATTTATCCTAGGATTCTCTGAGAAGCTAGGGAGGAGTTTATGCAACCAACTGTTCGGATTTTTACATCGCCATTGTCTACAGGAATAGTGCCAGAAGATTGAAGGACAGCAAATGTTGTCCCTTTGTTCAAGAAATGGAGAAGAGATAACCCTGGTAATTATATACCTGTCTTACTTTGGTTGTGGGTAAAGTGTTGGAAAGGATTATAAGAGATAGGATTTACTATCATCTAGAAAGGAAACATTTGATTCGGAATAGTCAACAAGGTTTTGTGAAGGGTATGTCATGCCTCACAAATCTTACCGAGTTCATTGAGAAGGTGACCAAACAGGTGGATAAGAATAAAGTGAGGTATGTGGATTTCAGTGAAGCGTTTGATAAGGTCCCTCCTGGTAGGCTATTGAAGAAAATATGGAGAGCGTGGTGTTGGAAAAGCAGAACAGATGAGGCAGCGTCCAAGATGCATGCAAGTTGATGTTTCTCTTGTAAGCCCTTCATCAGTAATCAGTTTTCTGGTCTGCAGCATCAGCAGTTTTCATTTTCTCCTCGCTCCTCGGATGTTGCCTGACCTGCTGTGCATTTCCAGCGCCACAATCTCGACTCTGATCTCAAACATCTGCAGTCCTTACTTTCTCCCAGAAAATATGGAGACGTGGAATTCTGGGCGATTTAGCGTTTGGATCACAAATCGGCTAGCTCAAAGCAGACAGAAGGTGATAGTTGATGGGGAATGTTCATCCTGGATTTCAGTCGCTAGTGGTATACTGCAAGGATCTGCTTTGGAGTGACTATTGTTTGTCCTTTTGAAAATGACCTTAATTAGGGTATAGAAGGATGAGTTAGTAAATTTACGGTTGTCAGTAAGGTCGGTGGATCTGTCGGCAGTGCTGAAGGATGTTGTAGGTACTGAGCTGTAATGTTCTATGTGCATGGACCTACAATGGGCTAAATAGCTTCCTTCTGTGATTTAACGATTCTGAGGCACTCTGGTCCACAATAAAAGCTTTCGGTACCTGGAGAGTCAAGCTGGTCCAGTAAAGGACACACACTGCCATCCAACATCTCATCCTGTTCTCTGATATACAGCGGCATCAAAATATCAGTCCAAACAAAATAGATTGATTAAAATTCAAGCTGTCAGGAGAACGTTCACCGGAGGGGATTGCCGTCAGGGGATTCAATGAATAATAAGATTTCAGAATAACAAAAAAAAAGCAATATTGCAGCAGCATAATAATTGGCAGCAGAGTAAAACTTACAGTTCCAAATATGTCCAAGTTCAGCACTGTGTTCAGTTTTGGTCACCTTGCTGTAGGAAGGATGGTATTAAACTGGAACTTTACGAGGATGTTGCCAGGACTCAAGGGTCTGAGTCATAGGGAGAGGTTGGATAAGCTGGGACATTCCTCTTTAGAGCACAGGAGACTGAGGGGAGTGAAATGCGTCGAGAGTCTAGTCATGGCCCATATCAGTTCCAGTCTCCCAGCCTGCCTCGATCCCATACAATTTTCCTACCAATGGAATGGGTACATAGTGGGTGCCATTTCCCTGGAACACCTGGACGACAAGGACACCCACGTCAGATGCCTGCTCATTGACTATAGGTTCACCTTCAACACCATTATTCCTTCAGAGTAATCACAAAACTCCCTGACCTTAGTCTTGGCTCTGCCCTCTGAAATTGTTTCCTCAGCTTTCTGATCCACAGTACACAATCAGTGAAAATAGGTAAGGGTGTCTCTTCCATGATAACATTCAACACTGAAATCCCAAAGGATGTGTCCTCAGCCCCCTACTATACTCCCTGTACACCCACGACTGTGTTGCCAAATTTTGAACGAATGCCATCTACATGTTCACTGATGACACCATCATAGTAGGACAGGTATTTAATGATAACAAGTCAAAATACAGAACGGAAATAGTGGACTTAGTGATGTGCTGCACTGAGACCATCCTCTCTTTCAACATCGGCAGAACAAACCAACTGATCAATGACTTCAGAAAGAAATGAGGAGAATATGCCCCCATCTGCATCAATGGAACTGAAGTTGAAAGAGTGGAAAGCATTAAGTTGCTTGGAGTGACGATAACCGACCTCCCGTGTAGACGTGACAGCCAAGATGGCACAACAACGTCTCTTCTTTCTCTGGCTGCTCAGGACATTTGACATGTCCACAAGGACCCTCATCAATGGCTACAAATGCACCACTGACAGCAAACTATCTGTGTGCATAATGACCTGGTGTGGTCACAGACCTGCCCAGGACAGTAAGAGAAATGACAGAAGGTTGTGTGCACAGCCCGTGCCATCACGGAAACCAACGTCCTATCCATTGTCTCCATTTACACAGCTCACTGCCGTGGAAAGTCTGACAGCATTTACAAAGGCCCATCGAACCCTGGATCTCCTACAATCTCTTCCATCATGCAGACAATACAGAATCTTGAACACACAAACCAGCGGCTCATGAACAGCATCTTCCCAGCCCATTATTAAACTGAGGAATGGACTCTCTAACTTCAAATAATGTTGATCATGATCACATTGATGTTGCCTATTGCATGCCCTTTCTGGTGTAGCCTTTATGCCTCAGTCTAAGTTTTTCCTTTACCCTATGACCTGTATGTCCTTGCTTATTGTAGGAGCGAGATTCCCCAGCTAGGGACAAAGACTCTGGAGGCAGACAGGACACAGGTACGGAATGGACTTTAATTCAAGCAAAACCTGGCTAATGCTGGGTGAATCCCAAAGGATCTTCCTCGAATCTGGCTTTGACATGAGAAGACAATCCTTTCCTTAATCTTTCGCTTAGATCAGAAGGCAAATCAATGACACACTTCGGGTTTACAGTAAAAAGACAGTATTTTTATACGTTCTGTGTTGAAATGATCGTACACAACCTTGTCAGTGTACCCTCCACTCCCCTTCTGCAGAATCAATCTTGTAAAACAACTGATCAATGATGGACACTCCCATGGACAGCCCGAGGTTCTTATTTGTTTCGGAAGTTTAACCATTGTTGTTATCTCTAGTCCGTGGGATCTTTCTATAATGCATTCCAAAGTTCGGGGCTCTGCTCTTTTCAGTCATATCCCCCATTGTTTATCTTGAACGATTGCATAAATTCTATTCTCCAATGGGCACACGATCTCTTATCAAATTCCGTGATCACATTTTACAGTAAAAAGCTGATTCTGATACAAAATATGTAATATTATTATTATCTACGGTTAACCTTTTTCTTCGCTAATTCGACAAGACAAGCCAGGCATCTCGTTAAGGTTTTATTATTATGTTGAAATCTGGGTCCATGATTATTTACCAAATATTTAACTAGAGCTTATTACTATTGTAAACAGTTTCAAAGGCACAGCTAGCTTCTGAAAGATAACTTGAGATGCTATTTTTGTGGATGAAAATAATCCTTACTGAGATCAGAATAAGTTACTTTTTGTAGTGATTCTTCAAAGTTTTTGTGCTACAATTTCATTTTTTCATCTGTGTTCTGTTACAAATCATCACTTTTTTTTAAAAAAAGAACCTTCTTTACCACTATATAGGCATGTTTCAGAATCTTGCGAATCAGATTATCCTTTCTTTTGCTTTGGAATAATTTCCTGTTCAAAGGCCCTTTTTTCACTGATGCTGAAGCAATCTATTTTAATTTCTGTCTATTTTGTGGATCTTCAGAAACAGACAGCTGAAGTAGACTTTTAATTTTCGGCCACTCCATGTCTCTAAAAAAAGGCAGCTCCAACTCTCACTATGATCTGCCAGAACTGTGTATAAACAAAGAGTTTCACTCTACTTAGATACATTCGTATCAAATCAAATAAAACCAAATCGTATGATCGAGAGAGAGAAATTGTCACAAGGTCAATACACCCAGATGAAACCTCTGCAGACTGCCACATCCGGCCAAAAATCGTGATAGTCGATTAAACAACTAACTGTTAGAGAGGGCTCCACAATTATCCCCATTCTATCAATGGATCAGCTCTGCACATCAGTGTAAAAAACAAGGAAATAGTATCTGTACCATCCTCAGCCAGGGGTGTTGAGTCGATGATTCAATTCACCGTCATCATGATGCCCACAGGATCACAGATCAGTCTTCAACTAATTCAATTCGCTGCACGTGCCATGAAGAAAAAGCTGAACACTTTAGAGAGGCAAATGCAATGAGTCCTGACCCCATTCCTGAAATAGGAATGAAGACTTGTGCTGTACAACAAGCCGTGCCCCTGGTGAAGCGGTTTCCTTCCAGCTATAACTCTGACATCTCCCTGGCAATGTGGAAAATTACTCAGTGTCGGGGAATAATTACAATCTGGACAATTACAACCCTCTCAGTCTCATCATGATAGTCAAATTGGGAGTTTGTTTTGATAGAGCTGTCAAGCAGCACAGACATAAACTTGCTCAGTGTGGTTTCCGATCGGTCCCCATGTGGAGATGGTGCTGTTTTGGAAAAGTCACTGGATGAATAATCCAGACCAGGCTAATGCTCTGGCAGCTGGTGGAAGTTAAAAACAATTAATGAAATATCGAGATCTCAAATCTGGTGTCAGTAACAATGGCCTTGAAGTCAATGTCGATTGTAAACACCAATTTCCTTCCCCAATGTACTTTCAGGAAGTGAATCTCCCGTGCTTTCCTGGTCTGGCCTAAAAGTGACTCCAAACACACAGACATGTGATACACACTTCAATGGTCTCTGAAAAGGCCAAGCAAGACACTCTATCGTATCAAACTGCTCTGAAGTCTAAAAGGATAAAACCTGACTGAATATCCAGACCCCAACCTCGGTATGGAAAAGGGAACGGGAAAGACAATCATGTTGAGCCAGCAGAGACGTCCTTCCTAACATCTGCGAACTTGTGACAACATTTACAGAGCTTTCCCACAAACCGCACAGAAACATCGGGAATGTAATCGGCCATACAGCACATTGAGCCTGCCCCATTCTAGTTAATGTCTGAACATCTCCTCAATGCACTTTCCCCACACACTTTACACACCCCTTAATGTGATTAACCTTGTGAAGCTATAAAATAGGAACTGCGGTAGTCCCCTTGGTCTGTCGAGTTTGCTATCCAATTCAATATAATGATGGCTGACCCTTTATTTCTACACCATACTCCTGCTCTCTCCCCCATCCTTTGGTGTCTAGACATCCTTATTAGTCTTTAGTGCCTTGTCTTCCACAGCCTTATGTGAGAGAGAATTCCCAGGTTCACCAGTCTCTGAGTGCAGACATTTATTCGTATCTAAATGCAATGTGACCCATCTGTATTTAATACTGTGGCCTCTTGTTTTAGACTTCCCAGCCAGGGGAATTATCATCACTGCTTCCAATCTACCTCACCCTGTCAGTGTTTTATATATCTCACTGAGATCTCCACTCATTTCCCTAAACCCCATGGGATACAGGCTCAGTTGCCCCAAACCTGCTCCCACAAAAAGTCTGTCATCCCAGAGATCAGTCTGGTCATCCTTCGCTGCACTCCCTCAATGTCAGGTTTGTCCTTTATTAGGTACGGAGACCAAAACTGCACACAACACTGCACAATGTTCGAGTTGAGGTCTCACCAAGGGCCTGTACAGCTGCACTGAGACACCCTTACCCCTGGACTCCAGTCCCTCTGAAATGATGGTCAACACCCATTTATCTTCCTGACTGCTTTCTGCTCCTGCAATATTGCTTTCAGTGACTGGTGTACAGGGAGATCCCAGGTCCTTTTCAATGTTACAGCTCCCCACTTGGTGGGTCTGTGCCAAATGGTCTGTGTGCCAATTTATTCCCTGTATTGGCTTCTTTCTTCAGAACTCACTGCCCTGCATGGAACACAGATGTCTGTCTAAATAATAACAGAAGAAAAGTGCAGTTCCCTTCATAGATCGACATTTCTCAACCACTTCCTTTTCCAATGGTTGGCTGGAACTTTAGTGTTTCACAACCAAGTAGACAACATCACATCTATCCACACTGCTCTTCATCTGCCACATGTTTACTCATTCACTCCATTTGTTTCAATCTCCTTCAAGTTTTTTTCACATCCTCCTCACTTTCAAAATCCTAGTTCCGTCAGTAGACTTGGAAACTTTGCATTTGATTCCCTCAACGAGATGTTTGAGATGTATTGTGAATATCTGGTGCCCCGGCACCAATCATTACGATGCCTCATGAGCCTTCCAAACTGAAAACCATCCATTTATTCCTCCTCATTGTTTCCTGTCAACACTCCCATTTTAACACCATGTTCATATATTACCCCCCATCCCATGTGCTTTTACTTTGCACACGAGGCTTGGGACTCTATTAAAATTCTTGCTGAAAATCCTAGTTCAGTGCCTCTATTGTATTTTCTTTAATTAATCTACCAGTGAATTTCTCAAATGTTTCCCATTTCATCAATCTGTGTTGTTTTTTTTTCTATGCCCATTATTTTCAGTTCCAATAATTTCTCCAAATTAGTTTATTTACAAGTTTCATTCCACATCATTTTCTCATCAGACTCAGGTTTTCTCCTATTGCTGGGAAGGCTTTGTTTATGTATTTTTCTGTGAAGACAGAAGTGAAGTAGCTGTGTCATGTTTCTCTGTTCTCCATTCTCCATTCCCTGGTTTAACTCTGTAAGGAAGCTGAAACTTTGACTAAAAAGAACAGCTGTTGTCTATTCACCCTGTCCATGTCCCTTGTAATCTTAAACTTGAATGACTTATCCGCTCAACTTCCTCTGCTCCAAAATAAATAACTCGAGCTTACCCAGCCTCTCTCCACAGCTCATATGGTCCTTCCCAGGGAGCATCCTGGTGAATCTGTTCTGCACCTCATCCAGTACAATCACATCCTTCCTGTAATGTGGCTCCCAGAACTTCACACAATATTTCATTTGGCCTTACCGAAGCGCTATATAAAACTCGGATAATCTTTGGGTCAATGAATAAAGGCTTTATCTACAGTCATGCTGAACTCATCAATTATCATATCCAGTCACATTCAGGAATGTGTGGAGAAGCACGCTCTGAGCTTCCTCGTGCGATGCCGTTCTTTGAGTCCTCCCCTGTCTGGTTCCTTCTTTCAAAGTGTATCACCTCATATTTATCAGGGTTACATTCCATTTTCCATTGTTCTGTCCATCTGACCATTCTATCTGTATCTTCCTGTAATATAAGACCTCCCTCATCACTGTCAACCACACGGCCAATCTTTGTGTCAAACACAAACTTACTTATCACACTCCCCCTACCCACTTCACATTGACATCACTTATGAATACCTTAAATAATACGGAACACAGCACTGATCTCTACCGGGTACACCGGGGAAATTGGGCTCCAGTCACACAAACAGCCTTCTACCATGAAGTTGAGTTGGCATGCAACTTGCCAAGTCACTAATAGGCCCTACATGTTGCCTGGTTGTTCTGTTCCACTTGATATACGTGAAGAATATCTGGGGATTCTCCTTAATCTTGCCCTGCCAACAGGCTTCCATGCCCCTGTGTTAGTCAGTCCCCTCCAAGGGAAGCATTTCCTCCTTATTACGGTCTTAAATGGCATATCCCTTATCCTGTCATTATTTGCCTTAAATATAGAGTAGACAGCTAGAGAAACATCCTGTTTATTTCCACCTCATCACATGAATCATAGATTTTGAAATTTCACTGAGATCACCTCTCATGCTTTGAAACTGGAGAGGTCGCAGGACAAATCTCCCCATCAGAAAATCTTGTCATATCAGGAATTAATCTGGAGAATGTTCATTGCACGTCCTCTGTGATCAGTGTAATCTTTCTTAGATTAGGTCACCGACACTGCACCCAATACCTCAGGTACACTCTCACCAACACTCTATGCAACTGCTTCATGATGTCTTTACCTCTATATTCCAATCCCTTTAAACAATCTCCAACCTAACTTTAACTTTCCAATTACATGTATTGCTCCAAATACCATTCACACTAATTGCATTTACGAACTCACTCTGTGAGTTATCGAGGCATAGAAATGTAAAGCATGGAAACAGACCTTTCAGTCCAACCCGTCCATGTCTAGCAGATATCCCAACCCAATCTAGACCCACCTGCCCGCATCCGACCCATATCCCTCCAAACCCTTCCTATTCATATAACCATCCAAATGTCTTTTAAATACTGCAATTGTCCCAGCCTCCACCACATCCTCTGGCAGCTCATTCCATACACGTAACACCATATTTGTGAAAAAGCTTCTCCTCAGGTCTCTTTCACGTTTAGATTTTTTAAAGTGTGGAAACAAGTCCACAGCGACCCACCAAAGTGCAACCCACGCAGATCCATCCCCCTAAACTAACAGCACAGGCAATTTAACATAGCCAATTCTCCGCGCCTGCACAAGTTTGGATTGTCGGAGGAAACCCACGCAGACATAGGGAGAATGTGTAAAGTCCACACAGTCTGAGGCGGGAATTGAACCAGAGTTTCATGGCATTGGGAAGTAGCATTGCTAACCATTGTGCCACCCAACATTCTTCACTTCTCAGCCTAAACCTATGCCCTTTAGATCTGGAATCCCCGACGCCAGGGAAAAGACTTTCTCTGTTTATCCTCTCCATGCCCTTCACAATTTTGTACATCTCTAGAAGGTCACCCCTCAGCCTCCAGCGCTGGTATGGACCAGTTTTGGCTGAAGGGCCTGTCTCCGTGCATGACTGTAAATGAAAGTGGTTTGGGGTATAGACATAGAGGGTGAGATTGAGCAACAATATCATGGAAGGATGTGCTCACAGGTTTCAGAACGCTGAGATATAGACATTTCGATAGCATCAGGCAAAATAAGCCACTATTACCAGGAATGATGGTGAACAGAATATAGGTGTGAGTTCAGATGATGGAGAGTTGTGGATGAGGATTTGTTCTGCAGCTCTGTAACAGTGAATAGGATCAGCAGAGTCTTCAACTCATCCGTCTGAATCTAACAATAATTTATCTTTGAGTGATTTTCACTGAGTGTGACAGGGGGATTCTCTGTACGAGGCCGTGCTAGTTTCCTGGTGCTATCTTATCGAACTCACCTCATTAACTACCCACCCTAACCCATGGCGTCACTCTCATTCAATGTTAACCCGATTCTCCCACCCACTTTGGCTGGAGGTACCCACCATCGCCCAGATGCCGCTGGATATTCCATTATCCCTGGCACTGCTGCCATCTTTAAAAGGACAATGGGCACTCGATTGAGCTTTCCTCAGTTTGGAGCTGCCATGTACGTTTTACCCAAAGCATAGCAGATAATGGTCAATTAGACCACGGTTTGTCAACAGAGTCACAGATATCTTGGCGGATGGGTTAGTGCATCTATTCCCAGAGTGGGCCACACCACCAGACCCACCGAGCATGATCTGAGCTCACCACCCAATTCAGTGCATTATCTGCGATCAGTAGCAATGTCCAGCAATACAGGACAAACATCAATAACATTCCCAACTCTGTGAGGATAAGGAGAAAGTGAGGACTGCAGATGCTGGAGATCAGAGGTGAAAATGTGCTGCAGGAAAAGCGCAGCAGGTCAGACAGCCCTTCCTGAAGAAGGCATTATGCCCGAAACGTTGATTCTCCTGTTCCTTGGATGCTGCCTGACCTGCTGCGCCTTTCCAGCAACACATTTTCAGCTCTGTGAGGATAAGGGTCATTGTATGCTGTCTGGTCCCTCACACTCAACATAGCACCGACACCCGAACAAGGCTCATGCTCCACCACTCTCACTCTTGCATGCAGCCCCCCCCCCCCCCCCCCCACCCCCACCTCGGACGTGTCTCTTTCCTTTGTAATATCTCTCCACAGGTTGTAGAATGCTCCGGAGAATGTTGATTATGGAATGTTCCAGATAATATTCCAAATAATTCCCAGCTTCAGGAAAATGACACTGCCGCAGTGTGTAAAACATTAGGTGAAGTAAAGAGTGTTTTTTTTTTCAGTCATATGCAATTAAAATCCATCATGAGTCCATTTAGCCCTTCAAATGTGCTGTACCATTTAATAAGATCGGGGGTGATCTGACTGTCTCCTGAGCTTCACATTGCAGGAACTTTCAATCCTTCAGCCCCCTGGTTTCCTGTCACAACCCAGACGACACTCACGCATTTTCTACCCTGGATTTCTTCAAGCATGTGTTTGGGAGGCATTTCCCATGGGGACCAACCCTCCAAAAAATATGTTCCATCAGCTTTTTACTTTCATACAATGGTTAGCATGTTTACACAGACCAATCAAAAATGTACTCACTTTGTATAGTTATCGACATCTAATCACAATTAATAATTCTGGTTATTTCGCTAGGTTCAACTTATTCAAGCAAAGATATCATCCAATCAACTCTCTCGTTATAAAGTACAAATTCCAGCGGAGATTGTTTTTCTCCTCAGTCATTATCTTGACCGTTAACTGAATTGTACCTTTTTTTTCCTTCTTATCAAAGTTTATATTTTACTTTGACTTTGGCTATTTCTTTTTATAGCAGTTACACAATCTCGCAATATGTTGGCTGGATGACTGGCTTATGATGCAGAGGAACGACAACAGCGCATGTTCAATTCCCCACACAGACAGAGGTTGCCACGAAGGGCCCACCCTCTCCACATCATCCTGTCACCCAAGGTGTGATGACCTTTAAGATAAATCATAATTTGTGGTCTCACGAAAGAGAAAGTGGTCCTTTGTGACTCTATTCTATCCATGTTAACATTTTAATTTTTTCAAAAATATTTTTATTCAGAGAAAATCTTTTTAATGCTTCAGTGAACCAATAAGTACCCAACTGAAAAAACAACGCAAATTGAACACAATTACACCCATGTGCATGTACATAAGAAAAACAAGGTAAATCAATGGACCGAGGAAAAATTAAAAAAAAGAATACTAGAACTCATTGTAACAAAACTGTAGCTCTCAAACTTCAAGAGCATTAACTAATACACGTTCATTTGTTTGTAATTACTCCTCTCTGGACATTAGATTCATTAGTCAAGTTCGTCACAGCTATATACAAGTCCTTATTAGAGTGGCAGATCAGCCTGTACCTTGGTAATTCAAAAAGGGCTGCCATGTCTTATAAAAAGTCCTCTATTTACTGGAGCAACATACCTTTAAAAAAGTTCAAAGAGCTATGCTCCATGACGAGATTACGACAAACCAATAGACCCAGGGGTTTTTCAGACACCCAACACAACAGAACTTTTCTTTTTCTGAACACAGAGACTGAGGATATTGAAGTATTCTTTCCTATTCACATCTGAGTAAGGTAGACTGGGCAGGCCCAGGAAAAGGGAAACCTGACCCATCTCCAATTCTGTCCGCAAGATCCTCTCCATCCCAGCGAACACACCGCTCCTATAGCGCCGGTGGAAGGTCAACAATCAATGAGTAAGAGTGTCCATAGTCTTTTTGTATTTAATACATACCCCCACCTTGAATATTGAGAGAGTATCTGGGGCCAGATGGACTCTATGAAGAATCTTCAACTACATGGCAAGAGTCTTCTCACAGATCGAAATCCTTCTTGCTTTTTCACAAATATCCTCCCCTGTGTCCGAGAAGATCTGAACTCCCAAAAGTCTTTGCAGACCTCAGAAAGGCACAACGTCTCGTCTAAGGAGCCACTCTCCAACAAATGATAAAGGGTACTGACAGAGAGTGTGTTCTTAACAATAAGCAGCCTCTTCTCTGTATCGGATCTGTACGGGTCTGTTAAAAGCGTGGTTCTTTTCTGAATAACATCTCTGATCTGATAAAAAGAAAACAGAAGAGATCTCTACTCGGTAGTCTATAGTTACGACTAATTTGATCAAGGGACATCCTTGTTTCTCCCTCAGATAAACCATCAAAGCAAGATACACCCACGAGTTGTCCATAGTTTAAACATGGAATCCAGTATTCCCCATCGGAAACATGGTACACCATGTTTTGGGGTAAGAAATGAGGTTTGGCTATGTTGCCCTCGATCGGACACGTTGCCCTTCCTACTTTAAAATTATTGATATTTATTGGGAAATGGCAATACTTCGTAACTGTCCTCATTTTGTCTATGAGTAGCCGACTAATAAGAGGGCACTTTGCCTGAGAAGCTTCCATATCTAACCATATTGACGCCGAAACCTCACTAACATCGGGTAAAGAAGAGCTTAATTGATAGCTTTTAATATCCGGGACATCTACTCCCCACAAACTGTGGGGTCGTCTTAATTCGGTTCACTTGATAAGGGGTCGCTTATGGTGACAAATCAGCTACATCATCCATTTAGTCTCCTAAAAGTCTGTCTGGGAAACATCAAAGAAAGCATTCACACAGATTTTAGCAAACAAGGCAGGGAATTAATGTTACTAAGAGTTATCTGACCCAGCCAGGATATTGGAAGTGTCGCCCAGCTTCGAAGGTCTTGTTTAATTTTGTCAAACAAATGGACAAATCACACGTTAAATATAAGTTCAAAGATAGGATTAATGAATATACGTAAACAGGGAACATCCCCATTTCCCCCTGGGACCATTGAAAAGGAAATCAGGATTCTCCCACGGCATCAGGTATTTCCCTGAGTTCGCCCAGGGGCAGGGTCTCCGACTTTGTAAAATCAATAGTATAGTCGGAAAAGGCACCAAACGAACTGATGCATTGTATGAGGTGGGGTACAAAAGCTGTGGGATTTACCAAAAATTTAAGACCATCATCTGCAGACAATGTAATCTTACGTGACTTCTGTCCCACTTCTGGGGCAGATACGTTGGGGTCCCTGCAGATGGCCTTCGTCAGTGGCGCAATCACCATCGTATGGCATAAACAACCTTGTCGACTGCCTCTAGAAATATTAATTTTACAGGATCGTACACAGAGGTTAACTTGATAAGGGGTCGCTTATGGTGACAAATCAGAGCTACATCATCCATTTAGTCTCCTAAATGTCTGTCTGGGAAACATCAAAGAAAGCATTCACACAGATTTTAGCAAACAAGGGAGGGAATTCATGTTAATAAGAGTTATCTGACCCAGCCACTTGATAAAAACTTTGCCGAGACCAACCCATTCTAATGTATAGAAGAGATACAGCTACTCAACCCAAGCAAATGCCTTCTCTGGATCTAAAGAGATCATTAATACCTGCTTAATGTGCTGTTGGCACACTTGGATCATATTGAGTAATCTCCTAACATTATTGGAATATCTGCAGCCTTTCATAAACCGGTTTGGTATACTTTGACAATGGAAGGATAAATAGTTTCCATCCTTAATGTAAGGAACTCAGATAGAATTTTGAAATCAACATTTAGATGTGAGATGGGCCTATAGGAAGCACAATCTTTCGGTGTCTTCCTTTTCTTCAGAATAAGAGAGATATGAGCCTCTCTTAAGGATGGTGGGACACAGTCGTAACTGTGTGAGTGACGAACATAGTCAGCATCGGCTCTGGCAACAGGTTTATAAATTCCTCATAAAGCTCACGTGGACATCCGTCAGGACCGGGTGCCCTTTCGCATGGAAGCTGCTTTACACCCTCCAGCACTGACAATGGTGCATTAAGGCAAGACGCTTATTTGGGGGTTACCCGTGGAAGGTCCAAGTTCTTGAAGAAAGGTTCTATCTTGATTCATCTATCCCCATAATGCTCAGTCTGATATAATTCAGAGTAAAATCTCCGAAATGCTGCTTTGATGTTTATGGGATCGGAAAGGGTCCCAGTACCTTCCCTAATTGAGGTAATGGCTTTGGAGCTCTCTTTATCATCGCAAGATAGGCTAACTACTTGCCCAGTTTATCACCATGTTCAAACAGCCTTTGTTTTGCAAACGTAAGTACCTTCTTGGCTGTCTGTGTGAGCATGGAATTCACTGCAGACCCAAGCGTTGTGATCCTCTGCAGCCTAGCTACTGAGAGTCTATCACAGTGTGCCCTCTTGGCTGCCTTCAACAGTGCCTGGAGCAAGCGTTCCTGCTCCAGCTTCTGCCGCGTCCTATGGAATTATTCCTTTGGCATAAGCCTTAGCAATTTTCCATAGAATGGATGTGTTACTGGTTGAATCTGAATTAATGGTTAAGAGAGATCTGAATTCATTACAGAAACACTCAATGTACTTACTATCCTTAAGAATAAAGGCATTCGCCAGTGTCTCGCACCTGCTATATTGCCCTTAATCTTAACCAGTAAGTATGCCGCAGCATGGTCAGAATTGGTAATATTCCCAATTGTGCAGAAAACCAATGAATCGAAGATTGCTGCAAGGTGAGGAAGAGATCAACACTAGGGTTGTATTTCTTCCGGTTAAAGAAGTAAGTAAAATCCCTATTTATGAGGTAGATCTGCCTCCATACATCCTCCAGCCCCACTTCCACACAAAACTCCACTAATTGCTTAGATTGGAAAGATGGTGCTGGGAGCCTTTGGGCATGCTGTCCACAGTGGGTGCAAAAGACAATTGAAATCTCCTCCTACGATAATGTGCTGCGAAGAAAGATTACTTAATTTGGAAAATGCATCTGTCAGGAATTTACGGCAGTGAGCCGGGGGCAATAAACATTCAAACTACTGCTTTCTTCCCCATATATCTTTGAGGGTTATGATCCTCCCGTGGGTGTCTAATACAATTTAGTAATTTAAATGAAAGATTCTTCCTCACCAGCATGGTTTCTCTCCTATTCCTAGTGTTAAAAGACTAGAAATAAACCCGATCAAACCCACCTTGCTGTCATGTCAAATGTTCCTTGACATCAAAGTGCATCTCTGCAATACGACAATATCCACCCTCTCATTTTTCTTAACTGGCGAATGGCTCCCCTTAATGTTCCAGATACACCATTTAACCACGACATTAGCCAGTACACACTGAAACAATATTTGAAATCCAGAGAGGAAGAACTCAAATTACAAATCACTGAGCACCGATGAAAAAGAACCATAGAGCTTAAAAAAAACATACAAACTAAAGCTACTGCAACTAACAAGCTCTCAAAACGTTCCAAAACTAAATACATACAAATACAAAAAAAAGATACAAAGTGGCAATGGCACTCAGGAGGGGCATTTACCCTCCACCGACTGGGGGCATTTGCACGTCACAAATCTCTATCTTCTGCGTCATTATCAATACTGCATCCAGGGCAATTAATCACAAACATCGGGACTGAACTGCTCTTAGGTAGGCATTCAGTCATCATGATCAACTTCACAACTCCCTCCAGCGTGAGCCGAACCCGACACACAAACTAAGCAAGAGAAAAACGAGTAGTATGACGAATGAAGAAGTTAAAAGTATGTACTCTACCCATCCCCGACTATAATTTAACACTGCTTAATACCAGAAACGGTCAACAAACTTTCTTTTAAAAAAGATAAACAAGTTTATCGCTTTCCATTAACGCATCCAGCCTACGTTCAAGTGTCCACAAAGTTTTCTCATCCTCTGGAGAGTCAGTGGATCTATTGAAAGATCCACTAGTGCATACAGAGCACCGCTGAGTTCATTAAGGAATACTGAATCTCAGGTTCCCTTAATCTTCTCTTCATATCATCAAAAGATTTTCTTTTCTGAATCACTGCCGCTGAAAAGACCTGGAAGAACTTAATCCTGTAGCCCTCTTCGGCTCTCTCCCCTGTGTTCTGGAAGCTTCCCTAAGTCTTTGTTTGTACCTGCAACGATGTAATCGCACATGGACAGGGTGAGGGCGTTGGTATGAGCCTGACCTGACCACCGTAACCCGATGAACTGTCTCACTCTTCACCCGTCCCTCTTCAGCTTCGAAGTGAATGAATCTCTGCAGCCAGTTCTTACAAAAAACCTCACTGCCTGATCACCTTATGTCCGGTCCAGCAGACCGATTATATGAACATTCTTCATCCTACCCCTGTTCTCGAGGTCAACACCTTGTTCAGTTAAGTTATGGACTTATTTTTCAAGGATAAGGATCCGCTCCTTACAGGAATCGATCACAGTCTCTGCCCCTGCAGTTTGGTTCTCGACCTCGTCCGTTCTGTTTCCAAGGCTTTCAAGTTGCTGTTCATGTTTTTGGAGCACTGCTGAGAGTGGTTCTATCCTCCTGCTGAATTTTTCTTCAATCATGGATTCAATCATTTCACGTAACTTGGTGAACTCGGTGACCAAGTCCTGGTGAGTAACTCGGTCCATTGAACGAGCAGACGGTGTTACAGGTGCGGCCACAGGCATGTTCGATGCTTCTGATGGGTGCGTTGCGTGTTGGGACTTACTCGATCCTTTCCCATGTTTTGTCATTTCCACTTGACAAAACGGGATTAGTAAGGATTCTATAGCTCTTTTAGTGTTCAATTGTAAGTAAATGACTGTGGTGGGATGGGTAGAGCATTACTGTGATGCAGAGATCAGCAAAGCTGACATTTCAGATCGCTGCCATCTTGCTTCCGCATTAAAACTTTATCGATGTTATAATTTCATTTAATTCCTGTATATTCTGGAGCCGTGCCATTCAGTACCACTGTCTACATTTTCCCCAACACTGCACATTGCTGCCCATTCCTTGATAATCCCACTCCTCGATAATCCGTGATTCGTGAACCTTGCCTCAAAAATATTCGCTATCTCTGCCTCGAATGGTCTGCAGGGAAGAGTGTTCCAAAGACTCACTGCACCCTGAGAAAACAAAATTAAACAGACTCATTGGTGTGCGAGATGAGTTTTATTTTTGCATTCTTATCTGAGAAAGGACATAGTAACACTGGAAGCAATTCAGAGGTGATTCAATTCATTTATTCCATGCGTGAAGGGCTGATATTATGGAGACGTTAAGAGTTTACCCTTGGAGTGAGAGCTGATCTTATTGAAATATACAAAGCCTTGAGGCGAGTGAACCAGGTATCTACTGACTGGGAGTTTGTAGAGCCCAAACTTGATGCTGTTGTCATTGAACCCCTACAGTGTGGAAGCAGGACATTCCACCCATCGAGTCCATACCAACCCACCAAACAGTATCCGACCAGACCTGTCCCCCTACTCTATCCATGTAACCCTGCATTTCCCATGACTTACCCACTTAACATTCACATCGCTGGTCACTCTGGGTAATTTAGCATGGCCAATCAAACTAAGCTGCACATCCTTGAACTGTGGGAGGAAACTGGAGAACTGGGAAGAAACTCACACAGACAGAGGAAGAATGTTCAAACTCCACACAGAGTGTCGGACGAGTTTGGAATTGATATCAGCTCCTTGCTGATATGAGGCAGCAGTGCTAACCACAAATCTAACATACTGCTCCATTAGCCCTATTAGTTACCTGCGGCTGATGAAAGAAATCTGCCTGACTTGTTCCTATCACTGAACCTGACCCCGTCTGAGACATTTATCATTGGTCATATCATCAACCTCGTTACATTTAAAATGTGTCGTGGCAGTGGCGGAACGGTACTAGAAAAGGAAACAGTGACACCCTCCAAACTCAGTCAGAACCGGAGTGAGGAAAAATTCACAAAGTGGGATTTCATTCAAGTGGGAATTCATTTCCCCCGAAGTTTGGAATGGCTGAATCTTTATATTATATCGAGGCTGGCTTTGTCTGATTTTCCATAGACAGGTGAATCAGGGATAATGGTGCATGGAGAGAAAAGTGCAGCTGGGACCACAATGAGATGAGCCATGACCTTATTTACTGGTGGGGTAGTGTCAAAGGGCCATTTAGCCCACTCGTGCCCCTCAGCCCTATGTTCTGATGTTCCATTCAGCCCTTCGGACCTGCTACACACAGGCAGCTCGAAGCCACGCCGATGGTTAGGTGTAGTTTCGGAAATGCACTTGAAAATTCCAGGCTTGGTCAGGAAGTGGCCCCCAGCTGCATCCTTTTTTCCATGCTTCCCTACTCTGTAAGTTCTGCTCTGGAATTGCTTTGAATGCAGTTCCCATATCCCATCCAGGGTTAATTCATGCAAATTTTCTCCTCTCCCCAATGCAACATTGTACAACACGCCTTCCAGGAAAATAACCAATTACTTTCCAAAAGCATGACATAAAAAACTAAGAAGTAGGAACATGAGACAACTATTCGGCCCCTCAAAACTGAACTCTCATTCAATAAGAACATGGTTGATCTACTTCCGGGCTCAACTCCACTTTCCTATCCAATTCCTTGTATCCCTCCACAACTCCCTGTGTTAGGGAATTCCAGACATTCACTACCTTCTGAGAGAGTTCATCATTTTTCACCTCAGATTGAAATCGATGTTCCTTATTCAGTATCTACCACCTCGAGTTCGAGATTGAGGGGAAACACCTTCTCAGCATCGACCTTGTCAAGCCCCCTCTGTATCTTGTACATTTCAGTAATACCAACCTCATTTATTTCAACGAAAAAGAATAATCGCCTCACCATTTTAAATGTATTCAATAATTTAACCCTTCCACCTCAGGAAGCCGCCTCATGAACGAACCTAGTTACTTGCTGCATCAGCATGCTGACGTTACGTTTCATACTCAGGAACACTCCAATCCCTTTGTACTACTCCTTTTTTGGAAGTCCTCTTCATTAATTAGCAGCCTGCATTTTGGTTTCTTAAGTCATCCACTAACTCCAATGTATATTGCACTCAGCTCCCTCCGTCAGGCTATCAGTATAGATTGTAAATAACTGATGTCATCGGTCTGATATTTGTGGTAATCCAGTAGATATGTCTTTATCATAAAGATCCATTAATACTGACTCTCCGATTACTATATGTTAAGCAACCATTATCCCATGCAAATATATTATTCATCATACTACAAGCCTCTGTCTTGTGTCAGAATGTTTATTGTGTGATACCTTGTGAAAACTTTCTGGAAAGCCTCATGCTGACCAGTTCCCTTTATCAAATCTGCCTGTCACTTTCTCAGGGATTCCTGATGAAAGGCTCCTGCCCGAAACATTGTTTTTCCTGCTCTTTAGATGCTGCCTGACATGCTGTGCGTTTCCAGCATGACTCTAATCTTTACATTCTCATGGATCTCCAAAAAAGAATTTGTGTGATTTTACAGAGCAAAAATAGTTTCCCCTTCACAAAACTATGCCAACTCTGCATGAAACTTTTCTCAGTGCCCTACAATTCCTTTCTTAATAACAGGCTCTAGCAGATTCCAAGCAAAAATTGTTAGGCTAAATTGTTCCTGCGTTCTGACTCATTCCTTTCTTGAAGACAGGCGCCACATTGGAGGTTCCCCAGTTTCACTGGAACACTCCTGTAATCCAAAGAGTAATAGAACAATTCACACAATGCCTCTAGTCACTCTGTGACCACTTCTTTTAAAATTAACTATGAATTACTGCTGACCTACCTACCCTTATTCTTATCTGCTAGCTAAATACCTTGTACCTTTTGTTAGAGACAGTTCAATAACTTCCCTCCTGTTAACATTTTGTTCATACCATTGACATGGTTACAGTACTTTCCTCATGAGGAGTGATTTAAAATACTAGTGTAAATTATCTGCCTGTTCCCTGTGGTAGTTCTCCAGTCACACCCTCCTAATGGCCTCAATGTACTTTCCTCAGTTCACTTCCCCCTCAGCTCACACACACATCTTCAAGCTTTTTTTTATGTTGACAGAAAAGCTCATGATGCTTGTTTTAATATTTCTTACCAATTTATTACATCATCTCTTTTCGTACATTTTCCTCAATTTCTACATCCATACAGTTATATCGTGCACGAACAGACCCTTTGGTCCAACTTGTCCATGCTGACCAGGTTTTCTACATTAAACTAATCCCATCTACTTGCACTTGGCCCATATGCCTCTAAACGTTTCCCATTCATATGATGGTCCAAATGTCTTTGAAATATTGTAGCTGTACAAGCATCTCCCACTGTTCCTCTGGCAGCTAATTCCATACAGACATCACACTCTTTGTAAAAAATGTTGGCCCTTCGTCCGTTTCAAGTTTCCCCTCTTTCACCTTAAAGCTATGCATCTGTGTTTGAACTCCCCGATCCTGCAGAAAAGACCTTCGCTATTCACTCTATCCATGCCTCCGATGATATTATAAACTTCTAGAATGCCACCCTTCAAACTCGTACACACCATCTGATACTAACTTCAAGATCAAACATTTAATGATAAACACTGCAAATGTGCAAGAATAATAAAAATGACAGGTGTAGAAAACAGCCCAATCTTCATACTGTTAGTTTTGCTCTATGTTACAAAACTAAGGCAGCATGAAACTCTTACTAGTGCCAATAAGAGGACAAGCACCTGAATTCCATAGCGTGAAGGCAGTGATGATGTATACCGGGAAAACGTATAGATCTAGATCTATATAATACCACATTGTCAACATTCTCTCTCCTGTTCTCCCTATGGCCCTGTGTGGTTGTGTCTTCTTTATCTTACACTCACCGAGAGAGAACCCCTTTCCCCCATTCACACCTTAATTTCAACCCATTTTGCATCATCTTCTCGTTCACCACTGCTTATAGCCCGTTTATCTTTTGCCACGCCCTCTTTTCCAAGTCACCCACCCCCCATCTCCGGCAAGGGATTAAAAATCCCAGTGTCCAACCCTTTTCAGTTCAGAACAAGTCACATTGGACTTGTTACGCTAAATCTGCTTCTCTGCTTCTGGAGATTGTGCCAGACCTGCTGATGCTCTTCAGAAACGAATAGGCACATCACAAACTTTCAATGAAACAAATAAATATGGAAACTGGAAATAAATACAAAATAAATACAAAAGTTGCTGATGAAACTGTAGGCTTTTTAGAGGGCCACTGGCCTCGGAAGATTAACTCTACATTCACTACAGAAGATGCTGCCAGAGCTGCTTTATTTCCTCAGCAATTTCTGTTTTTGAACAAGTTCCAATGACGTGTTTGAAAGCTGCTCAAACGCCCTGTCCAACACGGAGCGCCCTACACTGGGAACTGAAGTGCACACATTCATTTGCTCAGAAACTGCACAAGGCTGACATCACTGACACCACAGAGCTCTTAATCATGTCAGGGAGAAAACCAGAGGGAAACACATTCAATTCAAACGCAGATGGCATGACAAGCAAGGAAAAGATTCAGATGAATATGTTAAAGGGTTTGAGTAATGTAACCTATTGGAAGCATGACACCAAGGGGAACCCCCAGCAGAATGAGAATATTAAAATGAAAGTATTACTGCATCAGAAAACAGGCAAGGTCACTGAGTACACCACTGATGGGTGAATGGGTCTCGATGTGAACTGGGGAACAGTCAGTAGAATTGAATTGCAGATATTGCAGCTCAAACTGGGCTTTCATGTGATGCTGTAGATAACAGCAGCAACAGAAGCAGGATTGTATTCAAACATAATCTGTAACATTTTCCCCAGGATATAACAACAGTCTACCATTACCATCAAGCTGAGCGATGGTTCAGTGACGAGTGTGGGTGAACATGCCACGGTCAGAACCATGTGTGCCTAAAGCTGATCACAACCCATGACAGTTACCGCACTTGAATGGTTTCATTCCAAACAGCAGAACTAACATCTGATAGATAGGACGAAATGATTCCAAGACCAACAGATCAGATCTAAGCTCTGCAGTCCTGCCACATCTAGACATAAATGTCAGTGTACTATTTAAAAACTTACTGGAGAAGAGGACTCCAGAAATATCCCCATCCTAAATAATGGAACAGCCCTGCACCTCAGTGAAAATGACAAGGATGTAGTATCTGCACCATCCTCAGCCAGAGGTGTTGAAAGGATGATCCACCTCATCCTCGCCATGATATCCACAGAATCACAGATGGCAGTGTTCACCCAATTCGATTCGCTGTATGTGACATGAAGAAACCGCTGAACACAGTAGATACGACAAAAGATTATTGAGCCTGACAGCATTCCTGCAATAGGACTGAAGACTTATGCTGCACAACAAGCCATGTACCTGGGGAAGTTGATTCATTCCAGCTCCTTGACAATGTGGAAAATTACTCAACTATTTCCAGTCCCTAATAGGTGAATAATTGCATTCTGACCATTTACCACCCCCTCAGTCTGTTCACGATAATCAAATTGGTGGGAGTTCTTTTTCACAGGGCTGTCAAGCAGTCCAGAAATAACCCGCTCAGTGTGTTTCCAATAGGTTCCTATGTGAAGACGGTGCTGTTGTGGAAATGTCACTGGATTACTAATCCAAGACAGGATAATGCTCTGGCAGCTGGTGGAAGTTAAAGACAATTAATTAAATATCAAGATCAAGAATCTGGTGATTGTTACAGTGACCATGTATCCAATGTTGATTGTAAACTTTGATCTCCTTCCCCAACGTACTTTCAGGAAGTGAATCTCCAGTGCTTTCCTTGTATGGCCTAAAAGTACTCCAGACACACAGACATGTGATAAACTCTTCAATGGTCCCTGAAACGGCCAAGCAAGACACTCTATTGTATCACAATGCTCTGAGGTCTGAAAGGAAAAAAACAGACAGAATACCCGACACCAGCCTCGATATCAGAAAAGGGAACGGGAATCAGAGACCTCCTTCCTAACATCTGAGAGCTTGTGACAACATTTACAGAGCTTTCCCACAGACTGCACAGAAACATCGGGAAAGGTCATACAACGCATTGAGCCTTCCCCATTCTAGTTCATGGAAAAAATCTCCTCAATGCAGTTTTCCCGACACAGTGTTCATATCTATTAATATGTTTAAACATTGTGAAATATGAAATAAGAACTGTTGTTGTTCCTTCAGTCCACAAATCTTGCTCCTCGATTCAATATATAGGCAGTTCTCTGATAATGCGTATTTATTAAACTGATTTGACTGCAATGCGATTCGTGAATTGCGCACCTTTTTTCTATAAAGTGAACTCCCGCTCACTGTGACGCGATGCCTTGCCAGGCACCAGCTGAACAACAAAACCCAGTTTCAGGATCCTCTGTCTGCCAAATGCACCCTATGAGTGTTCAGCTAAAATAGGAATGCAATCCGCTCTGCAAGCTTTGAACCTGAGCTTGAAACAGGGAATTGCTCTCTCCAATTAGAAGGAACTTTATTTCAAACCGGGGGAGAATCTGCAGGAGAACTGGAATTCCATGTTGGCATCACATAGTCAGTCAGTCCTGCGCACTTGCTGGTGAAGACCTTGGTGAAAGGTACAGGGATGTAGCCAGTGACTGCATTGTCATCATTAGCACTATTTCATTACAATATATGATTTAAAGGTTTAAATAGACTGTGCCACTGCGTGTTAGACTAACTTTATTTTTTTGTTTTTCACTGATATTTTGCAGTTCGCCCATTATCCTCTTTTCCCCATAGACCACATCATTAATATTGCATGATTTTCTGCAACACAGTGATGCACAGGAACACAGCTACCACGTTACTGGAGAACAACCCGTAATGGTATCTGATCCACTATCTACATAACATACCCTGCTGTCTCCCTATCCCTTTAGTTTCCAGAAATCCATATTTATATTCAGTGCCTTGGTTTCCACAGCCTGGGAGATAGTACCCCAGGTTCACCAGTCTCTGAGTGCAAACATTTATTCTCATCTCAATGCAGAGTGGCCTGTCTGTACATAAAATACTGTGGTCCCTTGTTCTGATGTCCCAGCCAGGGGAATTGTCACCCCTGTTTCCAATCTGTCTCGCCCTAACAGAGTTTTATATATCTCACTGAGATCTCCACTCATTTTCCTAAAGCCCATAGAATACAGGCCCAGTCGCCCCAAACCCTGTTCCCACAACAAGCCTATCATCCCAGAGATCAGTCTGGTTATCCTTTACTGCTCTCCCTCAATGTCAGGTTTGTCCTTTATTAGGTAAGGAGACCAAAACTCCAAACAATACTACTCAATGTTCCAGATGAGGTCTCACCAAGGCCCTGCTCAGCTGTAGTAAAACACCCTAACTCCTGTATTCAAATCCCCCTGAAATGAAGGTGAATACACGATTTATCTGCCTATCTGTTTTCTGCTCCTGCAAAATTGCTTTCAGTGACTCGTGCACAGGGAGATCCAGATCCTTTTCAATGTTACAGCTCCCCACTTGTTGGGTCTGTGTACACTGGTCAGCGTGCCAATGCCATTACCAGTATTGACTTCATGATTCAGATCTCATTGCAGCTTAAATTCCTTTATAGATCAACATTTATCAAACAATCCCTTTTCAGATGATAGGCTCCCGTTCTGTTTTTACAATCAAAGGTCACAATATTACATATCCCCCATAGACCATACCCCCCACCCCCCACACCCATTGCTCTCCATGTGCCATGTATTTACTCCACTTGTCGCAATCAATTTGCAGTTTTTTGACAGCCTGCTCACCCCCTCACAATCCGATATTGTTTAGTGCCATCAGCAAACTTGGAAATATTGTATTTGATCCACTCAACAAAATATATGATGTGTATTGGGAATAGTTGGAGCCCAAACCCCGATCCTTGCTATATCCTCCAAGCCTTTCTTTCAAAAAAAACATATTGTTTTATTCCTACTCACTGCTTCCAGCCAGCTGACCCATTCTAAAACCATATTAGTCCCAGTCCCAGAGGATCTGAATTTGCATAATCAGCTTGGGGCTTTATCAAAAATCTTCCTGAAAATCCAATCATATTGCATTGATTGCTTCTCCATAATTATGCTAAACGTCACTCTCACAAATATGATTCCCATTTGATCAATCTCTATTGACTTTATCTGTGCTCAATACTTTCAGTTCCAATACTTCCTCTAAAACTGTTTGGTTGCTAATTTCATTCTATTCCCTTTTTCTCAACAGACTAATGTTCACTAGTATTGTTGGGAAGTTTTCTTTTTTGTTTTGTTTTCTTTTGTGAAGACATAATTAAAGTATTTGCACCATAGTTCTGCCTTTTCCCTGTCCTCAATTCTCTGGTATGAGACTGTAAGAAAGCTGCACCTTTTTCCACTTAATTTTGCCATTGACATATTTTCAGCAGATATTACAAGTTCAATCTTACAACTCTTGTTCATATATTCTTCAGAAACCCATCAATTCCTATCTTAAGTTACTCAATGATTGACGTTTCACAGCCATCAAACACAGAAGCACAGACTTTGTGCCATCAACAATAAAGCAGGGTCTACATTAGTCCCACTTTCCGACACAAGACCCGTAGCCGTGAATGTAATGACATTTCAAGTGCACAGCCGTATATTTTCTAATGGTTGTGAAGTTATCATGACAACTCCTCTCTCAGGAAGGGCATTCCTGACCCCAACATCCCCTGGGTGAAAAACAAACCTCAATGTCCTCCAAGTATCAAACCCGTCACTTTAAAATGTGCTGCATTGTTCTTGGCCCTTTGAGTAAAAAGAACAGCTGCTCCCTATCCACCCTGTCCATGTCCCTCAGAATCCTATCCATCTGAATTACGGCACCCTCAGCCTTCTCTGCTCCAAACTAACCAACCCGAGCTTATCCAGCCTCTCTCCATAGCTGATATGCTCCATTCCAGGGAACATCCTAGTGAATCTCCTCTGAGCCCCCTCCACTACAATCAGATCTTTCTCGTAATGTGGTTCCCAGAACTACACACAGAACTCCATCTTGGCCAAACCAAAGTTCCGCATAGCTCTTATAATCTATGCCTTGATGAATAAAGATTATGTTTACGGTCCCTTCTGCTTTCTCAAAATTGGGCATTAACGTATTTAGTCACATTCAGGGATGAGTGGAGA